>NW_028143041.1:5000-420955 GCF_977018435.1 Lepisma saccharinum
CTAACCTAACCTAACCTAACCTAACCTAACCTAACCTAACCTAACCTAACCTAACCTAACCTAACCTAACCTAACCTAACCTAACCTAACCTAACCTAACCTAACCTAACCTAACCTAACCTAACCTAACCTAACCTAACCTAACCTAACCTAACCTAACCTAACCTAACCTAACCTAACCTAACCTAACCTAACCTAACCTAACCTAACCTAACCTAACCTAACCTAACCTAACCTAACCTAACCTAACCTAACCTAACCTAACCTAACCTAACCTAACCTAACCTAACCTAACCTAACCTAACCTAACCTAACCTAACCTAACCTAACCTAACCTAACCTAACCTAACCTAACCTAACCTAACCTAACCTAACCTAACCTAACCTAACCTAACCTAACCTAACCTAACCTAACCTAACCTAACCTAACCTAACCTAACCTAACCTAACCTAACCTAACCTAACCTAACCTAACCTAACCTAACCTAACCTAACCTAACCTAACCTAACCTAACCTAACCTAACCTAACCTAACCTAACCTAACCTAACCTAACCTAACCTAACCTAACCTAACCTAACCTAACCTAACCTAACCTAACCTAACCTAACCTAACCTAACCTAACCTAACCTAACCTAACCTAACCTAACCTAACCTAACCTAACCTAACCTAACCTTAACCTAACCTAACCTAACTTAACCTAACCTAACCTAACCTAACCTAACCTAACCTAACCTAACCTAACCTAACCTAACCTAACCTAACCTAACCTAACCTAACCTAACCTAACCTAACCTAACCTAACCTAACCTAACCTAACCTAACCTAACCTAACCTAACCTAACCTAACCTAACCTAACCTAACCTAACCTAACCTAACCTAACCTAACCTAACCTAACCTAACCTAACCTAACCTAACCTAACCTAACCTAACCTAACCTAACCTAACCTAACCTAACCTAACCTAACCTAACCTAACCTAACCTAACCTAACCTAACCTAACCTAACCTAACCTAACCTAACCTAACCTAACCTAACCTAACCTAACCTAACCTAACCTAACCTAACCTAACCTAACCTAACCTAACCTAACCTAACCTAACCTAACCTAACCTAACCTAACCTAACCTAACCTAACCTAACCTAACCTAACCTAACCTAACCTAACCTAACCTAACCTAACCTAACCTAACCTAACCTAACCTAACCTAACCTAACCTAACCTAACCTAACCTAACCTAACCTAACCTAACCTAACCTAACCTAACCTAACCTAACCTAACCTAACCTAACCTAACCTAACCTAACCTAACCTAACCTAACCTAACCTAACCTAACCTAACCTAACCTAACCTAACCTAACCTAACCTAACCTAACCTAACCTAACCTAACCTAACCTAACCTAACCTAACCTAACCTAACCTAACCTAACCTAACCTAACCTAACCTAACCTAACCTAACCTAACCTAACCTAACCTAACCTAACCTAACCTAACCTAACCTAACCTAACCTAACCTAACCTAACCTAACCTAACCTAACCTAACCTAACCTAACCTAACCTAACCTAACCTAACCTAACCTAACCTAACCTAACCTAACCTAACCTAACCTAACCTAACCTAACCTAACCTAACCTAACCTAACCTAACCTAACCTAACCTAACCTAACCTGACCTGACCTGACCTGACCTGACCTGACCTAACCTGACCTCACCTGACCTAACCTAACCTAACCTAACCTAACCTAACCTAACCTAACCTAACCTAACCTAACCTAACCTAACCTAACCTAACCTGACCTGACCTGACCTGACCTGACCTGACCTGACCTGACCTGACCTGACCTGACCTGACCTGACCTCACCTAACCTAACCTAAACTAACCTAACCTAACCTAACCTAACCTAACCTAACCTCACCTCACCTCACCTCACCTCACCTCACCTCACCTCACCTAACCTCACCTAACCTCACCTCACCTAACCTAACCTAACCTAACCTCACCTCACCTCACCTCACCTAACCTCACCTAACCTAACCTAACCTAACCTAACCTAACCTAACCTAACCTAACCTAACCTAACCTAACCTAACCTGATTTCGTCGTGGTGCTCTTTCAGACCGGGCGCGATAAGAATCAGGAAAAAGATTCCAGCAAGTTCGACGACTGCAAAATCAAGAACGTTTATCTCAAGAATGGACGGAACGAAATGTTCCCGCGCGAGAATTACAACCTCGACATGACCAAAGACGATTACCTCAAACTTTACGAAGCTTACACGGCTTACAAACGCGTGACCGAGAGAAGCGTTGACGTGTACTACACGCCCAGCGAATTCAAAACCCACAGGCCGATGTTAGTCATCAATACCACAAAAAGGAAGCAGGTGGTGGTCAACGATCGAACCAACATCAAAGTCGTCTGCGAGTTCCACGATGCCTTGCCCGCCGATACTCTATGCAGCGTTATCCTGATTGCAGAGAAGTCCTTCGTCCACGACGTGAAGAACGAGAGGGTCACAGAGCAGTTTTAAAAAATAATTCGTAAAATAATTGGCACATACTAAAAAAATCAACAAAATTATATAAAATACAATGTAAGTTAGTTCGGTGCGCAAATAAAAAAAAAATAATAATTCACAAAACTCTCTACAGAGGCATGGCTTTGTTAGCCCCACGACCATTATATAGAACTTTTTTGGTGTTGGGCACCACGCACCCTGGCGAGGTTATAGGGGCCAGGTATCCTAAAAAAACAACAATTATTATTTGTTTGTTTGCGTCACAATACAGGCGCGCGCGCGTGTATGTGTAGCACATCGTTCCCGAGAGGTAGGTTTACAAAGGTCGCGGTATACGGACTTGGAAAATTACGATATGGCGCATTCGCTCACCACTGTTGCCAGCCATAGGTCTCTCTCTCTTTATTTTACGACAACGTTGGCATCTCTATTTTTTTTTTAGTTGCAGGTGGTTTGCCAAAACACTCTAGTTAATAATGCTACATATTATACACGCACACACATACTGTGTTGCCATCCATCCATCTCTCTCTTACGGCAGTGCCACCTCTCCTCGCCCAGTGTGTGTGTAGGTTGACAAAAATTGCTTTATGCACTGTAAGGCAAGTCTCAAGCAAAGTTGCCAGCTCCTTGCTTTAGGTTAGGTTAGACCAAAAAAGGCTGTAGGCGGGTGTTGGCAGCTGTCGGTTGTTTAACTCTTCCCCTCTCTCTCTTTTTTTTTGTAAAAAACCATGGTAAAAATACCAGTAGGTTGGCAACATTGCTTTATGCACTGTAAGGCAAGTCTCAAGCAGTGTTGCCAGCTCCTTGCTTTAGGTTAGGTTAGACCAAAAAGGCTGTAGGTGGGAGTTGGCAGCTGTCGGTTTTTTAACTCTTCCCTCTCTCTCCTCTCTCTTTTTTTTTCTTGTAAAAGGCTATGGTAAAAGTACCAGTAGGTTGGCAACCTTGCTTTATGTATTTTAAGGCAAGCCTCAAGCAGTGTTGCCAGCTCCTTGCTTGAGGTTAGGTTAGACCAAGTAAAAAACCTTGGTGATTTTTTTCGAGTAAGGGTTGGCAACCTTGCTTGAGGTATTTTCTCGCAGTGTTGCCAGCCCCTTGCTTTGGGTTAGGTTAGACCAAGGAAAAAACCTTGGTGATTTTTTCGGGTGAGGAGTTGGCAACACTGCGCTTCACTTGATGTTGCAGAACCGGCTTGATTGTACTACTCTACAAAGTATTATTTTGAAACAATAAATAAGAAAAAAGAATAGGTTAAGTTATATCACGTAAGATCATGCCATTCGTACCAAGTATGAGATGGGAAAAATCGAAAATTTCGCTAAAACATCGCTAAGCACTAAAACATCGACAAAAAATTGCCAACATGTGTCAAAAAATGACATTTAATTGATAAAAAAAGGGCTACAAGTGCCCCTCGTACCAAGTATTGCGTTGAACCGGCTAATATGCACTACTGATGTCTCCAATCTCTTGTTTTGTACGTCTTTTCCACGTGTCTTGACATGCAAAGTATCCCTGCAACGTTTGGTGAAGATCTGAGTATGTAGTTTTTGACCTTATCTGGAACCTCCCATCTGAAAATTTGAAAATTCCTAAAAAATCCGTTCAAAATCTTGATGACCCCAATCTCTTGTTTTGTACGTTTTTTCCACGTGTTTTGACATCCAATGTATCCCTGCAAAGTTTGGTGAAGATCTGAGTATGTAGTTTTTGACCTTATCTGGAACCTCCTATCTGAAAATTTGAAAATTCTTAAAAAATTCGTCCAAAATCTTGATGTCTCCAATCTCTTGTTTTGTACGTTTTTCCCACGTGTCTTGACATCCAATGTATCCCTGCAAAGTTTGTTGAAGATCTGAGTATGTAGTTTTTGACCTTATCTGGAACCTCATTTCTGAAAATTTGAAAATTCCTCAAAAATTCGTCCAAAATCTTGATGTCTCCAATCTCTTGTTTTGTACGTTTTTTCCACGTGTCTTGACATCCAATGTATCCCTGCAAAGTTTGGTGAAGATCTGAGTATGTAGTTTTTGACCTTATCTGGAACCTCCTATCTGAAAATTTGAAAATTCTTAAAAAATTCGTCCAAAATCTTGATGTCTCCAATCTCTTGTTTTGTACGTTTTTTCCACGTGTCTTGACATCCAATGTATCCCTGCATAGTTTGGTGAAGATCTGAGTATGTAGTTTTTGACCTTATATGGAACCTCCTATCTGAAAATTTGAAAATTTTTAAAAAATTCGACCAAAATCTTGATGTCCCCAATTCTATGTTTTGTATGTTTTTTCCACGTGTCTTGACATCCAATGTATCCATGCAAAGTTTGGTGAAGATCTGAGTATGTCGTCTATGACCTTATCTGGAACCTCCCATCTGAAAATTTGAAAATTCTTAAAAAATTCGTCGAAAATCTTGATGTCTCCAATCTCTTGTTTTGTACGTTTTTTCCACGTGTCTTGACATCCAATGTATCCCTGCAATCTTTGGTGAAGATCTGAGTATGTAGTTTTTGACCTTATCTGGAACCTCCTATCTGAAAATTTGAAAATTCTTAAAAAATTCGTCCAAAATCTTGATGTCTCCAATCTCTTGTTTCGTACGTTTTTTCCACGTGTCTTGACATCCAATGTATCCCTGCATAGTTTGGTGAAGATATGAGTATGTAGTTTTTGACTTTATATGGAACATCCTATCTGAAAATTTGAAAATTCTTAAAAAATTCGACCAAAATCTTGATGTCTCCAATCTCTTGTTTCGTACGTTTTTTCCACGTGTCTTGACATCCAATGTATCCCTGCAAAGTTTGGTGAAGATCTGAGGATGTAGTTTTTGACCTTATATGGAACCTTCTTTCTGAAAATTTGAAAATTCCTCAAAAATTCGTCCAAAATCTTGATGTCTCCAATCTCTTGTTTTGTACGTTTTTTCCACGTGTCTTGACATCCAATGTATCCCTGCAAAGTTTGGTGAAGATCTGAGTATGTAGTTTTTGACCTTATCTGGAACCTCCCATCTGAAAATTTGAAAATTCCTAAAAAATCCGTCCAAAATCTTGATGTCCCCAATCCTATGTCTTGTATGTTTTTTCCACGTGTCTTGACATCCAATGTATCCCTGCAAAGTTTGGTGAAGATCTGAGTATGTAGTTTTTGACCTTATATGGAACCTCATATCTGAAAATTTGAAAATTCTTAAAAAATTCGACCAAAATCTTGATGTCTCCAATCCTATGTTTTGTATGTTTTTTCCACGTGTCTTGACATCCAATGTATCCATGCAAAGTTTGGTGAAGATCTGAGTATGTAGTTTTTGACCTTATATGGAACCTCGTATCTGAAAATTTGAAAATTCTTAAACAATTCGTCCAAAATCTTGATGTCTCCAATCTCTTGTTTTGTACGTTTTTTCCACGTGTCTTGACATCCAATGTATCCCTGCAAAGTTTGGTGAAGATCTGAGTATGTAGTTTTTGACCTTATCTGGAACCTCCCATCTGAAAATTTGAAAATTCCTAAAAAATCCGTCCAAAATCTTGATGACCTCAATCTCTTGTTTTATACGTTTTTTCCACGTGTCTTGACATCCATTGTATCCCTGCAAAGTTTGGTGAAGATCTGAGTATGTAGTTTTTGACCTTATATGGAACCTCCTTTCTGAAAATTTGAAAATTCTTAAAAAATTCGTCCAAAATCCTGATGTCCCCAATCCTATGTTTTGTATGTTTTTTCCACGTGTCTTGACATCCAATGTATCCATGCAAAGTTTGGTGAAGATCTGAGTATGTCGTTTTTGACCTTATCTGGAACCTCCCATCTGAAAATTTGAAAATTCTTCAAAAATTCGTCGAAAATCTTGATGTCTCCAATTTCTTGTTTTGTACGTTTTTTCCACGTGTCTTGACATGCAAAGTATCCCTGCAACGTTTGGTGAAGATCTGAGTATGTAGTTTTTGACCTTATCTGGAACCTCCTATCTGAAAATTTGAAAATTCTTCAAAAATTCGTCCAAAATCTTGATGACACCAATCTCTTGTTTTGTACGTTTTTTCCACGTGTCTTGACATCCAATGTATCCATGCAAAGTTTGGTGAAGATCTGAGTATGTAGTTTTTGACCTTATATGGAACCTCCTATCTGAAAATTTGAAAATTCTTAAAAAATTCGTCCAAAATCTTGATGTCTCCAATCTCTTGTTTTGTACGTTTTTTCCACGTGTCTTGACATCCAATGTATCCCTGCAAAGTTTGGTGAAGATCTGAGTATGTAGTTTTTGACCTTATCTGGAACCTCCCATCTGAAAATTTGAAAATTCCTAAAAAATCCGTCCAAAATCTTGATGACCTCAATCTCTTGTTTTGTACGTTTTTTCCACGTGTCTTGACATCCATTGTATCCCTGCAAAGTTTGGTGAAGATCTGAGTATGTAGTTTTTGACCTTATATGGAAACTCCTTTCTGAAAATTTGAAAATTCTTAAAAAATTCGTCCAAAATCTTGATGTCCCCAATCCTATGTTTTGTATGTTTTTTCCACGTGTCTTGACATCCAATGTATCCATGCAAAGTTTGGTGAAGATCTGAGTATGTCGTTTTTGACCTTATCTGGAACCTCCCATCTGAAAATTTGAAAATTCTTAAAAAATTCGTCCAAAATCTTGATGTCTCCAATCTCTTGTTTTGTACGTTTTTTCCACGTGTCTTGACATGCAAAGTATCCCTGCAACGTTTGGTGAAGATCTGAGTATGTAGTTTTTGACCTTATCTGGAACCTCCCATCTGAAAAATTGAAAATTCCTAAAAAATCCGTTCAAAATCTTGATGACCCCAATCTCTTGTTTTGTACGTTTTTTCCACGTGTTTTGACATCCAATGTATCCCTGCAAAGTTTGGTGAAGATCTGAGTATGTAGTTTTTGACCTTATCTGGAACCTCCTATCTGAAAATTTGAAAATTCTTAAAAAATTCGTCCAAAATCTTGATGTCTCCAATCTCTTGTTTTGTACGTTTTTCCCACGTGTCTTGACATCCAATGTATCCCTGCAAAGTTTGGTGAAGATCTGAGTATGTAGTTTTTGACCTTATCTGGAACCTCATTTCTGAAAATTTGAAAATTCCTCAAAAATTCGTCCAAAATCTGGATGTCTCCAATCTCTTGTTTTGTACGTTTTTTCCACGTGTCTTGACATCCAATGTATCCCTGCAAAGTTTGGTGAAGATCTGAGTATGTAGTTTTTGACCTTATCTGGAACCTCCTATCTGAAAATTTGAAAATTCTTAAAAAATTCGTCCAAAATCTTGATGTCTCCAATCTCTTGTTTTGTACGTTTTTTCCACGTGTCTTGACATCCAATGTATCCCTGCATAGTTTGGTGAAGATCTGAGTATGTAGTTTTTGACCTTATATGGAACCTCCTATCTGAAAATTTGAAAATTTTTAAAAAATTCGACCAAAATCTTGATGTCCCCAATTCTATGTTTTGTATGTTTTTTCCACGTGTCTTGACATCCAATGTATCCATGCAAAGTTTGGTGAAGATCTGAGTATGTCGTTTTTGACCTTATCTAGAACCTCCCATCTGAAAATTTGAAAATTCTTAAAAAATTCGTCGAAAATCTTGATGTCTCCAATCTCTTGTTTTGTACGTTTTTTCCACGTGTCTTGACATCCAATGTATCCCTGCAATCTTTGGTGAAGATCTGAGTATGTAGTTTTTGACCTTATCTGGAACCTCCTATCTGAAAATTTGAAAATTCTTAAAAAATTCGTCCAAAATCTTGATGTCTCCAATCTCTTGTTTCGTACGTTTTTTCCACGTGTCTTGACATCCAATGTATCCCTGCATAGTTTGGTGAAGATCTGAGTATGTAGTTTTTGACCTTATATGGAACCTCCTATCTGAAAATTTGAAAATTCTTAAAAAATTCGACCAAAATCTTGATGTCCCCAATCCTATGTTTTGTATGTTTTTTCCACGTGTCTTGACATCCAATGTATCCATGCAAAGTTTGGTGAAGATCTGAGTATGTCGTTTTTGACCTTATCTGGAACCTCCCATCTGAAAATTTGAAAATTCTTAAAAAATTCGTAAAAAATCTTGATGTCTCCAATCTCTTGTTTTGTACGTTTTTTCCACGTGTCTTGACATGCAAAGTATCCCTGCAACGTTTGGTGAAGATCTGAGTATGTAGTTTTTGACCTTATCTGGAACCTCCTATCTGAAAATTTGAAAATTCTTAAAAAATTCGTCCAAAATCTTGATGACACCAATCTCTTGTTTTGTACGTTTTTTCCACGTGTCTTGACATCCAATGTATCCATGCAAAGTTTGGTGAAGATCTGAGTATGTAGTTTTTGACCTTATATGGAACCTCCTATCTGAAAATTTGAAAATTCTTAAAAAATTCGTCCAAAATCTTGATGTCTCCAATCTCTTGTTTTGTACGTTTTTTCCACGTGTCTTGACATCCAATGTATCCCTGCAAAGTTTGGTGAAGATCTGAGTATGTAGTTTTTGACCTTATCTGGAACCTCCCATCTGAAAATTTGAAAATTCCTAAAAAATCCGTCCAAATTCTTGATGACCTCAATCTCTTGTTTTGTACGTTTTTTCCACGTGTCTTGACATCCATTGTATCCCTGCAAAGTTTGGTGAAAATCTGAGTATGTAGTTTTTGACCTTATATGGAAACTCCTTTCTGAAAATTTGAAAATTCTTAAAAAATTCGTCCAAAATCTTGATGTCCCCAATCCTATGTTTTGTATGTTTTTTCCACGTGTCTTGACATCCAATGTATCCATGCAAAGTTTGGTGAAGGTCTGAGTATGTCGTTTTTGACCTTATCTGGAACCTCCCATCTGAAAATTTGAAAATTCTTAAAAAATCCGTCCAAAATCTTGATGTCTCCAATCTCTTGTTTTGTACGTTTTTTCCACGTGTCTTGACATGCAAAGTATCCCTGCAACGTTTGGTGAAGATCTGAGTATGTAGTTTTTGACCTTATCTGGAACCTCCCATCTGAAAAATTGAAAATTCCTAAAAAATCCGTTCAAAATCTTGATGACCCCAATCTCTTGTTTTGTACGTTTTTTCCACGTGTTTTGACATCCAATGTATCCCTGCAAAGTTTGGTGAAGATCTGAGTATGTAGTTTTTGACCTTATCTGGAACCTCCTATCTGAAAATTTGAAAATTCTTAAAAAATTCGTCCAAAATCTTGATGTCTCCAATCTCTTGTTTTGTACGTTTTTCCCACGTGTCTTGACATCCAATGTATCCCTGCAAAGTTTGGTGAAGATCTGAGTATGTAGTTTTTGACCTTATCTGGAACCTCATTTCTGAAAATTTGAAAATTCCTCAAAAATTCGTCCAAAATCTGGATGTCTCCAATCTCTTGTTTTGTACGTTTTTTCCACGTGTCTTGACATCCAATGTATCCCTGCAAAGTTTGGTGAAGATCTGAGTATGTAGTTTTTGACCTTATCTGGAACCTCCTATCTGAAAATTTGAAAATTCTTAAAAAATTCGTCCAAAATCTTGATGTCTCCAATCTCCTGTTTTGTACGTTTTTTCCACGTGTCTTGACATCCAATGTATCCCTGCATAGTTTGGTGAAGATCTGAGTATGTAGTTTTTGACCTTATATGGAACCTCCTATCTGAAAATTTGAAAATTTTTAAAAAATTCGACCAAAATCTTGATGTCCCCAATTCTATGTTTTGTATGTTTTTTCCACGTGTCTTGACATCCAATGTATCCATGCAAAGTTTGGTGAAGATCTGAGTATGTCGTTTTTGACCTTATCTAGAACCTCCCATCTGAAAATTTGAAAATTCTTAAAAAATTCGTCCAAAATCTTGATGTTTCCAATCTCTTGTTTCGTACGTTTTTTCCACGTGTCTTGACATCCAATGTATCCCTGCATAGTTTGGTGAAGATCTGAGTATGTAGTTTTTGACCTTATATGGAACCTCCTATCTGAAAATTTGAAAATTCTTAAAAAATTCGACCAAAATCTTGATGTCCCCAATCCTATGTTTTGTATGTTTTTTCCACGTGTCTTGACATCCAATGTATCCATGCAAAGTTTGGTGAAGATCTGAGTATGTAGTTTTTGACTTTATCTGGAACCTCCTATCTGAAAATTTGAAAATTTTGAAAAAATTCGTCCAAAATCTTGATGTCTCCAATCTCTTGTTTTGTACGTTTTTTCCACGTGTCTCCACATCCAATGTATCTATGCAAAGTTTGATGAAGATCTGAGTATGTCGTTTTTGACCTTATCTGGAACCTCCCATCTGAAAATTTGAAAATTCTTAAAAAATTCGTCCAAAATCTTGATGTCTCCAATCTCTTGTTTTGTACGTTTTTTCCACGTGTCTTGACATGCAATGTATCCCTGCAATGTTTGGTGAAGATCTGAGTATGTAGTTTTTGACCTTATATGGAACCTTCTATCTGAAAATTTGAAAATTCTTATAAAATTAGACCAAATTCTTGATGTCCCTAATCCTATGTTTTGTACGTTTTTTCCACGTGTCTTGACATCCAATGTATCCCTGCAAAGTTTGGTGAAGATCTGAGTATGTAGTTTTTGACCTTATCTGGAACTTCCTATCTGAATATTTGAAAATTCTTAAAAAATTCGTCCAAAATCTTGATGTCTCCAATCTCTTGTTTCGTACGTTTTTTCCACGTGTCTTGACATCCAATGTATCCCTGCATAGTTTGGTGAAGATCTGAGTATGTAGTTTTTGACCTTATATGGAACCTCCTATCTGAAAATTTGAAAATTCTTAAAAAATTCGACCAAAATCTTGATGTCCCCAATCCTATGTTTTGTATGTTTTTTCCACGTGTCTTGACATCCAATGTATCCATGCAAAGTTTGGTGAAGATCTGAGTATGTAGTTTTTGACCTTGTCTGGAACCTCCTATCTGAAAATTTGAAAATTCTTAAAAAAATTCGTCCAAAATCTTGATGTCTCCAATCTCTTGTTTTGTACGTTTTTTCCACGTGTCTTGACATCCAATGTATCCCTGCAATGTTTGGTGAAGATCTGAGTATGTAGTTTTTGACCTTATATGGAACCTCCTATCTGAAAATTTGAAAATTCTTAAAAAATTTGACCAAAATCTTGATGTCCCCAATCCTATGTTTTGTATGTTTTTTCAACGTGTCTTGACATCCAATGTATCCCTGCAATGTTTGGTGAAGATCTGAGTATGTAGTTTTTGACCTTATATGGAACCTCCTATCTGAAAATTTGAAAATTCTTAAAAAATTTGACCAAAATCTTGATGTCCCCAATCCTATGTTTTGTATGTTTTTTCCACGTGTCTTGACATCCAATGTATCCCTGCAGAGTTTGGTGAAGATCTGAGTATGTCGTTTTTGACCTTATCACGAACATCCTTTCTGAAAATTTGAAAATTCTTAAAAAATTCTTCCAAAATCTTGATGTCTCCAATTTCTTGTTTTGTACGTTTTTTCCACGTGTCTTGACATCCAATGTATCCCTGCAAAGTTTGGTGAAGATCTGAGTATGTAGTTTTTGACCTTATCTGGAACCTCCCATCTGAAAATTTGAAAATTCCTAAAAAATCCGTCCAAAATCTTGATGTCTCCAATCGCTTGTTTTGTAGGTTTTTTCCACGTGTCTTGACATCCAATGTATCCCTGCAAAGTTTGGTGAAGATCTGAGAATGTAGTTTTTGACCTTATCTGGAACCTCCTATCTGAAAATTTGAAAATTCTTAAAAAATTCGACCAAACTCTTGATGTCCCCAATCCTATGTTTTGTATGTTTTTTCCACGTGTCTTGACATCCAATGTATCCATGCAAAGTTTGGTGAAGATCTGAGTATATAGTTTTTGACCTTATCTGGAACTTCATTTCTGAAAATTTGAAAATTCCTCAAAAATTCGTCCAAAATCTTGATGTCTCCAATCTCTTATTTTGTACGTTTTTTCCACGTGTCTTGACATCCAATTTATCCCTGCAAAGTTTTGTGAAGATCTGAGTATGTAGTTTTTGACCTTATATGGAACTTCCCATCTGAAAATTTGAAAATTCCTAAAAAATCCGTCTAAAATCTTGATGTCCCCAATCCTATGTCTTGTATGTTTTTTCCACGTGTCTTGACATCCAATGTATCCCTGCAAAGTTTGGTGAAGATCTGAGTATGTAGTTTTTGACCTTATATGGAACCTCATATCTGAAAATTTGAAAATTCTTAAAAAATTCGACCAAAATCTTGATGTCTCCAATCCTATGTTTTGTATGTTTTTTCCACGTGTCTTGACATCCAATGTATCCATGCAAAGTTTGGTGAAGATCTGAGTATGTAGTTTTTGACCTTATATGGAACCTCCTATCTGAAAATTTGAAAATTCTTAAAAAATTCGTCCAAAATCTTGATGTCTCCAATCTCTTGTTTTGTACGTTTTTTCCACGTGTCTTGACATCCAATGTATCCCTGCAAAGTTTGGTGAAGATCTGAGTATGTAGTTTTTGACCTTATCTGGAACCTCCCATCTGAAAATTTGAAAATTCCTAAAAAATCCGTCCAAAATCTTGATGACCTCAATCTCTTGTTTTGTACGTTTTTTCCACGTGTCTTGACATCCATTGTATCCCTGCAAAGTTTGGTGAAGATCTGAGTATGTAGTTTTTGACCTTATATGGAAACTCCTTTCTGAAAATTTGAAAATTCTTAAAAAATTCGTCCAAAATCTTGATGTCCCCAATCCTATGTTTTGTATGTTTTTTCCACGTGTCTTGACATCCAATGTATCCATGCAAAGTTTGGTGAAGATCTGAGTATGTCGTTTTTGACCTTATCTGGAACCTCCCATCTGAAAATTTGAAAATTCTTAAAAAATTCGTCCAAAATCTTGATGTCTCCAATCTCTTGTTTTGTACGTTTTTTCCACGTGTCTTGACATGCAAAGTATCCCTGCAACGTTTGGTGAAGATCTGAGTATGTAGTTTTTGACCTTATCTGGAACCTCCCATCTGAAAAATTGAAAATTCCTAAAAAATCCGTTCAAAATCTTGATGACCCCAATCTCTTGTTTTGTACGTTTTTTCCACGTGTTTTGACATCCAATGTATCCCTGCAAAGTTTGGTGAAGATCTGAGTATGTAGTTTTTGACCTTATCTGGAACCTCCTATCTGAAAATTTGAAAATTCTTAAAAAATTCGTCCAAAATCTTGATGTCTCCAATCTCTTGTTTTGTACGTTTTTCCCACGTGTCTTGACACCCAATGTATCCCTGCAAAGTTTGGTGAAGATCTGAGTATGTAGTTTTTGACCTTATCTGGAACCTCATTTCTGAAAATTTGAAAATTCCTCAAAAATTCGTCCAAAATCTGGATGTCTCCAATCTCTTGTTTTGTACGTTTTTTCCACGTGTCTTGACATCCAATGTATCCCTGCAAAGTTTGGTGAAGATCTGAGTATGTAGTTTTTGACCTTATCTGGAACCTCCTATCTGAAAATTTGAAAATTCTTAAAAAATTCGTCCAAAATCTTGATGTCTCCAATCTCCTGTTTTGTACGTTTTTTCCACGTGTCTTGACATCCAATGTATCCCTGCATAGTTTGGTGAAGATCTGAGTATGTAGTTTTTGACCTTATATGGAACCTCCTATCTGAAAATTTGAAAATTTTTAAAAAATTCGACCAAAATCTTGATGTCCCCAATTCTATGTTTTGTATGTTTTTTCCACGTGTCTTGACATCCAATGTATCCATGCAAAGTTTGGTGAAGATCTGAGTATGTCGTTTTTGACCTTATCTAGAACCTCCCATCTGAAAATTTGAAAATTCTTAAAAAATTCGTCCAAAATCTTGATGTCTCCAATCTCTTGTTTCGTACGTTTTTTCCACGTGTCTTGACATCCAATGTATCCCTGCATAGTTTGGTGAAGATCTGAGTATGTAGTTTTTGACCTTATATGGAACCTCCTATCTGAAAATTTGAAAATTCTTAAAAAATTCGACCAAAATCTTGATGTCCCCAATCCTATGTTTTGTATGTTTTTTCCACGTGTCTTGACATCCAATGTATCCATGCAAAGTTTGGTGAAGATCTGAGTATGTAGTTTTTGACTTTATCTGGAACCTCCTATCTGAAAATTTGAAAATTTTGAAAAAATTCGTCCAAAATCTTGATGTCTCCAATCTCTTGTTTTGTACGTTTTTTCCACGTGTCTCCACATCCAATGTATCTATGCAAAGTTTGATGAAGATCTGAGTATGTCGTTTTTGACCTTATCTGGAACCTCCCATCTGAAAATTTGAAAATTCTTAAAAAATTCGTCCAAAATTTTGATGTCTCCAATCTCTTGTTTTGTACGTTTTTTCCACGTGTCTTGACATCCAATGTATCCCTGCAATGTTTGGTGAAGATCTGAGTATGTAGTTTTTGACCTTATATGGAACCTTCTATCTGAAAATTTGAAAATTCTTAAAAAATTAGACCAAATTCTTGATGTCCCCAATCCTATGTTTTGTACGTTTTTTCCACGTGTCTTGACATCCAATGTATCCCTGCAACGTTTGGTGAAGATCTGAGTATGTTGTTTTTGACCTTATCTGGAACCTCCTATCTGAAAATTTGAAAATTCTTAAAAAAATTCGTCCAAAATCTTGATGTCTCCAATCTCTTGTTTTGTACGTTTTTTCCACGTGTCTTGACATCCAATGTATCCCTGCAATGTTTGGTGAAGATCTGAGTATGTAGTTTTTGACCTTATATGGAACCTCCTATCTGAAAATTTGAAAATTCTTAAAAAATTTGACCAAAATCTTGATGTCCCCAATCCTATGTTTTGTATGTTTTTTCAACGTGTCTTGACATCCAATGTATCCCGGCAATGTTTGGTGAAGATCTGAGTATGTAGTTTTTGACCTTATATGGAACCTCCTATCTGAAAATTTGAAAATTCTTAAAAAATTTGACCAAAATCTTGATGTCCCCAATCCTATGTTTTGTATGTTTTTTCCACGTGTCTTGACATCCAATGTATCCCTGCAGAGTTTGGTGAAGATCTGAGTATGTCGTTTTTGACCTTATCACGAACATCCTTTCTGAAAATTTGAAAATTCTTAAAAAATTCTTCCAAAATCTTGATGTCTCCAATTTCTTGTTTTGTACGTTTTTTCCACGTGTCTTGACATCCAATGTATCCCTGCAAAGTTTGGTGAAGATCTGAGTATGTAGTTTTTGACCTTATCTGGAACCTCCCATCTGAAAATTTGAAAATTCCTAAAAAATCCGTCCAAAATCTTGATGTCTCCAATCTCTTGTTTTGTAGGTTTTTTCCACGTGTCTTGACATCCAATGTATCCCTGCAAAGTTTGGTGAAGATCTGAGAATGTAGTTTTTGACCTTATCTGGAACCACCTATCTGAAAATTTGAAAATTCTTAAAAAATTCGACCAAACTCTTGATGTCCCCAATCCTATGTTTTGTATGTTTTTTCCACGTGTCTTGACATCCAATGTATCCATGCAAAGTTTGGTGAAGATCTGAGTATGTAGTTTTTGACCTTATCTGGAACTTCATTTCTGAAAATTTGAAAATTCCTCAAAAATTCGTCCAAAATCTTGATGTCTCCAATCTCTTATTTTGTACGTTTTTTCCACGTGTCTTGACATCCAATTTATCCCTGCAAAGTTTGGTGAAGATCTGAGTATGTAGTTTTTGACCTTATATGGAACTTCCCATCTGAAAATTTGAAAATTCCTAAAAAATCCGTCTAAAATCTTGATGTCCCCAATCCTATGTCTTGTATGTTTTTTCCACGTGTCTTGACATCCAATGTATCCCTGCAAAGTTTGGTGAAGATCTGAGTATGTAGTTTTTGACCTTATATGGAACCTCATATCTGAAAATTTGAAAATTCTTAAAAAATTCGACCAAAATCTTGATGTCTCCAATCCTATGTTTTGTATGTTTTTTCCACGTGTCTTGACATCCATTGTATCCATGCAAAGTTTGGTGAAGATCTGAGTATGTAGTTTTTGACCTTATATGGAACCTCCTATCTGAAAATTTGAAAATTCTTAAAAAATTCGTCCAAAATCTTGATGTCTCCAATCTCTTGTTTTGTACGTTTTTTCCACGTGTCTTGACATCCAATGTATCCCTGCAAAGTTTGGTGAAGATCTGAGTATGTAGTTTTTGACCTTATCTGGAACCTCCCATCTGAAAATTTGAAAATTCCTAAAAAATCCGTCCAAAATCTTGATGACCTCAATCTCTTGTTTTGTACGTTTTTTCCACGTGTCTTGACATCCATTGTATCCCTGCAAAGTTTGGTGAAGATCTGAGTATGTAGTTTTTGACCTTATATGGAAACTCCTTTCTGAAAATTTGAAAATTCTTAAAAAATTCGTCCAAAATCTTGATGTCCCCAATCCTATGTTTTGTATGTTTTTTCCACGTGTCTTGACATCCAATGTATCCATGCAAAGTTTGGTGAAGATCTGAGTATGTCGTTTTTGACCTTATCTGGAACCTCCCATCTGAAAATTTGAAAATTCTTAAAAAATTCGTCCAAAATCTTGATGTCTCCAATCTCTTGTTTTGTACGTTTTTTCCACGTGTCTTGACATGCAAAGTATCCCTGCAACGTTTGGTGAAGATCTGAGTATGTAGTTTTTGACCTTATCTGGAACCTCCCATCTGAAAAATTGAAAATTCCTAAAAAATCCGTTCAAAATCTTGATGACCCCAATCTCTTGTTTTGTACGTTTTTTCCACGTGTTTTGACATCCAATGTATCCCTGCAAAGTTTGGTGAAGATCTGAGTATGTAGTTTTTGACCTTATCTGGAACCTCCTATCTGAAAATTTGAAAATTCTTAAAAAATTCGTCCAAAATCTTGATGTCTCCAATCTCTTGTTTTGTACGTTTTTCCCACGTGTCTTGACACCCAATGTATCCCTGCAAAGTTTGGTGAAGATCTGAGTATGTAGTTTTTGACCTTATCTGGAACCTCATTTCTGAAAATTTGAAAATTCCTCAAAAATTCGTCCAAAATCTGGATGTCTCCAATCTCTTGTTTTGTACGTTTTTTCCACGTGTCTTGACATCCAATGTATCCCTGCAAAGTTTGGTGAAGATCTGAGTATGTAGTTTTTGACCTTATCTGGAACCTCCTATCTGAAAATTTGAAAATTCTTAAAAAATTTGTCCAAAATCTTGATGTCTCCAATCTCCTGTTTTGTACGTTTTTTCCACGTGTCTTGACATCCAATGTATCCCTGCATAGTTTGGTGAAGATCTGAGTATGTAGTTTTTGACCTTATATGGAACCTCCTATCTGAAAATTTGAAAATTTTTAAAAAATTCGACCAAAATCTTGATGTCCCCAATTCTATGTTTTGTATGTTTTTTCCACGTGTCTTGACATCCAATGTATCCATGCAAAGTTTGGTGAAGATCTGAGTATGTCGTTTTTGACCTTATCTAGAACCTCCCATCTGAAAATTTGAAAATTCTTAAAAAATTCGTCCAAAATCTTGATGTCTCCAATCTCTTGTTTCGTACGTTTTTTCCACGTGTCTTGACATCCAATGTATCCCTGCATAGTTTGGTGAAGATCTGAGTATGTAGTTTTTGACCTTATATGGAACCTCCTATCTGAAAATTTGAAAATTCTTAAAAAATTCGACCAAAATCTTGATGTCCCCAATCCTATGTTTTGTATGTTTTTTCCACGTGTCTTGACATCCAATGTATCCATGCAAAGTTTGGTGAAGATCTGAGTATGTAGTTTTTGACTTTATCTGGAACCTCCTATCTGAAAATTTGAAAATTTTGAAAAAATTCGTCCAAAATCTTGATGTCTCCAATCTCTTGTTTTGTACGTTTTTTCCACGTGTCTCCACATCCAATGTATCTATGCAAAGTTTGATGAAGATCTGAGTATGTCGTTTTTGACCTTATCTGGAACCTCCCATCTGAAAATTTGAAAATTCTTAAAAAATTCGTCCAAAATCTTGATGTCTCCAATCTCTTGTTTTGTACGTTTTTTCCACGTGTCTTGACATCCAATGTATCCCTGCAATGTTTGGTGAAGATCTGAGTATGTAGTTTTTGACCTTATATGGAACCTTCTATCTGAAAATTTGAAAATTCTTAAAAAATTAGACCAAATTCTTGATGTCCCCAATCCTATGTTTTGTACGTTTTTTCCACGTGTCTTGACATCCAATGTATCCCTGCAAAGTTTGGTGAAGATCTGAGTATGTTGTTTTTGACCTTATCTGGAACTTCCTATCTGAATATTTGAAAATTCTTAAAAAATTCGTCCAAAATCTTGATGTCTCCAATCTCTTGTTTCGTACGTTTTTTCCACGTGTCTTGACATCCAATGTATCCCTGCATAGTTTGGTGAAGATCTGAGTATGTAGTTTTTGACCTTATATGGAACCTCCTATCTGAAAATTTGAAAATTCTTAAAAAATTCGACCAAAATCTTGATGTCCCCAATCCTATGTTTTGTATGTTTTTTCCACGTGTCTTGACATCCAATGTATCCATGCAAAGTTTGGTGAAGATCTGAGTATGTAGTTTTTGACCTTGTCTGGAACCTCCTATCTGAAAATTTGAAAATTCTTAAAAAAATTCGTCCAAAATCTTGATGTCTCCAATCTCTTGTTTTGTACGTTTTTTCCACGTGTCTTGACATCCAATGTATCCCTGCAATGTTTGGTGAAGATCTGAGTATGTAGTTTTTGACCTTATATGGAACCTCCTATCTGAAAATTTGAAAATTCTTAAAAAATTTGACCAAAATCTTGATGTCCCCAATCCTATGTTTTGTATGTTTTTTCAACGTGTCTTGACATCCAATGTATCCCGGCAATGTTTGGTGAAGATCTGAGTATGTAGTTTTTGACCTTATATGGAACCTCCTATCTGAAAATTTGAAAATTCTTAAAAAATTTGACCAAAATCTTGATGTCCCCAATCCTATGTTTTGTATGTTTTTTCCACGTGTCTTGACATCCAATGTATCCCCGCAGAGTTTGGTGAAGATCTGAGTATGTCGTTTTTGACCTTATCACGAACATCCTTTCTGAAAATTTGAAAATTCTTAAAAAATTCTTCCAAAATCTTGATGTCTCCAATTTCTTGTTTTGTACGTTTTTTCCACGTGTCTTGACATCCAATGTATCCCTGCAAAGTTTGGTGAAGATCTGAGTATGTAGTTTTTGACCTTATCTGGAACCTCCCATCTGAAAATTTGAAAATTCCTAAAAAATCCGTCCAAAATCTTGATGTCTCCAATCTCTTGTTTTGTAGGTTTTTTCCACGTGTCTTGACATCCAATGTATCCCTGCAAAGTTTGGTGAAGATCTGAGAATGTAGTTTTTGACCTTATCTGGAACCACCTATCTGAAAATTTGAAAATTCTTAAAAAATTCGACCAAACTCTTGATGTCCCCAATCCTATGTTTTGTATGTTTTTTCCACGTGTCTTGACATCCAATGTATCCATGCAAAGTTTGGTGAAGATCTGAGTATGTAGTTTTTGACCTTATCTGGAACTTCATTTCTGAAAATTTGAAAATTCCTCAAAAATTCGTCCAAAATCTTGATGTCTCCAATCTCTTATTTTGTACGTTTTTTCCACGTGTCTTGACATCCAATTTATCCCTGCAAAGTTTGGTGAAGATCTGAGTATGTAGTTTTTGACCTTATATGGAACTTCCCATCTGAAAATTTGAAAATTCCTAAAAAATCCGTCTAAAATCTTGATGTCCCCAATCCTATGTCTTGTATGTTTTTTCCACGTGTCTTGACATCCAATGTATCCCTGCAAAGTTTGGTGAAGATCTGAGTATGTAGTTTTTGACCTTATATGGAACCTCATATCTGAAAATTTGAAAATTCTTAAAAAATTCGACCAAAATCTTGATGTCTCCAATCCTATGTTTTGTATGTTTTTTCCACGTGTCTTGACATCCATTGTATCCATGCAAAGTTTGGTGAAGATCTGAGTATGTAGTTTTTGACCTTATATGGAACCTCCTATCTGAAAATTTGAAAATTCTTAAAAAATTCGTCCAAAATCTTGAATTTTCAAATTTTCAGATAGGAGGTTCCATATAAGGTCAAAAACTACATACTCAGATCTTCACCAAACTTTGCATGGATACATTGGATGTCAAGACACGTGGAAAAAACATACAAAACATAGGATTGGAGACATCAAGATTTTGGTCGAATTTTTTAAGAATTTTCAAATTTTCAGATATGAGGTTCCATATAAGGTCAAAAACTACATACTCAGATCTTCACCAAACTTTGCAGGGATACATTGGATGTCAAGACACGTGGAAAAAACATACAAGACATAGGATTGGGGACATCAAGATTTTAGACGGATTTTTTAGGAATTTTCAAATTTTCAGATGGGAGGTTCCATATAAGGTCAAAAACTACATACTCAGATCTTCACCAAACTTTGCAGGGATAAATTGGATGTCAAGACACGTGGAAAAAACGTACAAAATAAGAGATTGGAGACATCAAGATTTTGGACGAATTTTTGAGGAATTTTCAAATTTTCAGAAATGAAGTTCCAGATAAGGTCAAAAACTACATACTCAGATCTTCACCAAACTTTGCATGGATACATTGGATGTCAAGACACGTGGAAAAAACATACAAAACATAGGATTGGGGACATCAAGAGTTTGGTCGAATTTTTTAAGAATTTTCAAATTTTCAGATAGGAGGTTCCAGATAAGGTCAAAAACTACATTCTCAGATCTTCACCAAACTTTGCAGGGATACATTGGATGTCAAGACACGTGGAAAAACCTACAAAACAAGAGATTGGAGACATCAAGATTTTGGACGGATTTTTAAGGAATTTTCAAATTTTCAGATGGGAGGTTCCAGATAAGGTCAAAAACTACATACTCAGATCTTCACCAAACTTTGCAGGGATACATTGGATGTCAAGACACGTGGAAAAAACGTACAAAACAAGAAATTGGAGACATCAAGATTTTGGAAGAATTTTTTAAGAATTTTCAAATTTTCAGAAAGGATGTTCGTGATAAGGTCAAAAACGACATACTCAGATCTTCACCAAACTCTGCAGGGATACATTGGATGTCAAGACACGTGGAAAAAACATACAAAACATAGGATTGGGGACATCAAGATTTTGGTCAAATTTTTTAAGAATTTTCAAATTTTCAGATAGGAGGTTCCATATAAGGTCAAAAACTACATACTCAGATCTTCACCAAACATTGCAGGGATACATTGGATGTCAAGACACGTGGAAAAAACATACAAAACATAGGATTGGGGACATCAAGATTTTGGTCAAATTTTTTAAGAATTTTCAAATTTTCAGATAGGAGGTTCCATATAAGGTCAAAAACTACATACTCAGATCTTCACCAAACATTGCAGGGATACATTGGATGTCAAGTCACGTGGAAAAAACGTACAAAACAAGAGATTGGAGACATCAAGATTTTGGACGAATTTTTTTAAGAATTTTCAAATTTTCAGATAGGAGGTTCCAGATAAGGTCAAAAACTACATACTCAGATCTTCACCAAACTTTGCATGGATACATTGGATGTCAAGACACGTGGAAAAAACATACAAAACATAGGATTGGGGACATCAAGATTTTGGTCGAATTTTTTAAGAATTTTCAAATTTTCAGATAGGAGGTTCCATATAAGGTCAAAAACTACATACTCAGATCTTCACCAAACTATGCAGGGGTACATTGGATGTCAAGACACGTGGAAAAAACGTACGAAACAAGAGATTGGAGACATCAAGATTTTGGACGAATTTTTTAAGAATTTTCAAATATTCAGATAGGAGGTTCCAGATAAGGTCAAAAACTACATACTCAGATCTTCACCAAACTTTGCAGGGATACATTGGATGTCAAGACACGTGGAAAAAACGTACAAAACATAGGATTGGGGACATCAAGAATTTGGTCTAATTTTTTAAGAATTTTCAAATTTTCAGATAGAAGGTTCCATATAAGGTCAAAAACCACATACTCAGATCTTCACCAAACATTGCAGGGATACATTGGATGTCAAGACACGTGGAAAAAACGTACAAAACAAGAGATTGGAGACATCAAGATTTTGGACGAATTTTTTAACAGGTTGACTGCCACAGTGAAATCAGGTGTTGACACACCCTTGCCACGATGTTTTTTTTGTTTCATTTTATTGAAAATAATCTTAGAAACAAATAGAATATAATGTTACGTTATTACTAATTATAATTACGTCATAATTGGCGAGTATCAATGTTGATATTCATGGCAACCGAGATAAAATTTTTACTGTATTGCCATGAGTATCAAAATTGATACTCACAAAAATTGGGTCTGATGAAAACTGTTTACACATTTAGTACAATTTAGATATTTCAGGAGAATGATTTTTACATAAAAAATCCGATTTCACAATTAAACAATCACTTTATTCAAGAATCTGTAACAAAAATTAGAGCAATAACCTCACCTTTTTGTAATTTTTTAGTTGTCACTGCTCTTGGCACACACTTCCGATTGGAACGCATAGTTCCCACCAAATGAGTATTTTTTTTTTGTAAAAGTTCATGTGCCAGTGCAATTGAAGTGTACCAATTGTCTGCATACAGAGTTCTAACTAAATGTAGATATGGTTCGGCTAGCTCAAGTACAACTTTACATGATAGAGCCATTCCAGGTTTGGCTTCTTTTCCCGCATAAATTTTGTATGCAATAGTATAAGAATCTGCACAATTGTTAGAACATGAAATTTTTTGCCTTGCATATTTGTTAGTTTCAACATCTAGCAAATCAATCAGATCATTGTCCAAAAATAAACCATAGAAATCTGATGGAGTTCCGTCAATGAGAATTTCAAAGAGATCTGGATTAACCCCAACAGATTCATTGTAGGGATTGTAAAGAAACCGTGCAGTTTCTAACCTGGTCTTTTGGATGCCAAGTCAAAATATCGCAGTGACTAGGGTTACCATTATCATCTGATTCAGTATCAGAGTTATAAATGTTTACTGAATTTTGCAACACTGCTCGTGTAGTGCAAGGACTATTGGCGCTATTATCACTACTGTCTTCGCTTCAACTTGTAGCTACATATGTTGGGTCCAAATCGGAATCATCACCACACACTATTACGTCGTCACGTTGTGTGTCACTGGAAAATCCTTGAATGTCACTATCTTCATCTAACATCATAAGTATTTCTGCTTCTTTGTCTTCCATTTTTCAGCACTTCATTTACAGCAATCCTACACAGAAAGGAACCCCCAAGAAACTACCAACGAAGTCAATCAGTGCTTTCCACAGTAAAGAGAACACAAAAGTGGTGCCAAGCCATTACACTTCTGAGAGCAACGATACAAGTGTATTTTTGTGTTGAAAATTCTGCTCTTTAATGTTAAACTAATGAGAAAGTAATGTAATATCAATTTATATATATATATCTTAGTGTAGAATTGTAATACTGCAACGCTACAACAATCGTTAAAAAGCTTGAAATTTGCAGAACTGTTTAACGTGAAGAAACTCCGAAAACTGAGTATCAGAAATGATTGTCAGTGGCAAATAAACATCAATGTGTGAGTATCACCTTTGATACTCGTGGCAAAATTGGCAAAGCAAGTGAGTATCTGTTTTGATACTCATGGCAGTCAACCTGTTAAGAATTTTCAAATTTTCAGATGGGAGGTTCCAGATAAGGTCAAAAACGACATACTCAGATCTTCATCAAACTTTGCATAGATACATTTAATGTGGAGACACGTGGAAAAAACGTACAAAACAAGAGATTGGAGACATCAAGATTTTGGACGAATTTTTTCAAAATTTTCAAATTTTCAGATAGGAGGTTCCAGATAAAGTCAAAAACTACATACTCAGATCTTCACCAAACTTTGCATGGATACATTGGATGTCAAGACACGTGGAAAAAACATACAAAACATAGGATTGGGGACATCAAGATTTTGGTCGAATTTTTTAAGAATTTTCAAATTTTCAGATAGGAGGTTCCATATAAGGTCAAAAACTACATACTCAGATCTTCACCAAACTATGCAGGGATACATTGGATGTCAAGACACGTGGAAAAAACGTACGAAACAAGAGATTGGAGACATCAAGATTTTGGACGAATTTTTTAAGAATTTTCAAATTTTCAGATAGGAGGTTCCAGATAAGGTCAAAAACTACATACTCAGATCTTCACCAAAGATTGCAGGGATACATTGGATGTCAAGACACGTGGAAAAAACGTACAAAACAAGAGATTGGAGACATCAAGATTTTCGACGAATTTTTTAAGAATTTTCAAATTTTCAGATGGGAGGTTCTAGATAAGGTCAAAAACGACATACTCAGATCTTCACCAAACTTTGCATGGATACATTGGATGTCAAAACACGTGGAAAAAACATACAAAACATAGAATTGGGGACATCAAGATTTTGGTCGAATTTTTTAAAAATTTTCAAATTTTCAGATAGGAGGTTCCATATAAGGTCAAAAACTACATACTCAGATCTTCACCAAACTATGCAGGGATACATTGGATGTCAAGACACGTGGAAAAAACGTACAAAACAGGAGATTGGAGACATCAAGATTTTGGACGAATTTTTTAAGAATTTTCAAATTTTCAGATAGGAGGTTCCAGATAAGGTCAAAAACTACATACTCAGATCTTCACAAAACTTTGCAGGGATACATTGGATGTCAAGACACGTGGAAAAAACGTTCAAAACAAGAGATTGGAGACATCCAGATTTTGGACGAATTTTTGAGGAATTTTCAAATTTTCAGAAATGAGGTTCCAGATAAGGTCAAAAACTACATACTCAGATCTTCACCAAACTTTGCAGGGATACATTGGATGTCAAGACACGTGGGAAAAAAATACAAAACAAGAGATTGGAGACATCAAGATTTTGGACGAATTTTTGAAGAATTTTCAAATTTTCAGATAGGAGGTTCCAGATAAGGTCAAAAACTACATACTCAGATCTTCACCAAACTTTGCAGGGATACATTGGATGTCAAAACACGTGGAAAAAACGTACAAAACAAGAGATTGGGGTCATCAAGATTTTGAACGGATTTTTTAGGAATTTTCAATTTTTCAGATGGGAGGTTCCAGATAAGGTCAAAAACTACATACTCAGATCTTCACCAAACGTTGCAGGGATACTTTGCATGTCAAGACACGTGGAAAAAACGTACAAAACAAGAGATTGGAGACATCAAGATTTTGGACGAATTTTTTAAGAATTTTCAAATTTTCAGATGGGAGGTTCCAGATAAGGTCAAAAACGACATACTCAGATCTTCACCAAACTTTGCATGGATACATTGGATGTCAAGACACGTGGAAAAAACATACAAAACATAGGATTGGGGACATCAAGATTTTGGACGAATTTTTTAAGAATTTTCAAATTTTCAGAAAGGAGTTTCCATATAAGGTCAAAAACTACATACTCAGATCTTCACCAAACTTTGCAGGGATACAATGGATGTCAAGACACGTGGAAAAAACGTACAAAACAAGAGATTGAGGTCATCAAGATTTTGGACGGATTTTTTAGGAATTTTCAAATTTTCAGATGGGAGGTTCCAGATAAGGTCAAAAACTACATACTCAGATCTTCACCAAACTTTGCAGGGATACATTGGATGTCAAGACACGTGGAAAAAACGTACAAAACAAGAGATTGGAGACATCAAGATTTTGGACGAATTTTTTAAGAATTTTCAAATTTTCAGATAGGAGGTTCCATATAAGGTCAAAAACTACATACTCAGATCTTCACCAAACATTGCAGGGATACATTGGATGTCAAGTCACGTGGAAAAAACGTACAAAACAAGAGATTGGAGACATCAAGATTTTGGACGAATTTTTTTAAGAATTTTCAAATTTTCAGATAGGAGGTTCCAGATAAGGTCAAAAACTACATACTCAGATCTTCACCAAACTTTGCATGGATACATTGGATGTCAAGACACGTGGAAAAAACATACAAAACATAGGATTGGGGACATCAAGATTTTGGTCGAATTTTTTAAGAATTTTCAAATTTTCAGATAGGAGGTTCCATATAAGGTCAAAAACTACATACTCAGATCTTCACCAAACTATGCAGGGGTACATTGGATGTCAAGACACGTGGAAAAAACAAACGAAACAAGAGATTGGAGACATCAAGATTTTGGACGAATTTTTTAAGAATTTTCAAATATTCAGATAGGAGGTTCCAGATAAGGTCAAAAACTACATACTCAGATCTTCACCAAACTTTGCAGGGATACATTGGATGTCAAGACACGTGGAAAAAACGTACAAAACATAGGATTGGGGACATCAAGAATTTGGTCTAATTTTTTAAGAATTTTCAAATTTTCAGATAGAAGGTTCCATATAAGGTCAAAAACCACATACTCAGATCTTCACCAAACATTGCAGGGATACATTGGATGTCAAGACACGTGGAAAAAACGTACAAAACAAGAGATTGGAGACATCAAGATTTTGGACGAATTTTTTAAGAATTTTCAAATTTTCAGATGGGAGGTTCCAGATAAGGTCAAAAACGACATACTCAGATCTTCATCAAACTTTGCATAGATACATTGGATGTGGAGACACGTGGAAAAAACGTACAAAACAAGAGATTGGAGACATCAAGATTTTGGACGAATTTTTTCAAAATTTTCAAATTTTCAGATAGGAGGTTCCAGATAAAGTCAAAAACTACATACTCAGATCTTCACCAAACTTTGCATGGATACATTGGATGTCAAGACACGTGGAAAAAACATACAAAACATAGGATTGGGGACATCAAGATTTTGGTCGAATTTTTTAAGAATTTTCAAATTTTCAGATAGGAGGTTCCATATAAGGTCAAAAACTACATACTCAGATCTTCACCAAACTATGCAGGGATACATTGGATGTCAAGACACGTGGAAAAAACGTACGAAACAAGAGATTGGAGACATCAAGATTTTGGACGAATTTTTTAAGAATTTTCAAATTTTCAGATAGGAGGTTCCAGATAAGGTCAAAAACTACATACTCAGATCTTCACCAAAGATTGCAGGGATACATTGGATGTCAAGACACGTGGAAAAAACGTACAAAACAAGAGATTGGAGACATCAAGATTTTCGACGAATTTTTTAAGAATTTTCAAATTTTCAGATGGGAGGTTCTAGATAAGGTCAAAAACGACATACTCAGATCTTCACCAAACTTTGCATGGATACATTGGATGTCAAAACACGTGGAAAAAACATACAAAACATAGAATTGGGGACATCAAGATTTTGGTCGAATTTTTTAAAAATTTTCAAATTTTCAGATAGGAGGTTCCATATAAGGTCAAAAACTACATGCTCAGATCTTCACCAAACTATGCAGGGATACATTGGATGTCAAGACACGTGGAAAAAACGTACAAAACAGGAGATTGGAGACATCAAGATTTTGGACGAATTTTTTAAGAATTTTCAAATTTTCAGATAGGAGGTTCCAGATAAGGTCAAAAACTACATACTCAGATCTTCACAAAACTTTGCAGGGATACATTGGATGTCAAGACACGTGGAAAAAACGTACAAAACAAGAGATTGGAGACATCCAGATTTTGGACGAATTTTTGAGGAATTTTCAAATTTTCAGAAATGAGGTTCCAGATAAGGTCAAAAACTACATACTCAGATCTTCACCAAACTTTGCAGGGATACATTGGATGTCAAGACACGTGGGAAAAACGTACAAAACAAGAGATTGGAGACATCAAGATTTTGGACGAATTTTTTAAGAATTTTCAAATTTTCAGATAGGAGGTTCCAGATAAGGTCAAAAACTACATACTCAGATCTTCACCAAACTTTGCAGGGATACATTGGATGTCAAAACACGTGGAAAAAACGTACAAAACAAGAGATTGGGGTCATCAAGATTTTGAACGGATTTTTTAGGAATTTTCAATTTTTCAGATGGGAGGTTCCAGATAAGGTCAAAAACTACATACTCAGATCTTCACCAAACGTTGCAGGGATACTTTGCATGTCAAGACACGTGGAAAAAACGTACAAAACAAGAGATTGGAGACATCAAGATTTTGGACGAATTTTTTAAGAATTTTCAAATTTTCAGATGGGAGGTTCCAGATAAGGTCAAAAACGACATACTCAGATCTTCACCAAACTTTGCATGGATACATTGGATGTCAAGACACGTGGAAAAAACATACAAAACATAGGATTGGGGACATCAAGATTTTGGACGAATTTTTTAAGAATTTTCAAATTTTCAGAAAGGAGTTTCCATATAAGGTCAAAAACTACATACTCAGATCTTCACCAAACTTTGCAGGGATACAATGGATGTCAAGACACGTGGAAAAAACGTACAAAACAAGAGATTGAGATCATCAAGATTTTGGACGGATTTTTTAGGAATTTTCAAATTTTCAGATGGGAGGTTCCAGATAAGGTCAAAAACTACATACTCAGATCTTCACCAAACTTTGCAGGGATACATTGGATGTCAAGACACGTGGAAAAAACGTACAAAACAAGAGATTGGAGACATCAAGATTTTGGACGAATTTTTTAAGAATTTTCAAATTTTAAGATAGGAGGTTCCATATAAGGTCAAAAACTACATACTCAGATCTTCACCAAACTTTGCATGGATACATTGGATGTCAAGACACGTGGAAAAAACGTACAAAACAAGAGATTGGTGTCATCAAGATTTTGGACGAATTTTTGAAGAATTTTCAAATTTTCAGATAGGAGGTTCCAGATAAGGTCAAAAACTACATACTCAGATCTTCACCAAACGTTGCAGGGATACTTTGCATGTCAAGACACGTGGAAAAAACGTACAAAACAAGAGATTGGAGACATCAAGATTTTGGACGAATTTTTTAAGAATTTTCAAATTTTCAGATGGGAGGTTCCAGATAAGGTCAAAAACGACATACGCAGATCTTCACCAAACTTTGCATGGATACATTGGATGTCAAGACACGTGGAAAAACATACAAAACATAGAATTGGGGACATCAAGATTTTGGTCGAATTTTTTAAGAATTTTCAAATTTTCAGATAGGAGGTTCCATATAAGGTCAAAAACTACATACTCAGATCTTCACCAAACTATGCAGGGATACATTGGATGTCAAGACACGTGGAAAAAACGTACAAAACAAGAGATTGGAGACATCAAGATTTTGGACGAATTTTTTGAGAATTTTCAAATTTTCAGAAAGGAGGTTCCAGATAAGGTCAAAAACTACATACTCAGATCTTCACCAAACTTTGCAGGGATACATTAGATGTCAAGACACGTGGAAAAAACGTACAAAACAAGAGATTGGAGACATCCAGATTTTGGACGAATTTTTGAGGAATTTTCAAATTTTCAGAAATGAGGTTCCAGATAAGGTCAAAAACTACATACTCAGATCTTCACCAAACTTTGCAGGGATACATTGGATGTCAAGACACGTGGGAAAAACGTACAAAACAAGAGATTGGAGACATCAAGATTTTGGACGAATTTTTTAAGAATTTTCAAATTTTCAGATAGGAGGTTCCAGATAAGGTCAAAAACTACATACTCAGATCTTCACCAAACTTTGCAGGGATACATTGGATGTCAAAACACGTGGAAAAAACGTACAAAACAAGAGATTGGGGTCATCAAGATTTTGAACGGATTTTTTAGGAATTTTCAATTTTTCAGATGGGAGGTTCCAGATAAGGTCAAAAACTACATACTCAGATCTTCACCAAACGTTGCAGGGATACTTTGCATGTCAAGACACGTGGAAAAAACGTACAAAACAAGAGATTGGAGACATCAAGATTTTGGACGAATTTTTTAAGAATTTTCAAATTTTCAGATGGGAGGTTCCAGATAAGGTCAAAAACGACATACTCAGATCTTCACCAAACTTTGCATGGATACATTGGATGTCAAGACACGTGGAAAAAACATACAAAACATAGGATTGGGGACATCAAGATTTTGGACGAATTTTTTAAGAATTTTCAAATTTTCAGAAAGGAGTTTCCATATAAGGTCAAAAACTACATACTCAGATCTTCACCAAACTTTGCAGGGATACAATGGATGTCAAGACACGTGGAAAAAACGTACAAAACAAGAGATTGAGGTCATCAAGATTTTGGACGGATTTTTTAGGAATTTTCAAATTTTCAGATGGGAGGTTCCAGATAAGGTCAAAAACTACATACTCAGATCTTCACCAAACTTTGCAGGGATACATTGGATGTCAAGACACGTGGAAAAAACGTACAAAACAAGAGATTGGAGACATCAAGATTTTGGACGAATTTTTTAAAAATTTTCAAATTTTCACATAGGAGGTTCCATATAAGGTCAAAAACTACATACTCAGATCTTCACCAAACTTTGCATGGATACATTGGATGTCAAGACACGTGGAAAAAACGTACAAAACAAGAGATTGGTGTCATCAAGATTTTGGACGAATTTTTGAAGAATTTTCAAATTTTCAGATAGGAGGTTCCAGATAAGGTCAAAAACTACATACTCAGATCTTCACCAAACGTTGCAGGGATACTTTGCATGTCAAGACACGTGGAAAAAACGTACAAAACAAGAGATTGGAGACATCAAGATTTTCGACGAATTTTTGAAGAATTTTCAAATTTTCAGATGGGAGGTTCCAGATAAGGTCAAAAACGACATACTCAGATCTTCACCAAACTTTGCATGGATACATTGGATGTCAAGACACGTGGAAAAAACATACAAAACATAGGATTGGGGACATCAAGATTTTGGACGAATTTTTTAAGAATTTTCAAATTTTCAGAAAGGAGGTTCCATATAAGGTCAAAAACTACATACTCAGATCTTCACCAAACTTTGCAGGGATACAATGGATGTCAAGACACGTGGAAAAAACGTATCAAACAAGAGATTGAGGTCATCAAGATTTTGGACGGATTTTTTAGGAATTTTCAAATTTTCAGATGGGAGGTTCCAGATAAGGTCAAAAACTACATACTCAGATCTTCACCAAACTTTGCAGGGATACATTGGATGTCAAGACACGTGGAAAAAACGTACAAAACAAGAGATTGGAGACATCAAGATTTTGGACGAATTATTTAAGAATTTTCAAATTTTCAGATACGAGGTTCCATATAAGGTCAAAAACTACATACTCAGATCTTCACCAAACTTTGCATGGATACATTGGATGTCAAGACACGTGGAAAAAACATACAAAACATAGGATTGGAGACATTAAGATTTTGGTCGAATTTTTTAAGAATTTTCAAATTTTCAGATATGAGATTCCATATAAGGTCAAAAACTACATACTCAGATCTTCACCAAACTTTGCAGGGATACATTGGATGTCAAGACACGTGGAAAAAACATACAAGACATAGGATTGGGGACATCAAGATTTTGGACGGATTTTTTAGGAATTTTCAAATTTTCAGATGGGAGGTTCCAGATAAGGTCAAAAACTACATACTCAGATCTTCACCAAACTTTGCAGGGATACATTGGATGTCAAGACACGTGGAAAAAACGTACAAAACAAGAGATTGGAGACATCAAGATTTTGGACGAATTTTTGAGGAATTTTCAAATTTTCAGAAAGAAGGTTCCATATAAGGTCAAAAACTACATCCTCAGATCTTCACCAAACTTTGCAGGGATACATTGGATGTCAAGACACGTGGAAAAAACGTACGAAACAAGAGATTGGAGACATCAAGATTTTGGTCGAATTTTTTTAGAATTTTCAAATTTTCAGATAGGATGTTCCATATAAGGTCAAAAACTACATACTCATATCTTCACCAAACTATGCAGGGATACATTGGATGTCAAGACACGTGGAAAAAACGTACGAAACAAGAGATTGGAGACATCAAGATTTTGGACGAATTTTTTAAGAATTTTCAAATTTTCAGATAGGAGGTTCCAGATAAGGTCAAAAACTACATACTCAGATCTTCACCAAAGATTGCAGGGATACATTGGATGTCAAGACACGTGGAAAAAACGTACAAAACAAGAGATTGGAGACATCAAGATTTTCGACGATTTTTTTAAGAATTTTCAAATTTTCAGATGGGAGGTTCCAGATAAGGTCATAAACGACATACTCAGATCTTCACCAAACTTTGCATGGATACATTGGATGTCAAGACACGTGGAAAAAACATACAAAACATAGAATTGGGGACATCAAGATTTTGGTCGAATTTTTTAAAAATTTTCAAATTTTCAGATAGGAGGTTCCATATAAGGTCAAAAACTACATACTCAGATCTTCACCAAACTATGCAGGGATACATTGGATGTCAAGACACGTGGAAAAAACGTACAAAACAAGAGATTGGAGACATCAAGATTTTGGACGAATTTTTTAAGAATTTTCAAATTTTCAGATAGGAGGTTCCAGATAAGGTCAAAAACTACATACTCAGATCTTCACCAAACTTTGCAGGGATACATTGGATGTCAAGACACGTGGAAAAAACGTACAAAACAAGAGATTGGAGACATCAAGATTTTGGACGAATTTTTGAGGAATTTTCAAATTTTCAGAAATGAGGTTCCAGATAAGGTCAAAAACTACATACTCAGATCTTCAACAAACTTTGCAGGGATACATTGGATGTCAAGACACGTGGGAAAAACGTACAAAACAAGAGATTGGAGACATCAAGATTTTGGACGAATTTTTTAAGAATTTTCAAATTTTCAGATAGGAGGTTCCAGATAAGGTCAAAAACTACATACTCAGATCTTCACCAAACTTTGCAGGGATACATTGGATGTCAAAACACGTGGAAAAAACGTACAAAACAAGAGATTGGGGTCATCAAGATTTTGAACGGATTTTTTAGGAATTTTCAAATTTTCAGATGGGAGGTTCCAGATAAGGTCAATTAAATGTCATTTTTTGACACATGTTGGCAATTTTTTGTCGATGTTTTAGTGCTTAGCGATGTTTTAGCGAAATTTTCGATTTTTCCCATCTCATACTTGGTACGAATGCCATGATCTTACGTGATATAACTTAACCTATTCTTTTTTCTTATTTATTGTTTCAAAATAATACTTTGTAGAGTAGTACAATCAAGCCGGTTCTGCAACATCAAGTGAAGCGCAGTGTTGCCAACTCCTCACCCGAAAAAATCACCAAGGTTTTTTCCTTGGTCTAACCTAACCCAAAGCAAGGGGCTGGCAACACTGCGAGAAAATACCTCAAGCAAGGTTGCCAACCCTTACTCGAAAAAAATCACCAAGGTTTTTTACTTGGTCTAACCTAACCTCAAGCAAGGAGCTGGCAACACTGCTTGAGGCTTGCCTTACAATACATAAAGCAAGGTTGCCAACCTACTGGTACTTTTACCATAGCCTTTTACAAGAAAAAAAAGAGAGAGAGAGGGAAGAGTTAAACAACCGACAGTTTACCTACAGCCTTTTTTTTTCTTGGTCTAACCTAACCTAAAGCAAGGAGCTGGCAACCTTGCTTGAGGCTTGCCTTACAGTGCATAAAGCAAGGTTGCCAACCTACTGGTACTTTTACCATAGCCTTTTACAAAAAAAAAAGAGAGAGGAGAGAGAGGGAAGAGTTAAACAACCGACAGCTGCCAACTCCCACCTACAGCCTTTTTGGTCTAACCTAACCTAAAGCAAGGAGCTGGCAACACTGCTTGAGACTTGCCTTACAGTGCATAAAGCAATGTTGCCAACCTACTGGTATTTTTACCATGGTTTTTTACAAAAAAAAGAGAGAGAGGGGAAGAGTTAAACAACCGACAGCTGCCAACACCCGCCTACAGCCTTTTTTGGTCTAACCTAACCTAAAGCAAGGAGCTGGCAACTTTGCTTGAGACTTGCCTTACAGTGCATAAAGCAATTTTTGTCAACCTACACACACACTGGGCGAGGAGAGGTGGCACTGCCGTAAGAGAGAGATGGATGGATGGCAACACAGTATGTGTGTGCGTGTATAATATGTAGCATTATTAACTAGAGTGTGTTGGCAAACCACCTGCAACTAAAAAAAAATAGAGATGCCAACGTTGTCGTAAAATAAAGAGAGAGAGACCTATGGCTGGCAACAGTGGTGAGCGAATGCGCCATATCGTAATTTTCCAAGTCCGTATACCGCGACCTTTGTAAACCTACCTCTCGGGAACGATGTGCTACACATACACGCGCGCGCGCCTGTATTGTGACGCAAACAAACAAATAATAATTGTTGTTTTTTTAGGATACCTGGCCCCTATAACCTCGCCAGGGTGCGTGGTGCCCAACACCAAAAAAGTTCTATATAATGGTCGTGGGGCTAACAAAGCCATGCCTCTGTAGAGAGTTTTGTGAATTATTATTTTTTTTTTATTTGCGCACCGAACTAACTTACATTGTATTTTATATAATTTTGTTGATTTTTTTAGTATGTGCCAATTATTTTACGAATTATTTTTTAAAACTGCTCTGTGACCCTCTCGTTCTTCACGTCGTGGACGAAGGACTTCTCTGCAATCAGGATAACGCTGCATAGAGTATCGGCGGGCAAGGCATCGTGGAACTCGCAGACGACTTTGATGTTGGTTCGATCGTTGACCACCACCTGCTTCCTTTTTGTGGTATTGATGACTAACATCGGCCTGTGGGTTTTGAATTCGCTGGGCGTGTAGTACACGTCAACGCTTCTCTCGGTCACGCGTTTGTAAGCCGTGTAAGCTTCGTAAAGTTTGAGGTAATCGTCTTTGGTCATGTCGAGGTTGTAATTCTCGCGCGGGAACACTTCGTTCCGTCCATTCTTGAGATAAACGTTCTTGATTTTGCAGTCGTCGAACTTGCTGGAATCTTTTTCCTGATTCTTATCGCGCCCGGTCTGAAAGAGCACCACGACGAAATCTGGCATGTCGAACTGTATGTTGTTAAACTGCGTCGTCACGTCGAATTCCATGTGACTTCCCGCCGCCAACTTCTGTACGCACTGGTAACCGTGAAAGTGAATCCCCACCTGCGGACTTTTCAAGATCTCCGCTTTGTACTTGAGGGCGTAGTTCGTTTCGTATTCCACGATCGGCATTCTCAATTCCATGCTTCGGATGACGCATTTCGCCGCTTCGGGTAATGTGTTGGCTATCGGCGTGCCGTCGGCGTTCAAGTTGGTGTATCGCATCAGTGCGTCGTTGTCGTTGGCCGCTCTTCGAAACGTGACGCGCAGTCCTCCCTTCCACATGATCTCCTTGTAGTCGGAGAAGAAACCGGGCAGCAGACGCATGGGAAAGAGCACCGTGTGACTTGTCGTCGATATTTTGGTCCCCGCTTCGAATCCTCCGGCCTGATAGTATGCTGCGTCCGTTTTGGATAATTTCAATGTTCCCACTGCCGTCGACGTGATGCCAGGATAATCGATTCTGTCGATGACGGTACCGTGTTTCCTCACCTCCACCTGCGAGAACAGGTGAGGCACGAAGTTGTCCACGAGTTTCAAATTGGCATTGGGCGGAAAGGCTTCTCCGCTTTCTTTCTTCACCACGTCGAATTGAAGGTAGAGGTCCGCTCTGTGAGGATGAACGAACCCGTCCCCTACGTCCACGTCGTATTCGATCTCCCTGTTCGCTTCGTTGAGATTGGCGAACGTGCGACGGTTGGGAGGGAAAGATTGCAATTCGTAACTTTCGATTTGTTCCATTTTCACTATGTGTGTTATTTATTATACGCTGATCTCCACGATGGCAGTGGTCGTTGCACCTGCGAAATCCACCACCTCTCCTTTCTCGTTCGTCACCACCAACTCTATGTCGTCTATGCGGTTGCGGCATACTGGAAAATAGATCGGCGAAGAGGGTGTGTAGATGATCGGTTCCATGAACTCGGAACTTGGTTTGAACGTGGCTATGATTCCCGTCTGCTTGTGACTTCCCAGTAACCCCCCGTCCGAAGATTTCGTGATCATTCCTTCCGCCACGTTACAGTGTACGTTCAGAGTCTCTATGGCCAAGAATTTAGGAATGTTGGTTGCCACGTGCTTGATCCCAGCTTCGAGTTTCGTGTCGTTGTCGAAACCTAAAAGTTCTCCCATGGTGCCAAGGTCCACGGTCTCCGTCGCGGATAGGATTTCCACTCTGTGCGTGACCGAATTTTGAGAAAGGTACGTGCCTTTGGGTAACTGAGCTTGCAAAGTGGAAAGATTGTATTGGCCTGGCGTGACGACGATGTGTTCGCTTCCGACGCTAATTTTGTTGTTGTGATGCGTGACGTTAGGTATGAGGTACATGCTGTAGAATGCACGCAGAACCACGGATTTAGGATAGACGATGTCGTCGTGCAGCGTGAGTTTCAAGATCGAAGATTCGCTCGTGAGATGGAACACGCCCATCGTGTTTCAGGTTCCACAGTGCTTTCTGGAAATCTTCGATCGTAGGGTTATTTATTTTAGACATGTATGCGAGAACGGAAAGGCATAGGTGGCCGCAGTTAACATCGGTGAAACCCTGGATGCGTTTGTCATTGTAGTAGAGGTTGGCAACACTGAGATACTTCACCAACCTGGCAGGCGGTGTGCCACCGAACGAATCGAAAACAAATGCATTGTTATCGTCAATTTTGAGGTAGCATATCCAATGTGTACCAGGATTTTTGTAACTGTCCAGGTTGACCACGCCATACTCCTTTTTTTTCACAGCAGAGGGTAGAGAATCGGACATGAAAACACCCCTGAAGCTCCTTATTCCCAACGGTTCGATCAGAGATTCAATATCGAAGTTGGACAGGGCTGTTTCTTTTTTTTATATTTCTTCAAAGCATCGAGGTTGCTTTTTTGCTTTTTCATCACGCCCTTCCCCCCCTTCTTCTCCATGGCCAGGTTGTGACGTTTCTGTTCTTCCAACTCGGCCTTGTTCTTCTTCGAGTCGATGACGGTTTTCGCGATGGCGGCACTTCCGCCGGCCAAACTTCCCACGGCCCCCAATGCTGCCAGGATGGCCGGGATGCTGAATATGAAACCTCCGATCTTTTGCTGTTTCCGCGAACTCTGCAAGCGTCTCAATTGAGGTGTGCTGAGCAGTAATTTCATTCCATGTCCTTTCGACAAGCAAGAACGTTTCTTCTCGCGTTGTTTCTTGGTGAGTAACCCATCGAGGGCACCTAGATTTTTTAGATTCGAATATGGTATCTGGTACACGACACCCTTGGGCTTCATGTTGATGCTCTATGTGTTATTTTCACGGTATGTTATTTATATATAAATGTTCTGAGATTTTTTTTCAGTGGATGTTATTTTATATATACTCCGCGTAGCCCCGTTACACAAATTCTATTACATGCTTTGTTTTCTTACCAAGAAGTTCCTTTGTCCCCTTGAACACGATTCGAGTTTTGTTCTCGATTAAGATAGCTAGCTTCTCGTCGGATAACATGCTGGCGTATCGATCTGGTAAAAATAGACTGTATTCTCCGTTGAGCAACAGACGCGCCTTGGGACCATACTGGGTAGAAACGATTGAACCGGAAGTTATCGTGTAAGGTTTGTCGACTTCCAATTCCTGAAATTTTTACATACTCGACTGACAAATTTAGCATTTGTTTTAATGCTTGGAGGTCACTCATTTTTTCACTCGTCATATCAAAAAGAAATTTCAGGGGTGTTAGAGAATTTTTAATTTTTCACAATGTGTGTTATTTATATATATTTTTTTTCACGAGATTTTTTTTTGTATCGAATATTTTTTTTTAACAGAGGAAGAAAGTTCGTGCTTCCGAAAATGCGATGATGTGCGTGATGATTTCTTCCGTCTCCTGCATAGATTTTCTCCAATCATCGGTGCCCCGTCTTCTCCCCTGCCTCGCCTCGTGCAGTTCGTCCAACCTCTCGTTCAATTTTTCCCCTGCAGCCGACAGAAGTGTATCGAGATCGCCACACCTCATTCCACTGATCTCCCGAAGACGGTCCTTGAGAACTATTTCGCATCCCATGTGAAATGCCGGCGTCGTTTTAGCTATGATCACAAGTTTATTAACATCTCCGTTAACTACCTTTTTGAATATTTTAGATAGTAGTTCGTGCGGCAAATCAGTTATGCAAGCCATGTTGTTTTTTTTACTGTATGTTATTTATATACCCCACCCCAATTTTTGTTTTGTGTTCATGGCGATGGTGGTACCCAGTGCGGCGACCCGTTCACCCAACGATGCGTCTCTGCTCACGAACCTTTCGAAAGCTGCATGTTCCAATTTCTTGTCTGCTTCGTGACGTGCGTCCAGATTCGTCTGCGTGGTGTTGTAGGCGATGTCGTGATCTTTGCATGCCGCGTCCAACGGATTCACACCCTTGTCTCCTCTCTCCAATCTTTTCTCGAGTTTGGTACCCGGTCCGCAGTACTGGTAGCCAGGTAGATGCATCTCGAAAGGTAACTTGTTGATGATGTCGTTCACGAGTCCCTTTCCTTCGGCCACGTTCCAAAATTTCGGAGGCAGCGTGTTGATGATTTTGATCAGGTAACCTATCCCCTTGCCGTCGTTCACGATGAAGTTGGAAAGTTTCGTGCTGATCATGTCCACGATGCCAACCTTCTCGTTGTAGAAATTGCGATTGCCTGCATTCTCTTCGCCGGCTATCACCAACAATCGGTCCACGAGTTTCCTAACGTCGTCCACCCAAACGAATTCTTTGGGTAACGTGTTGTAGCGTTTGACGCCGCTGCCTGTTTTGACCTGGTTCCAAATCGGTTTGATGAGATTCCTGTACTTCTCGCCGCTGCTCGATTTCACCCTATTCTGCGAGGCGTCGTTGTTCTGGTACAAGGCATCCGTCATGATCAGAATTTCCTTGTAACTTTGGTAATCTTCGTCGGTGTAATCTTTCGGCTGCTTTTTGGCGACGAGTTCCCACAGTCCCACCGTACCCGGATACCTGTTCCAACTATCCTTGTCGCCTAAATTGACTTTAATGTCGTTGCCTTCGAAGGTCACCTTCGATTTCCCAATCTTCCACACCACACCGCCGCCTTCGTTGCTTTCCATGCTCGGATACAATCCGAACACCTCATCCTTGTCGAACTTCCCCGTGCTCAGGTAGTCTCGTGCCAAAGGTCCCAACTCGACCTTATCCGAAGACGACGACGTGCTGCCTATGGCTCGACGTTGTGGTACGTCCTTTAGTTCGAACGGCGTCGAAGGAATGCTCGAAATGGGCGTGGGTACAGCGTAACTTTTAGCTGCGAGTGGTACGAGTTCGTTGATCAAATTTTTATTTTGTTCCGTGACACTTTTAATTTCTTTACCTAGACCGCTGATGGCATCGATCACGGGTTGATCCTGACGTTTCTTCTCTTCGTAGAATCCGCGATTCTCGGATTTCCAACCTTTGAAGCGTTTCGCGAGGTAATTTCGCAACTTGAGATTTTCGTCTTCGATTTTTCGTTTCGTCATGACGTTATTTATACACGTCGTTTCTCACAACGTTGCAACGTTTAGAAAGTCGTTGATTTTATTTCTGTATTTTCCGTCGATGGGTTTCCTCGTCATGTCGATCGTCGCGAATCCGAAATCGTCACTGTTCCAACAGTGGGAGCAGCGTTCCGAAAATTGATTGTAGTTCATGTCTCCGCCTACGTAGTCATCGTACGCATGCTTGAGGTTGGTGTGATCTTGACGAAACAAACATATGAAATTAGCGTTGTCGCGTAGTAACTGTTTTGGAATTTTGGAAAACGTTTGAGCTAGGTAAAAGCAATCCATTTCTTTGTGACGACCTTGCGTGAAAAAGTTTGGTTCTTCACATCCAATGTATCCCTGCAAACTTTGGTGAAGATCTGAGTATGTAGTTTTTGACCTTATCTGGAACCTCTCATCTGAAAATTTGAAAATTCCTAAAAAATCCGTCCAAAATCTTGATGACACCAATCTCTTGTTTTGTACGTTTTTTCCACGTGTCTTGACATCCAATGTATCCCTGCAAAGTTTGGTGAAGATCTGAGTATGTAGTTTTTGACCTTATATGGAGCCTCCTTTCTGAAAATTTGAAAATTCTTAAAATAATCATCCAAAATCTTGATGTCTCCAATCTCTTGTTTTGTACGTTTTTTCCACGTTTCTTGACATCCAATGTATCCCTGCAAAGTTTGGTGAAGATCTGAGTATGTAGTTTTTGACCTTATATGGAACCTCCTTTCTGAAAATTTGAAAATTCTTAAAAAATTCGTCTAAAATCTTGATGTCCCCAATCCTATGTTTTGTATGTTTTTTCCACGTGTCTTGACATCCAATGTATCCATGCAAAGTTTGGTTAAGATCTGAGTATGTCGTTTTTGACCTTATCTGGAACCTCCCATCTGAAAATTTGAAAATTCTTAAAAAATTCGTCCAAAATCTTGATGTCTCCAATCTCTTGTTTTGTACGTTTTTTCCACGTGTCTTGACATCCAATGTATCCCTGCAAAGTTTGGTGAAGATCTGAGTATGTAGTTTTTGACCTTATATGGAACCTCCTTTCTGAAAATTTGAAAATTCTTAAAAAATTCGTCCAAAATCTTGATGTCCCCAATATCTTGTTTTGTACGTTTTTTCCACGTGTCTTGACATCCAATGTATCCCTGCAAAGTTTGGTGAAGATCTGAGTATGTCGTTTTTGACCTTATCTGGAACCCCCCATCTTAAAATTTGAAAATTCTTAAAAAATTCGTCAAAAATCTTGATGTCTCCAATCTCTTGTTTTGTACGTTTTTTCCACGTGTCTTGACATGCAAAGTATCCCTGCAACGTTTGGTGAAGATCTGAGTATGTAGTTTTTGACCTTATCTGGAACCTCCTATCTGAAAATTTGAAAATTCTTCAAAAATTCGTCCAAAATCTTGATGTCTCCAATCCTATGTTTTGTATGTTTTTCCACGTTTCTTGACATCCAATGTATCCCTGCAATGTTTGGTGAAGATCTGAGTATGTAGTTTTTGACCTTATACGGAACCACCTATCTGAAAATTTGAAAATTCTTAAAAAAATTGACCAAAATCTTGATATCCCCAATCCTATGTTTTGTATGTTTTTTCCACGTGTCTTGACATCCAATGTATCCCTGCAAAGTGTGGTGAAGATCTGAGTATGTAGTTTTTGACCTTATCTGGAACCTCCTATCTGAAAATTTGAAAATTTTTAAAAAATTCGTCCAAAATCTTGATGTCTTCCATCTCTTGTTTTGTACGTTTTTTCCACGTGACTTGACCTCCAATGTATCCCTGCAAAGTTTGGTGAAGATCTGAGTATGTAGTTTTTGATCTTATATGGAACCTCCTTTCTGAAAATTTGAAAATTCTTAAAAAATTCGTCCAAAATCTTGATGTCCCCAATCCTATGTTTTGTATGTTTTTTCCACGTGTCTTGACATCCAATGTATCCATGCAAAGTTTGGTGAAGATCTGAGTATGTCGTTTTTGACCTTATCTGGAACCTCCCATCTGAAAATTTGAAAATTCTTAAAAAATTTTCAGATAGGAGGTTCCATATAAGGTAAAAAACTACATACTCAGATCTTCACCGAACTTTGCAGGGATACATTGGATGTCAAGACACGTGGAAAAAACATACAAAACATAGGATTGGGGACATCAAGATTTTGGTCAAATTTTTTAAGAATTTTCAAATTTTCAGATAGGAGGTTCCATATAAGGTCAAAAACTACATACTCAGATCTTCACCAAACATTGCAGGGATACATTGGATGTCAAGACACGTGGAAAAAACGTACAAAACAAGAGATTGGAGACATCAAGATTTTGAACGAATTTTTGAAGAATTTTCAAATATTCAGATAGGAGGTTTAAGGTCAAAAACTACATACTCAGATCTCCACCAAACGTTGCAGGGATACTTTGCATGTCAAGACACGTGGAAAAAACGTACAAAACAAGAGATTGGAGACATCAAGATTTTCGTCGAATTTTTTAAGAATTTTCAAATTTTCAGATGGGAGGTTCCAGATAAGGTTCAAAACGACATACTCAGATCTTCACCAAACTTTGCATGGATACATTGGATGTCAAGACACGTGGAAAAAACGTACAAAACAAGAAATTGGAGACATCTAGATTTTGGACGAATTTTTTAAGAATTTTCAAATTTTCAGAAAGGAGGTTCCGTATAAGGTCAAAAACTACATACTCAGATCTTCACCAAACTTTGCAGGGATACATTGGATGTCAAGACACGTGGACAAAACGTACAAAACAAGAGATTGGGGTCATCAAGATTTTGGACGGATTTTTTAGGAATTTTCAAATTTTCAGATGGGAGGTTCCAGATAAGGTCAAAACTACATACTCAGATCTTCACCAAACTTTGCAGTGATACATTGGATGTCAAGACACGTGGAAAAAACGTACAAAACAAGAGATTGGAGACATCAAGATTTTGAACGAATTTTTTAAGAATTTTCAAATTTTCAGATAGGAGGTTCCATATAAGGTCAAAAACTACATACTCAGATCTTCACCAAACTTTGCATGGATACATTGGATGTCAAGACACGTGGAAAAAACATACAAAACATAGGATTGGGGACATCAAGATTTTGGTCGAATTTTTTAAGAATTTTCAAATTTTCAGAAAGGAGGTTCCATATAAGGTCAAAAACTACATACTCAGATCTTCACCAAACTTAGCAGGGATACATTGGATGTCAAGACACGTGGAAAAAACATACAAGACATAGGATTGGGGACATCAAGATTTTGGTCAAATTTTTTAAGAATTTTCAAATTTTCAGATAGGAGGTTCCATATAAGGTCAAAAACTACATACTCAGATCTTCACCAAACATTGCAGGAATACAATGGATGTCAAGACACGTGGAAAAAATGTACAAAACAAGAGATTGGAGACATCAAGATTTTCGACGGATTTTTTAAGAATTTTCAAATTTTCAGATGGGAGGTTCCAGATAAGGTTAAAAACGACATACTCAGATCTTCACCAAACTCTGCATGGATACATTGGATGTCAAGACACGTGGAAAAGACATACAAAACATAGGATTGGGGACATCAAGATTTTGGTCGAATTTTTTAAGAATTTTCAAATTTTCAGATAGGAGGTTCCATATAAGGTCAAAAACTACATACTCAGATCTTCACCAAACTATGCAGGGATACATTGGATGTCAAGACACGTGGAAAAAACGTACAAAACAAGAGATTGGAGACATCAAAATTTTGGACGAATTTTTTAAGAATTTTCAAATTTTCAGATAGGAGGTTCCAGATAAGGTCAAAAACTACATACTCAGATCTTCACCAAACTTTGCAGGGACACATTGGATGTCAAGACACGTGGAAAAAACGTACAAAACAAGAGATTGGAGACATCAAGATTTTGGACGAATTTTTGAGGAATTTTCAAATTTTCAGAAATGAGGTTCCAGATAAGGTCAAAAACTACATACTCAGATCTTCACCAAACTTTGCAGGGATACATTGGATGTCAAGAGACGTGGGGAAAACATACAAACCAAGAGATTGGAGACATCAAGATTTTGGACGAATTTTTTAAGATTTTTCAAATTTTCAGATAGGAGGTTCCATATAAGGTCAAAAACTACATACTCAGATCTTCACCAAACTTTGCAGGGATACATTGGATGTCAAGACACGTGGAAAAAACGTACAAAACAAGAGATTGGAGACATCAAGATTTCGGACGAATTTTTTAAGAATTTTCAAATTTTCAGATAGGAGGTTCCAGATAAGGTCAAAAACTACATACTCAGATCTTCACCAAACTTTGCAGGGATACATTGGATGTCAAGACACGTGGGAAAAACATACAAAACATAGGATTGAAGATCTGAGTATGTAGTTTTTGACCTTATATGGAACCTCCTATCTGAAAATTTGAAAATTCTTAAAAAATTTGACCAAAATCTTGATGTCCCCAATCCTATGTTTTGTATGTTCTTTCCACGTGTCTTGACATCCAATGTATCCCTGCAAAGTTTGGTGAAGATCTGAGTATGTCGTTTTTGACCTTATCTGGAACATCCTTTCTGAAAATTTGAAAATTCTTAAAAAAATCGTCCAAAATCTTGATGTCTCCAATCTCTTGTTTTGTACGTTTTTTTCACGTGTCTTCACATCCAATGTATCCCTGCAAAGTTTGGTGAAGATCTGAGTATGTAGTTTTTGACCTTATCTGGAACCTCTCATCTGAAAATTTGAAAATTCCTAAAAAATCCGTCCAAAATCTTGATGACACCAATCTCTTGTTTTGTACGTTTTTTCCACGTGTCTTGACATCCAATGTATCCCTGCAAAGTTTGGTGAAGATCTGAGTATGTAGTTTTTGACCTTATCTGGAACCTCCTTTCTGAAAATTTGAAAATTCTTCAAAAATTCGTCCAAAATCTTGATGTCTCCACTCTCTTGTTTTGTACGTTTTTTCCACGTGTCTTGACATCCAATGTATCCCTGCAAAGTTTGGTGAAGATCTGAGTATGTAGTTTTTGACCTTATATGGAGCCTCCTTTCTGAAAATTTGAAAATTCTTAAAAAATTCATCCAAAATCTTGATGTCTCCAATATCTTGTTTTGTACGTTTTTTCCACGTTTCTTGACATCCAATGTATCCCTGCAAAGTTTGGTGAAGATCTGAGTATGTAGTTTTGACCTTATATGGAACCTCCTTTCTGAAAATTTGAAAATTCTTAAAAAATTCGTCCAAAATCTTGATGTCCCCAATCCTATGTTTTGTATGTTTTTTCCACGTGTCTTGACATCCAATGTATCCATGCAAAGTTTGGTGAAGATCTGAGTATGTCGTTTTTGACCTTATCTGAAACCTCCCATCTGAAAATTTGAAAATTCTTAAAAAATTCGTCGAAAATCTTGATGTCTCCAATCTCTTGTTTTGTACGTTTTTTCCAATTGTCTTGACATGCAAAGTATCCCTGCAACGTTTGGTGAAGATCTGAGTATGTAGTTTTTGACCTTATCTGGAACCTCCTATCTGAAAATTTGAAAATTCTTAAAATATTCGTCCAAAATCTTGATGTCTCCAATCTCTTGTTTTGTACGTTTTTTCCACATTTCTTGACATCCAATGTATCCCTGCAATGTTTGGTGAAGATCTGAGTATGTAGTTTTTGACCTTATATGGAACCTCCAATCTGAAAATTTGAAAATTCTTAAAAAATTTGACCAAAATCTTGATATCCCCAATCCTATGTTTTGTATGTTTTTTCCACGTGTCTTGACATCCAATGTATCCCTGCAAAGTTTGGTGAAGATCTGAGTATGTAGTTTTTGACTTTATCTGACACCTCCTATCTGAAAATTTGAAAATTTTTAAAAAATTCGTCCAAAATCTTGATGTCTTCAATCTCTTGTTTTGTACGTTTTTTCCACGTGTCTTGACCTCCAATGTATCCCTGCAAAGTTTGGTAAAGATCTGAGTATGTCGTTTTTGACCTTATCTGGAACATCCTTTCTGAAAATTTGAAAATTCTTAAAAAATTCGTCCAAAATCTTGATGTCTCCAATCTCTTGTTTTGTACGTTTTTTCAACGTGTCTTGACATCCAATGTATCCCTGCAAAGTTTGGTGAAGATCTGAGTATGTAGTTTTTGACCTTATATGGAACCTCCTTTCTGAAAATTTGAAAATTCTTAAAAAATTCGTCCAAAATCTTGATGTCTCCAATCTCTTTTTTTGTACGTTTTTTCCACGTGTCTTGACATCCAATGTATCCCTGCAAAGTTTGGTGAAGATCTGAGTATGTAGTTTTTGACCTTATATGGAACCTCCCTTCTGAAAATTTGAAAATTCCTAAAAAATCCGTCTAAAATCTTGATGTCTCCACTCTCTTGTTTTGTACTTTTTTTCCACGTGTCTTGACATCCAATGTATTCCTGCAAAGTTTGGTGAAGATCTGAGTATGTAGTTTTTGACCTTATATGGAACCTCCTTTCTGAAAATTTGAAAATTCTTAAAAAATTCGACCAAAATCTTGATGTCTCCAATCCTATGTTTTGTATGTTTTTTCCACGTGTCTTGACATCCAATGTATCCATGCAAAGTTTGGTGAAGATCTGAGTATGTAGTTTTTGACCTTATATGGAACCTCCTATCTGAAAATTTGAGAATTCTTGAAAAATTCGTCCAAAATCTTGATGTCTCCAATCTCTTGTTTTGTACGTTTTTTCCACGTGTCTTGACATCCAATGTATCCCTGCAGAGTTTGGTGAAGTTCTGAGTATGTAGTTTTTGACTTTATCTGGAACCTCCCATCTGAAAATTTGAAAATTCCTAAAAAATCCGTCCAAAATCTTGATCACCTCAATCTCTTGTTTTGTACGTTTTTTCCACGTGTCTTGACATCCAATGTATCCCTGCAATGTTTGGTGAAGATCTGAGTATGTAGTTTTTGACCTTATATGGAACCTCTTATCTGAAAATTTGAAAATTCTTAAAAATATTTGACCAAAATCTTGATGTTCCCAATCCTATGTTTTGTATGTTTTTTCCACGTGTCTTGACATCCAATGTATCCCTGCAAAGTTTGGTGAAGATCTGAGTATGTAGTTTTTGACCTTATATGGAACCTCCTTTCTGAAAATTTGAAAATTCTTAAAAAATTCGTCCAAAATCTTGATGTCCCCAATCCTATGTTTTTTATGTTTTTTTCCACGTGTCTTGACATCCAATGTATCCATGCCAAGTTTGGTGAAGATCTGAGTATGTCGTTTTTGACCTTATCTGAAACCTCCCATCTGAAAATTTGAAAATTCTTAAAAAAATCGTCGAAAACCTTGATGTCTCCAATCTCTTGTTTTGTACGTTTTTTCCACGTGTCTTGACATGCAAAGTATCCCTGCAACGTTTGGTGAAGATCTGAGTATGTAGTTTTTGACCTTATCTCTAACCTCCTATCTGAAAATTTGAAAATTCTTAAAAAATTCGTCCAAAATCTTGATGTCTCCAATCTCTTGTTTTGTACGTTTTTTCCACGTTTCTTGACATCCAATGTATCCCTGCAACGTTTGGTGAAGATCTGAGTATGTAGTTTTTGACCTTATATGGAACCTCCTATCTAAAAATTTGAAAATTTTTAAAAAATTTGACCAAATTCTTGATATCCCCAATCCTATGTTTTGTATGTTTTTTCCACGTGTCTTGACATCCAATGTATCCCTGCAAAGTTTGGTGAAGATCTGAGTATGTAGTTTTTGACCTTATCTGGAACCTCCTATCTGAAAATTTGAAAATTTTTAAAAAATTCGTCCAAAATCTTGATGTCTTCAATCTCTTGTTTTGTACGTTTTTTCCACGTGTCTTGACCTCCAATGTATCCCTGCAAAGTTTGGTGAAGATCTGAGTATGTCGTTTTTGATCTTATCTGGAACATCCTTTCTGAAAATTTGAAAATTCTTAAAAAATTCTTCCAAAATCTTGATGTCTCCAATCTCTTGTTTTGTACGTTTTTTCCACGTGTCTTGACATCCAATGTATCCCTGCAAAGTTTGGTGAAGATCTGAGTATGTAGTTTTTGACCTTATATGGAACCTACTTTCTGAAAATTTGAAAATTCTTAAAAAATTCGTCCAAAATCTTGATGTCCCCAATCTCTTGTTTTGTACGTTTTTTCCACGTGTCTTGACATCCAATGTATCCATGCAAAGTTTGGTGAAGATCTGAGTATGTCGTTTTTGACCTTATCTGGAACCTCCCATCTGAAAATTTGAAAATTCTTAAAAAATTCGTCGAAAATCTTGATGTCTCCAATCTCTTGTTTTGTACGTTTTTTCCACGTGTCTTGACATGCAAAGTATCCCTGCAACGTTTGGTGAAGATCTGAGTTTTTGACCTTATATGGAACCTCCTATCTGAAAATTTGAAAATTCTTAAAAAATTTGACCAAAACTTGATATCCCCAATCCTATGTTTTGTATGTTTTTTCCACGTGTCTTGACATCCAATGTATCCCTGCAAAGTTTGGTGAAGATCTGAGTATGTAGTTTTTGACCTTATCTGGAACATCCTTTCTGAAAATTTGAAAATTCTTAAAAAATTCGTCCAAAATCTTGATATCTCCAATCTCTTGTTTTGTACGTTTTTTCCACGTGTCTTGACATCCAATGTATCCCTGCAAAGTTTGGTGAAGATCTGAGTATGTAGTTTTTGACCTTATATGGAACCTCCTTTCTGAAAATTTGAAAATTCTTAAAAAATTCGTCCAAAATCTTGATGTCTCCAATCTCTTGTTTTGTACGTTTTTTCCACGTGTCTTGACATCCAATGTATCCCTGCAAAGTTTGGTGAAGATCTGAGTATGTAGTTTTTGACCTTATATGGAACCTCCCATCTGAAAATTTGAAAATTCCTAAAAAATCCGTCTAAAATCTTGATGTCTCCACTCTCTTGTTTTGTACTTTTTTTCCACGTGTCTTGACATCCAATGTATCCCTGCAAAGTTTGGTGAAGATCTGAGTATGTCGTTTTTGACCTTATCTGGAACCTCCTTTCTGAAAATTTGAAAATTCTTAAAAAATTCGACCAAAATCTTGATGTCTACAATCCTATGTTTTGTGTGTTTTTTCCACGTGTCTTGACATCCAATGTATCCATGCAAAGTTTGGTGAAGATCTGAGTATGTAGTTTTTGACCTTATATGGAACCTCCTATCTGAAAATTTGAGAATTCTTGAAAAATTCGTCCAAAATCTTGATGTCTCCAATCTCTTGTTTTGTACGTTTTTTCCACGTGTCTTGACATCCAATGTATCCCTGCAAAGTTTGGTGAAGATCTGAGTATGTCGTTTTTGACCTTATCTCGAACATCCTTTCTGAAAATTTGAAAATTCTTAAAAAATTCGTACAAAATCTTGATGTCTCCAATCTCTTGTTTTGTACGTTTTTTTCACGTGTCTTCACATCCAATGTATCCCTGCAAAGTTTGGTGAAGATCTGAGTATGTAGTTTTTGACCTTATCTGGAACCTCTCATCTGAAAATTTGAAAATTCCTAAAAAATCCGTCCAAAATCTTGATGACACCAATCTCTTGTTTTGTACGTTTTTTCCACGTGTCTTGACATCCAATGTATAACTGCAAAGTTTGGTGAAGATCTGAGTATGTAGTTTTTGACCTTATCTGGAACCTCCTTTCTGAAAATTTGAAAATTCTTCAAAAATTCGTCCAAAATCTTGATGTCTCCACTCTCTTGTTTTGTACGTTTTTTCCACGTGTCTTGACATCCAATGTATCCCTTCAAAGTTTGGTGAAGATCTGAGTATGTAGTTTTTGACTTTATATGGAGCCTCCTTTCTGAAAATTTGAAAATTCTTAAAAAATTCATCCAAAATCTTGATGTCTCCAATCTCTTGTTTTGTACGTTTTTTCCACGTTTCTTGACATCCAATGTATCCCTGCAAAGTTTGGTGAAGATCTGAGTATGGAGTTTTTGACCTTATATGGAACCTCCTTTCTGAAAATTTGAAAATTCTTAAAAAATTCGTCCAAAATCTTGACGTCCCCAATCCTATGTTTTGTATGTTTTTCCACGTGTCTTGACATCCAATGTATCCATGCAAAGTTTGGTGAAGATCTGAGTATGTCGTTTTTGACCTTATCTGAAACCTCCCATCTGAAAATTTGAAAATTCTTAAAAAATTCGTCGAAAATCTTGATGTCTCCAATCTCTTGTTTTGTACGTTTTTTCCACGTGTCTTGACATGCAAAGTATCCCTGCAACGTTTGGTGAAGATCTGAGTATGTAGTTTTTGACCTTATCTGGAACCTCCTATCTGAAAATTTGAAAATTCTTAAAAAATTCGTCCAAAATCTTGATGTCTCCAATCTCTTGTTTTGTACGTTTTTTCCACGTTTCTTGACATCCAATGTATCCCTGCAATGTTTGGTGAAGATCTGAGTATGTAGTTTTTGACCTTATATGGAACCTCCTATCTGAAAATTTGAAAATTCTTAAAAAATTTGTCCAAAATCTTGATATCCCCAATCGTATGTTTTGTATGTTTTTTCCACGTGTCTTGACATCCAATGTATCCCTGCAAAGTTTGGTGAAGATCTGAGTATGTAGTTTTTGACTTTATCTGGAACCTCCTTTCTGAAAATTTGAAAATTCTTAAAAAATTCATCCAAAATCTTGATGTCTCCAATCTCTTGTTTTGTACGTTTTTTCCACGTTTCTTGACATCCAATGTATCCCTGCAAAGTTTGGTGAAGATCTGAGTATGTAGTTTTTGACCTTATATGGAACCTCCTTTCTGAAAATTTGAAAATTCTTAAAAAATTCGTCCAAAATCTTGATGTCCCCAATCCTATGTTTTGTATGTTTTTCCACGTGTCTTGACATCCAATGTATCCATGCAAAGTTTGGTGAAGATCTGAGTATGTCGTTTTTGACCTTATCTGAAACCTCCCATCTGAAAATTTGAAAATTCTTAAAAAATTCGTCGAAAATCTTGATGTCTCCAATCTCTTGTTTTGTACGTTTTTTCCACGTGTCTTGACATGCAAAGTATCCCTGCAACGTTTGGTGAAGATCTGAGTATGTAGTTTTTGACCTTATCTGGACCCTCCTATCTGAAAATTTGAAAATTCTTAAAAAATTCGTCCAAAATCTTGATGTCTCCAATCTCTTGTTTTGTACGTTTTTTCCACGTTTCTTGACATCCAATGTATCCCTGCAATGTTTGGTGAAGATCTGAGTATGTAGTTTTTGACCTTATATGGAACCTCCTATCTGAAAATTTGAAAATTCTTAAAAAATTTGACCAAAATCTTGATATCCCCAATCGTATGTTTTGTATGTTTTTTCCACGTGTCTTGACATCCAATGTATCCCTGCAAAGTTTGGTGAAGATCTGAGTATGTAGTTTTTGACTTTATCTGGAACCTCCTATCTGAAAATTTGAAAATTTTTAAAAAATTCGTCCAAAATCTTGATGTCTTCAATCTCTTGTTTTGTACGTTTTTTCCACGTGTCTTGACCTCCAATGTATCCCTGCAAAGTTTGGTGAAGATCTGAGTATGTCGTTTTTGACCTTATGTGGAACATCCTTTCTGAAAATTTGAAAATTCTTAAAAAATTCGTCCAAAATCTTGATGTCTCCAATCTCTTGTTTTGTACGTTTTTTCCACGTGTCTTGACATCCAATGTATCCCTGCAAAGTTTGGTGAAGATCTGAGTATGTAGTTTTTGAACTTATATGGAACCTCCTTTCTGAAAATTTGAAAATTCTTAAAAAATTCGTCCAAAATCTTGATGTCCCCAATCTCTTGTTTTGTACGTTTTTTTTACACGTGTCTTGACATCCAATGTATCCATGCAAAGTTTGGTGAAGATCTGAGTATGTCGTTTTTGACCTTATCTGGAACCTCCCATCTGAAAATTTGAAAATTCTTCAAAAATTCGTCGAAAATCTTGATGTCTCCAATCTCTTGTTTTGTACGTTTTTTCCACGTATCTTGACATGCAAAGTATCCCTGCAACGTTTGGTGAAGATCTGAGTATGTAGTTTTTGACCTTATCTGGAACCTCCTATCTGAAAATTTGAAAATTCTTCAAAAATTCGTCCAAAATCTTGATGTCTCCAATCTCTTGTTTTGTACGTTTTTTCCACGTTTCTTGACATCCAATGTATCCCTGCAATGTTTGGTGAAGATCTGAGTATGTAGTTTTTGACCTTATATGGAACCTCCTATCTGAAAATTTGAGAATTCTTAAAAAATTTGACCAAAATCTTGATATCCCCAATCCTATGTTTTGTATGTTTTTTCCACGTGTCTTGACATCCAATGTATCCCTGCAAAGTTTGGTGAAGATCTGAGTATGTAGTTTTTGACCTTATCTGGAACATCCTTTCTGAAAATTTGAAAATTCTTAAAAAATTCGTCCAAAATCTTGATGTCTTCAATCTCTTGTTTTGTACGTTTTTTCCACGTGTCTTGACATCCAATGTATCCCTGCAAAGTTTGGTGAAGATCAGAGTATGTAGTTTTTGACCTTATATGGAACCTCCTTTCTGAAAATTTGAAAATTCTTAAAAAATTCGTCCAAAATCTTGATGTCTCCAATCTCTTGTTGTGTACGTTTTTTCCACGTGTCTTGACATCCAATGTATCCCTGCAAAGTTTGGTGAAGATCTGAGTATGTAGTTTTTGAACTTATATGGAACCTCCCATCTGAAAATTTGAAAATTCCTAAAAAATCCGTCTAAAATCTTGATGTCTCCACTCTCTTGTTTTGTACTTTTTTTCCACGTGTCTTGACATCCAATGTATCCCTGCAAAGTTTGGTGAAGATCTGAGTATGTCGTTTTTGACCTTATATGGAACCTCCTTTCTGAAATTTGAAAATTCTTAAAAAATTCGACCAAAATCTTGATGTCTCCAATCCTATGTTTTGTATGTTTTTCCACGTGTCTTGACATCCAATTTATCCATGCAAAGTTTGGTGAAGATCTGAGTATGTAGTTTTTGACCTTATATGGAACCTCCTATCTGAAAATTTGAGAATTCTTGAAAAATTCGTCCAAAATCTTGATGTCTCCAATCTCTTGTTTTGTACGTTTTTTCCACGTGTCTTGACATCCAATGTATCCCTGCAAAGTTTGGTGAAGATCTGAGTATGTCGTTTTTGACCTTATCTGGAACATCCTTTCTGAAAATTTGAAAATTCTTAAAAAATTCGTCCTAAATCTTGATGTCTCCAATCTCTTGTTTTGTACGTTTTTTTCACGTGTCTTCACATCCAATGTATCCCTGCAAAGTTTGGTGAAGATCTGAGTATGTAGTTTTTGACCTTATCTGGAACCTCTCACCTGAAAATTTGAAAATTCCTAAAAAATCCGTCCAAAATCTTGATGACACCAATCTCTTGTTTTGTACGTTTTTTCCACGTGTCTTGACATCCAATGTATCCCTGCAAAGTTTGGTAAAGATCTGAGTATGTAGTTTTTGACCTTATATGGAGCCTCCTTTCTGAAAATTTGAAAATTCTTAAAAAATTCGTCGAAAATCTTGATGTCTCCAATCTCTTGTTTTGTACGTTTTTTCCACGTGTCTTGACATGCAAAGTATCCCTGCAACGTTTGGTGAAGATCTGAGTATGTAGTTTTTGACCTTATCTGGAACCTCCTATCTGAAAATTTGAAAATTCTTAAAAAATTCGTCCAAAATCTTGATGTCTCCAATCTCTTGTTTTGTACGTTTTTTCCACGTTTCTTGACATCCAATGTATCCCTGCAATGTTTGGTGAAGATCTGAGTATGTAGTTTTTGACCTTATATGGAACCTCCTATCTGAAAATTTGAAAATTCTTAAAAAATTTGACCAAAATCTTGATATCCCCAATCCTATGTTTTGTATGTTTTTTCCACGTGTCTTGACATCCAATGTATCCCTGCAAAGTTTGGTGAAGATCTGAGTATGTAGTTTTTGACCTTATCTGGAACCTCCTATCTGAAAATTTGAAAATTTTTAAAAAATTCGTCCAAAATCTTGATGTCTTCAATCTCTTGTTTTGTACGTTTTTTCCACGTTTTCTTGACCTCCAATGTATCCCTGCAAAGTTTGGTGAAGATCTGAGTATGTCGTTTTTGACCTTATGTGGAACATCCTTTCTGAAAATTTGAAAATTCTTAAAAAATTCGTCCAAAATCTTGATGTCTCCAATCTCTTGTTTTGTACGTTTTTTCCACGTGTCTTGACATCCAATGTATCCCTGCTAAGTTTGGTGAAGATCTGAGTATGTAGTTTTTGAACTTATATGGAACCTCCTTTCTGAAAATTTGAAAATTCTTAAAAAATTCGTCCAAAATCTTGATGTCCCCAATCTCTTGTTTTGTACGTTTTTTACACGTGTCTTGACATCCAATGTATCGATGCAAAGTTTGGTGAAGATCTGAGTATGTCGTTTTTGACCTTATCTGGAACCTCCCATCTGAAAATTTGAAAATTCTTCAAAAATTCGTCGAAAATCTTGATGTCTCCAATCTCTTGTTTTGTACGTTTTTTCCACGTGTCTTGACATGCAAAGTATCCCTGCAACGTTTGGTGAAGATCTGAGTATGTAGTTTTTGACCTTATCTGGAACCTCCTATCTGAAAATTTGAAAATTCTTCAAAAATTCGTCCAAAATCTTGATGTCTCCAATCTCTTGTTTTGTACGTTTTTTCCACGTTTCTTGACATCCAATGTATCCCTGCAATGTTTGGTGAAGATCTGAGTATGTAGTTTTTGACCTTATATGGAACCTCCTATCTGAAAATTTGAGAATTCTTAAAAAATTTGACCAAAATCTTGATATCCCCAATCCTATGTTTTGTATGTTTTTTCCACGTGTCTTGACATCCAATGTATCGCTGCAAATTTTAGTGGAGATCTGAGTATGTAGTTTTTGACATTATCTGGAACCTCCTATCTGAAAATTTGAAAATTTTTAAAAAATTCGTCCAAAATCTTGATGTCTTCAATCTCTTGTTTTGTACGTTTTTTCCACGTGTCTTGACCTCCAATGTATCCCTGCAAAGTTTGGTGAAGATCTGAGTATGTCGTTTTTGACCTTATCTGGAACATCCTTTCTGAAAATTTGAAAATTCTTAAAAAATTCGTCCAAAATCTTGATGTCTCCAATCTCTTGTTTTGTACGTTTTTTCCACGTGTCTTGACATCCAATGTATCCCTGCAAAGTTTGGTGAAGATCTGAGTATGTCGTTTTTGACCTTATCTGGAACATCCTTTCTGAAAATTTGAAAATTCTTAAAAAATTCGTCCAAAATCTTGATGTCTCCAATCTCTTGTTTTGTACGTTTTTCCACGTGTCTTGACATCCAATGTATCCCTGCAAAGTTTGGTGAAGATCTGAGTATGTAGTTTTTTACCTTATATGGAACCTCCCATCTGAAAATTTGAAAATTCCTAAAAAATTCGTCTAAAATCTTGATGTCTCCAATCTCTTGTTTTGTACTTTTTTTCCACGTGTCTTGACATCCAATGTATCCCTGCAAAGTTTGGTGAAGATCTGAGTATGTAGTTTTTGACCTTATATGGAACCTCCTTTCTGAAAATTTGAAAATTCTTAAAAAATTCGACCAAAATCTTGATGTCTCCAATCCTATGTTTTGTATGTTTTTCCACGTGTCTTGACATCCAATGTATCCATGCAAAGTTTGGTGAAGATCTGAGTATGTAGTTTTTGACCTTATATGGAACCTCCTATCTGAAAATTTGAGAATTCTTGAAAAATTCGTCCAAAATCTTGATGTATCCAATCTCTTGTTTTGTACGTTTTTTCCACGTGTCTTGACATCCAATGTATTCCTGCAAAGTTTGGTGAAGATCTGAGTATGTAGTTTTTGACCTTATCTGGAACCTACCATCTGAAAATTTGAAAATTCCTAAAAAATCCGTCCAAAATCTTGATGACCTCAATCTCTTGTTTTGTACGTTTTTTCCACGTGTCTTGACATCCAATGTATCCCTGCAATGTTTGGTGAAGATCTGAGTATGTAGTTTTTGACCTTATATGGAACCTCTTATCTGAAAATTTGAAAATTCTTAAAAATATTTGACCAAAATCTTGATGTCCCCAATCCTATGTTTTGTATGTTTTTTCCACGTGCCTTGACATCCAATGTATCCCTGCAAAGTTTGGTGAAGATCTGAGTATGTAGTTTTAGACCTTATCTGGAACCTCATTTCTGAAAATTTGAAAATTCCTCAAAAATTCGTCCAAAATCTTGATGTCTCCAATCTCTTGTTTTGTACGTTTTTTCCACGTGTCTTGACATCCAATGTATCCCTGCAAAGTTTGGTGAAGATCTGAGTATGTAGTTTTTGACCTTATATGGAGCCTCCTTTCTGAAAATTTGAAAATTCTTAAAAAATTCATCCAAAATCTTGATGTCTCCAATCTCTTGTTTTGTACGTTTTTTCCACGTTTCTTGACATCCAATGTATCCCTGCAAAGTTTGGTGAAGATCTGAGTATGTAGTTTTTGACCTTATATGGAACCTCCTTTCTGAAAATTTGAAAATTCTTAAAAAATTCGTCCAAAATCTTGATGTCCCCAATCCTATGTTTTGTATGTTTTTCCACGTGTCTTGACATCCAATGTATCCATGCAAAGTTTGGTGAAGATCTGAGTATGTCGTTTTTGAGCTTATCTGAAACCTCCCATTTGAAAATTTGAAAAATCTTAAAAAATTCGTCGAAAATCTTGATGTCTCCAATCTCTTGTTTTGTACGTTTTTTCCACGTGTCTTGACATGCAAAGTATCCCTGCAACGTTTGGTGAAGATCTGAGTATGTAGTTTTTGACCTTATCTGGAACCTCCTATCTGAAAATTTGAAAATTCTTAAAAAATTCGTCCAAAATCTTGATGTCTCCAATCTCTTGTTTTGTACGTTTTTTCCACGTTTCTTGACATCCAATGTATCCCTGCAATGTTTGGTGAAGATCTGAGTATGTAGTTTTTGACCTTATATGGAACCTCCTATCTGAAAATTTGAAAATTCTTAAAAAATTCGTCCAAAATCTTGATATCCCCAATCCTATGTTTTGTATGTTTTTTCCACGTGTCTTGACATTCAATGTATCCCTGCAAAGTTTGGTGAAGATCTGAGTATGTAGTTTTTGACCTTATCTGGAACATCCTTTCTGAAAGTTTGAAAAATCTTAAAAAATTCGTCGAAAATCTTGATGTCTCCAATCTCTTGTTTTGTACGTTTTTTCCACGTGTCTTGTCATGCAAAGTATCCCTGCAACGTTTGGTGAAGATCTGAGTATGTAGTTTTTGACCTTATATGGAACCTCCTATCTGAAAATTTGAAAATTCTTAAAAAATTCGTCCAAAATCTTGATGTCTCCAATCTCTTGTTTTGTACGTTTTTTCCACGTTTCTTGACATCCAATGTATCCCTGCAATGTTTGGTGAAGATCTGAGTATGTAGTTTTTGACCTTATATGGAACCTCCTATCTGAAAATTTGAAAATTTTTAAAAAATTCGTCCAAAATCTTGATGTCTTCAATCTCTTGTTTTGTACTTTTTTTCCACGTGTCTTGACTTCCAATGTATCCCTGCAAAGTTTGGTGAAGATCTGAGTATGTCGTTTTTGACCTTATCTGGAACATCCTTTCTGAAAGTTTGAAAATTCTTAAAAAAATCGTCCAAAATCTTGATGTCTCCAATCTCTTGTTTTGTACGTTTTTTCCACGTGTCTTGACATCCAATGTATCCCTGCAAAGTTTGGTGTAGATCTGAGTATGTAGTTTTTGACCTTATATGGAACCTCCTATCTGAAAATTTGAGAATTCTTGAAAAATTCGTCCAAAACCTTGATGTCTCCAATCTCTTGTTTTGTACGTTTTTTCCACGTGTCTTGACATCCAATGTATCCCTGCAAAGTTTGGTGAAGATCTGAGTATGTCGTTTTTGACCTTATCTGGAACATCCTTTCTGAAAATTTGAAAATTCTTAAAAAATTCGTCCAAAATCTTGATGTCTCCAATCTCTTGTTTTGTACGTTTTTTTCACGTGTCTTCACATCCAATGTATCCCTGCAAAGTTTGGTGAAGATCTGAGTATGTAGTTTTTGACCTTATCTGGAACCTCTCATCTGAAAATTTGAAAATTCCTAAAAAATCCGTCCAAAATCTTGATGACACCAATCTCTTGTTTTGTACGTTTTTTCCACGTGTCTTGACATCCAATGTATCCCTGCAAAGTTTGGTGAAGATCTGAGTATGTAGTTTTTGACCTTATCTGGAACCTCCTTTCTGAAAATTTGAAAATTCTTCAAAAATTCGTCCAAAATCTTGATGTCTCCACTCTCTTGTTTTGTACGTTTTTTCCACGTGTCTTGACATCCAATGTATCCCTGCAAAGTTTGGTGAAGATCTGAGTATGTAGTTTTTGACCTTATATGGAGCCTCCTTTCTGAAAATATGAAAATTCTTAAAAAATTCGTCGAAAAACTTGATGTCTCCAATCTCTTGTTTTGTACGTTTTTTCCACGTGTCTTGACATGCAAAGTATCCCTGCAACGTTTGGTGAAGATCTGAGTATGTAGTTTTTGACCTTATCTGGAACCTCCTATCTGAAAATTTGAAAATTCTTAAAAAATTCGTCCAAAATCTTGATGTCTCCAATCTCTTATTTTGTACGTTTTTTCCACGTTTCTTGACATCCAATGTATCCCTGCAATGTTTGGTGAAGATCTGAGTATGTAGTTTTTGACCTTATATGGAACCTCCTATCTGAAAATTTGAAAATTCTTAAAAAATTTGATCAAAATCTTGATATCCCCAATCCTATGTTTTGTATGTTTTTTCCACGTGTCTTGACATCCAATGTATCCCTGCAAAGTTTGGTGAAGATCTGAGTATGTAGTTTTTGACCTTATCTGGAACCTCCTATCTGAAAATTTGAAAATTTTTAAAAAATTCGTCCAAAATCTTGATGTCTTCAATCTCTTGTTTTGTACGTTTTTTCCACGTGTCTTGACCTCCAATGTATCTCTGCAAAGTTTGGTGAAGATCTGAGTATGTCGTTTTTGACCTTATGTGGAACATCCTTTCTGAAAATTTGAAAATTCTTAAAAAATTCGTCCAAAATCTTGATGTCTCCAATCTCTTGTTTTGTACGTTTTTTCCACGTGTCTTGACATCCAATGTATCCCTGCAAAGTTTGGTGAAGATCTGAGTATGTAGTTTTTGAACTTATATGGAACCTCCTTTCTGAAAATTTGAAAATTCTTAAAAAATTCGTCCAAAATCTTGATGTCCCCAATCTCTTGTTTTGTACGTTTTTTACACGTGTCTTGACATCCAATGTATCCATGCAAAGTTTGGTGAAGATCTGAGTATGTCGTTTATGACCTTATCTGGAACCTCCCATCTGAAAATTTGAAAATTCTTCAAAAATTCGTCGAAAATCTTGATGTCTCCAATCTCTTGTTTTGTACGTTTTTTCCACGTGTCTTGACATGCAAAGTATCCCTGCAACGTTTGGTGAAGATCTGAGTATGTAGTTTTTGACCTTATCTGGAACCTCCTATCTGAAAATTTGAAAATTCTTCAAAAATTCGTCCAAAATCTTGATGTCTCCAATCTCTTGTTTTGTACGTTTTTTCCACGTTTCTTGACATCCAATGTATCCCTGCAATGTTTGGTGAAGATCTGAGTATGTAGTTTTTGACCTTATATGGAACCTCCTATCTGAAAATTTGAGAATTCTTAAAAAATTTGACCAAAATCTTGATATCCCCAATCCTATGTTTTGTATGTTTTTTCCACGTGTCTTGACATCCAATGTATCGCTGCAAATTTTAGTGGAGATCTGAGTATGTAGTTTTTGACCTTATCTGGAACCTCCTATCTGAAAATTTGAAATTTTTTAATAATTTAGTCCAAAATCTTGATGTCCCCAATCCTATGTTTTGTATGTTTTTTCCACGTGTCTTGACATCCAATGTATCCCTGCAAAGTTTGGTGAAGATCTGAGTATGTAGTTTTAGACCTTATCTGGAACCTCATTTCTGAAAATTTGAAAATTCCTCAAAAATTCGTCCAAAATCTTGATGTCTCCAATCTCTTGTTTTGTACGTTTTTTCCACGTGTCTTGACATCCAATGTATCCCTGCAAAGTTTGGTGAAGATCTGAGTATGTAGTTTTTGACCTTATATGGAGCCTCCTTTCTGAAAATTTGAAAATTCTTTAAAAATTCATCCAAAATCTTGATGTCTCCAATCTCTTGTTTTGTACGTTTTTTCCACGTTTCTTGACATCCAATGTATCCCTGCAAAGTTTGGTGAAGATCTGAGTATGTAGTTTTTGACCTTATATGGAACCTCCTTTCTGAAAATTTGAAAATTCTTAAAAAAATCGTCCAAAATCTTGATGTCCCCAATCCTATGTTTTGTATGTTTTTTCCACGTGTCTTGACATCCAATGTATCCATGCAAAGTTTGGTTAAGATCTGAGTATGTCGTTTTTGACCTTATCTGAAACCTCCCATCTGAAAATTTAAAAAATCTCAAAAAATTCGTCGAAAATCTTGATGTCTCCAATCTCTTGTTTTGTACGTTTTTTCCACGTGTCTTGACATGCAAAGTATCCCTGCAACGTTTGGTGAAGATCTGAGTATGTAGTTTTTGACCTTATCTGGAACCTCCTATCTGAAAATTTGAAAATTCTTAAAAAATTCCTCCAAAATCTTGATGTCTCCAATCTCTTGTTTTGTACGTTTTTTCCACGTTTCTTGACATCCAATGTATCCCTGCAATGTTTGGTGAAGATCTGAGTATGTAGTTTTTGACCTTATATGGAACCTCCTATCTGAAAATTTGAAAATTCTTAAAAAATTCGTCCAAAATCTTGATATCCCCAATCCTATGTTTTGTATGTTTTTTCCACGTGTCTTGACATCCAATGTATCCCTGCAAAGTTTGGTGAAGATCTGAGTATGTAGTTTTTGACCTTATCTGGAACCTCCTATCTGAAAATTTGAAAATTTTTAAAAAAATCGTCCAAAATCTTGATGTCTTCAATCTCTTGTTTTGTACGTTTTTTCCACGTGTCTTGACTTCCAATGTATCCCTGCAAAGTTTGGTGAAGATCTGAGTATGTCGTTTTTGACCTTATCTGGAACATCCTTTCTGAAAGTTTGAAAATTCTTAAAAAAATCGTCCAAAATCTTGATGTCTCCAATCTCTTGTTTTGTACGTTTTTTCCACGTGTCTTGACATCCAATGTATCCCTGCAAAGTTTGGTGAAGATCTGAGTATGTAGTTTTTAACGTTATATGGAACCTCCTTTCTGAGAATTTGAAAATTCTTAAAAAATTCGTCCAAAACCTTGATGTCCCCAATCTCTTGTTTTGTACGTTTTTTCCACGTGTCTTGACATCCAATGTATCCATGCAAAGTTTGGTGAAGATCTGAGTATGTCGTTTTTGACCTTATCTGGAACCTCCCATCTGAAAATTTGAAAATTCTTCAAAAATTCGTCGAAAATCTTGTTGTCTCCAATCTCTTGTTTTGTACGTTTTTCCCACGTGTCTTGACATGCAAAGTATCCCTGCAACGTTTGGTGAAGATCTGAGTATGTAGTTTTTGACCTTATCTGGAACCTCCCATCTGAAAATTTGAAAATTCCTAAAAAATCCGTCCAAAATCTTGATGACCTCAATCTCTTGTTTTGTACGTTTTTTCCACGTGTCTTGACATCCAATGTATCCCTGCAATGTTTGGTGAAGATCTGAGTATGTAGTTTTTGACCTTATATGGAACCTCTTATCTGAAAATTTGAAAATTCTTAAAAATATTTGACAAAAATCTTTGTTGTCCCCAATCCTATGTTTTGTATGTTTTTTCCACGTGTCTTGACATCCAATGTATTTCTGCAAAGTTTGGTGAAGATCTGAGTATGTCGTTTTTGACCTTATCTGGAACCTCCCATCTGAAAATTTGAAAATTCTTAAAAAATTCGACCAAAATCTTGATGTCTCCAATCCTATGTTTTGTATGTTTTTTCCACGTGTCTTGACATCCAATGTATCCATGCAAAGTTTGGTGAAGATCTGAGTATGTAGTTTTTGACCTTATCTGGAACCTCCCATCTGAAAATTTGAAAATTTTTAAAAAATTCGTCCAAAATCTTGATGTCTCCAATCTCTTGTTTTGTACGTTTTTTCCACGTGTCTTGACCTCCAATGTATCCCTGCAATGTTTGGTGAAGATCTGAGTATGTAGTTTTTGACCTTATCTGGAACCTCCCATCTGAAAATTTGAAAATTTTTAAAAAATTCGTCCAAAATCTTGATGTCTCCAATCTCTTGTTTTGTACGTTTTTTTCACGTGTCTTGACATGCAAAGTATCCCTGCAACGTTTGGTGAAGATCTGAGTATGTAGTTTTTGACCTTATCTGGAACCTCCTATCTGAAAATTTGAAAATTCTTCAAAAATTCGTCCAAAATCTTGATGTCTCCAATCTCTTGTTTTGTACGTTTTTTCCACGTTTCTTGACATCCAATGTATCCCTGCAATGTTTGGTGAAGATCTGAGTATGTAGTTTTTGACCTTATATGGAACCTCCTATCTGAAAATTTGAGAATTCTTAAAAAATTTGACCAAAATCTTGATATCCCCAATCCTATGTTTTGTATGTTTTTTCCACGTGTCTTGACATCCAATGTATCGCTGCAAATTTTAGTGGAGATCTGAGTATGTAGTTTTTGACCTTATCTGGAACCTCCTATCTGAAAATTTGAAAATTTTTAAAAAATTCGTCCAAAATCTTGATGTCTTCAATCTCTTGTTTTGTACGTTTTTTCCACGTGTCTTGACCTCCAATGTATCCCTGCAAAGTTTGGTGAAGATCTGAGTATGTCGTTTTTGACCTTATCTGGAACATCCTTTCTGAAAATTTGAAAATTCTTAAAAAATTCGTCCAAAATCTTGATGTCTCCAATCTCTTGTTTTGTACGTTTTTTCCACGTGTCTTGACATCCAATGTATCCCTGCAAAGTTTGGTGAAGATCTGAGTATGTCGTTTTTGACCTTATCTGGAACATCCTTTCTGAAAATTTGAAAATTCTTAAAAAATTCGTCCAAAATCTTGATGTCTCCAATCTCTTGTTTTGTACGTTTTTTCCACGTGTCTTGACATCCAATGTATCCCTGCAAAGTTTGGTGAAGATCTGAGTATGTAGTTTTTGACCTTATATGGAACCTCCCATCTGAAAATTTGAAAATTCCTAAAAAATTCGTCTAAAATCTTGATGTCTCCACTCTCTTGTTTTGTACTTTTTTTCCACGTGTCTTGACATCCAATGTATCCCTGCAAAGTTTGGTGAAGATCTGAGTATGTAGTTTTTGACCTTATATGGAACCTCGTATCTGAAAATTTGAGAATTCTTGAAAAATTCGTCCAAAATCTTGATGTCTCCAATCTCTTGTTTTGTACGTTTTTTCCACGTGTCTTGACATCCAATGTATCCCTGCAAAGTTTGGTGAAGATCTGAGTATGTCGTTTTTGACCTTATCTGGAACATCCTTTCTGAAAGTTTGAAAATTCTTAAAAAAATCGTCCAAAATCTTGATGTCTCCAATCTCTTGTTTTGTACGTTTTTTCCACGTGTCTTGACATCCAATGTATCCCTGCAAAGTTTGGTGAAGATCTGAGTATGTAGTTTTTAACGTTATATGGAACCTCCTTTCTGAGAATTTGAAAATTCTTAAAAAATTCGTCCAAAATCTTGATGTCCCCAATCTCTTGTTTTGTACGTTTTTTCCACGTGTCTTGACATCCAATGTATCCATGCAAAGTTTGGTGAAGATCTGAGTATGTCGTTTTTGACCTTATCTGGAACCTCCCATCTGAAAATTTGAAAATTCTTCAAAAATTCGTCGAAAATCTTGTTGTCTCCAATCTCTTGTTTTGTACGTTTTTCCCACGTGTCTTGACATGCAAAGTATCCCTGCAACGTTTGGTGAAGATCTGAGTATGTAGTTTTTGACCTTATCTGGAACCTCCCATCTGAAAATTTGAAAATTCCTAAAAAATCCGTCCAAAATCTTGATGACCTCAATCTCTTGTTTTGTACGTTTTTTCCACGTGTCTTGACATCCAATGTATCCCTGCAATGTTTGGTGAAGATCTGAGTATGTAGTTTTTGACCTTATCTGGAACCTCCTATCTGAAAATTTGAAAATTCTTAAAAAATTCGTCCAAAATCTTGATGTCTCCAATCTCTTGTTTTGTACGTTTTTTCCACGTGTCTTGACATCCAATGTATCCCTGCATAGTTTGGTGAAGATCTGAGTATGTAGTTTTTGACCTTATATGGAACCTCCTATCTGAAAATTTGAAAATTTTTAAAAAATTCGACCAAAATCTTGATGTCCCCAATTCTATGTTTTGTATGTTTTTTCCACGTGTCTTGACATCCAATGTATCCATGCAAAGTTTGGTGAAGATCTGAGTATGTAGTTTTTGACCTTATCTGGAACCTCCCATCTGAAAATTTGAAAATTTTTAAAAAATTCGTCCAAAATCTTGATGTCTCCAATCTCTTGTTTTGTACGTTTTTTCCACGTGTCTTGACCTCCAATGTATCCCTGCAATGTTTGGTGAAGATCTGAGTATGTAGTTTTTGACCTTATCTGGAACCTCCCATCTGAAAATTTGAAAATTTTTAAAAAATTCGTCCAAAATCTTGATGTCTCCAATCTCTTGTTTTGTACGTTTTTTCCACGTGTCTTGACATGCAAAGTATCCCTGCAACGTTTGGTGAAGATCTGAGTATGTAGTTTTTGACCTTATCTGGAACCTCCTATCTGAAAATTTGAAAATTCTTCAAAAATTCGTCCAAAATCTTGATGTCTCCAATCTCTTGTTTTGTACGTTTTTTCCACGTTTCTTGACATCCAATGTATCCCTGCAATGTTTGGTGAAGATCTGAGTATGTAGTTTTTGACCTTATATGGAACCTCCTATCTGAAAATTTGAGAATTCTTAAAAAATTTGACCAAAATCTTGATATCCCCAATCCTATGTTTTGTATGTTTTTTCCACGTGTCTTGACATCCAATGTATCGCTGCAAATTTTAGTGGAGATCTGAGTATGTAGTTTTTGACCTTATCTGGAACCTCCTATCTGAAAATTTGAAAATTTTTAAAAAATTCGTCCAAAATCTTGATGTCTTCAATCTCTTGTTTTGTACGTTTTTTCCACGTGTCTTGACCTCCAATGTATCCCTGCAAAGTTTGGTGAAGATCTGAGTATGTCGTTTTTGACCTTATCTGGAACATCCTTTCTGAAAATTTGAAAATTCTTAAAAAATTCGTCCAAAATCTTGATGTCTCCAATCTCTTGTTTTGTACGTTTTTTCCACGTGTCTTGACATCCAATGTATCCCTGCAAAGTTTGGTGAAGATCTGAGTATGTCGTTTTTGACCTTATCTGGAACATCCTTTCTGAAAATTTGAAAATTCTTAAAAAATTCGTCCAAAATCTTGATGTCTCCAATCTCTTGTTTTGTACGTTTTTTCCACGTGTCTTGACATCCAATGTATCCTTGCAAAGTTTGGTGAAGATCTGAGTATGTAGTTTTTGACCTTATATGGAACCTCCCATCTGAAAATTTGAAAATTCCTAAAAAATTCGTCTAAAATCTTGATGTCTCCACTCTCTTGTTTTGTACTTTTTTTCCACGTGTCTTGACATCCAATGTATCCCTGCAAAGTTTGGTGAAGATCTGAGTATGTAGTTTTTGACCTTATATGGAACCTCCTATCTGAAAATTTGAGAATTCTTGAAAAATTCGTCCAAAATCTTGATGTCTCCAATCTCTTGTTTTGTACGTTTTTTCCACGTGTCTTGACATCCAATGTATCCCTGCAAAGTTTGGTGAAGATCTGAGTATGTAGTTTTTGACCTTATCTGGAACCTACCATCTGAAAATTTGAAAATTCCTAAAAAATCCGTCCAAAATCTTGATGACCTCAATCTCTTGTTTTGTACGTTTTTTCCACGTGTCTTGACATGCAATGTATCCCTGCAATGTTTGGTGAAGATCTGAGTATGTAGTTTTTGACCTTATATGGAACCTCTTATCTGAAAATTTGAAAATTCTTAAAAATATTTGACCAAAATCTTGATGTCCCCAATCCTATGTTTTGTATGTTTTTTCCACGTGTCTTGACATCCAATGTATCCCTGCAAAGTTTGGTGAAGATCTGAGTATGTAGTTTTAGACCTTATCTGGAACCTCATTTCTGAAAATTTGAAAATTCCTCAAAAATTCGTCCAAAATCTTGATGTCTCCAATCTCTTGTTTTGTACGTTTTTTCCACGTGTCTTGACATCCAATGTATCCCTGCAAAGTTTGGTGAAGATCTGAGTATGTAGTTTTTGACCTTATATGGAGCCTCCTTTCTGAAAATTTGAAAATTCTTAAAAAATTCATCCAAAATCTTGATGTCTCCAATCTCTTGTTTTGTACGTTTTTTCCACGTTTCTTGACATCCAATGTATCCCTGCAAAGTTTGGTGAAGATCTGAGTATGTAGTTTTTGACCTTATATGGAACCTCCTTTCTGAAAATTTGAAAATTCTTAAAAAATTCGTCCAAAATCTTGATGTCCCCAATCCTATGTTTTGTATGTTTTTTCCACGTGTCTTGACATCCAATGTATCCATGCAAAGTTTGGTTAAGATCTGAGTATGTCGTTTTTGACCTTATCTGAAACCTCCCATCTGAAAATTTAAAAAATCTTAAAAAATTCGTCGAAAATCTTGATGTCTCCAATCTCTTGTTTTGTACGTTTTTTCCACGTGTCTTGACATGCAAAGTATCCCTGCAACGTTTGGTGAAGATCTGAGTATGTAGTTTTTGACCTTATCTGGAACCTCCTATCTGAAAATTTGAAAATTCTTAAAAAATTCGTCCAAAATCTTGATGTCTCCAATCTCTTGTTTTGTACGTTTTTTCCACGTTTCTTGACATCCAATGTATCCCTGCAATGTTTGGTGAAGATCTGAGTATGTAGTTTTTGACCTTATATGGAACCTCCTATCTGAAAATTTGAAAATTCTTAAAAAATTCGTCCAAAATCTTGATATCCCCAATCCTATGTTTTGTATGTTTTTTCCACGTGTCTTGACATCCAATGTATCCCTGCAAAGTTTGGTGAAGATCTGAGTATGTAGTTTTTGACCTTATCTGGAACCTCCTATCTGAAAATTTGAAATTTTTTAAAAAATTCGTCCAAAATCTTGATGTCTTCAATCTCTTGTTTTGTACGTTTTTTCCACGTGTCTTGACTTCCAATGTATCCCTGCAAAGTTTGGTGAAGATCTGAGTATGTAGTTTTTGACCTTATATGGAACCTCTTATCTGAAAATTTGAAAATTCTTAAAAATATTTGACAAAAATCTTTGTTGTCCCCAATCCTATGTTTTGTATGTTTTTTCCACGTGTCTTGACATCCAATGTATTTCTGCAAAGTTTGGTGAAGATCTGAGTATGTCGTTTTTGACCTTATCTGGAACCTCCCATCTGAAAATTTGAAAATTCTTAAAAAATTCGACCAAAATCTTGATGTCTCCAATCCTATGTTTTGTATGTTTTTTCCACGTGTCTTGACATCCAATGTATCCATGCAAAGTTTGGTGAAGATCTGAGTATGTAGTTTTTGACCTTATCTGGAACCTCCCATCTGAAAATTTGAAAATTTTTAAAAAATTCGTCCAAAATCTTGATGTCTCCAATCTCTTGTTTTGCACGTTTTTTCCACGTGTCTTGACCTCCAATGTATCCCTGCAATGTTTGGTGAAGATCTGAGTATGTAGTTTTTGACCTTATCTGGAACCTCCCATCTGAAAATTTGAAAATTTTTAAAAAATTCGTCCAAAATCTTGATGTCTCCAATCTCTTGTTTTGTACGTTTTTTTCACGTGTCTTGACATGCAAAGTATCCCTGCAACGTTTGGTGAAGATCTGAGTATGTAGTTTTTGACCTTATCTGGAACCTCCTATCTGAAAATTTGAAAATTCTTCAAAAATTCGTCCAAAATCTTGATGTCTCCAATCTCTTGTTTTGTACGTTTTTTCCACGTTTCTTGACATCCAATGTATCCCTGCAATGTTTGGTGAAGATCTGAGTATGTAGTTTTTGACCTTATATGGAACCTCCTATCTGAAAATTTGAGAATTCTTAAAAAATTTGACCAAAATCTTGATATCCCCAATCCTATGTTTTGTATGTTTTTTCCACGTGTCTTGACATCCAATGTATCGCTGCAAATTTTAGTGGAGATCTGAGTATGTAGTTTTTGACCTTATCTGGAACCTCCTATCTGAAAATTTGAAAATTTTTAAAAAATTCGTCCAAAATCTTGATGTCTTCAATCTCTTGTTTTGTACGTTTTTTCCACGTGTCTTGACCTCCAATGTATCCCTGCAAAGTTTGGTGAAGATCTGAGTATGTCGTTTTTGACCTTATCTGGAACATCCTTTCTGAAAATTTGAAAATTCTTAAAAAATTCGTCCAAAATCTTGATGTCTCCAATCTCTTGTTTTGTACGTTTTTTCCACGTGTCTTGACATCCAATGTATCCCTGCAAAGTTTGGTGAAGATCTGAGTATGTCGTTTTTGACCTTATCTGGAACATCCTTTCTGAAAATTTGAAAATTCTTAAAAAATTCGTCCAAAATCTTGATGTCTCCAATCTCTTGTTTTGTACGTTTTTTCCACGTGTCTTGACATCCAATGTATCCCTGCAAAGTTTGGTGAAGATCTGAGTATGTAGTTTTTGACCTTATATGGAACCTCCCATCTGAAAATTTGAAAATTCCTAAAAAATTCGTCTAAAATCTTGATGTCTCCACTCTCTTGTTTTGTACTTTTTTTCCACGTGTCTTGACATCCAATGTATCCCTGCAAAGTTTGGTGAAGATCTGAGTATGTAGTTTTTGACCTTATATGGAACCTCCTATCTGAAAATTTGAGAATTCTTGAAAAATTCGTCCAAAATCTTGATGTCTCCAATCTCTTGTTTTGTACGTTTTTTCCACGTGTCTTGACATCCAATGTATCCCTGCAAAGTTTGGTGAAGATCTGAGTATGTCGTTTTTGACCTTATCTGGAACATCCTTTCTGAAAGTTTGAAAATTCTTAAAAAAATCGTCCAAAATCTTGATGTCTCCAATCTCTTGTTTTGTATGTTTTTTCCACGTGTCTTGACATCCAATGTATCCCTGCAAAGTTTGGTGAAGATCTGAGTATGTAGTTTTTAACGTTATATGGAACCTCCTTTCTGAGAATTTGAAAATTCATAAAAAATTCGTCCAAAATCTTGATGTCCCCAATCTCTTGTTTTGTACGTTTTTTCCACGTGTCTTGACATCCAATGTATCCATGCAAAGTTTGGTGAAGATCTGAGTATGTCGTTTTTGACCTTATCTGGAACCTCCCATCTGAAAATTTGAAAATTCTTCAAAAATTCGTCGAAAATCTTGTTGTCTCCAATCTCTTGTTTTGTACGTTTTTCCCACGTGTCTTGACATGCAAAGTATCCCTGCAACGTTTGGTGAAGATCTGAGTATGTAGTTTTTGACCTTATCTGGAACCTCCCATCTGAAAATTTGAAAATTCCTAAAAAATCCGTCCAAAATCTTGATGACCTCAATCTCTTGTTTTGTACGTTTTTTCCACGTGTCTTGACATCCAATGTATCCCTGCAATGTTTGGTGAAGATCTGAGTATGTAGTTTTTGACCTTATATGGAACCTCTTATCTGAAAATTTGAAAATTCTTAAAAATATTTGACAAAAATCTTTGTTGTCCCCAATCCTATGTTTTGTATGTTTTTTCCACGTGTCTTGACATCCAATGTATTTCTGCAAAGTTTGGTGAAGATCTGAGTATGTCGTTTTTGACCTTATCTGGAACCTCCCATCTGAAAATTTGAAAATTCTTAAAAAATTCGACCAAAATCTTGATGTCTCCAATCCTATGTTTTGTATGTTTTTTCCACGTGTCTTGACATCCAATGTATCCATGCAAAGTTTGGTGAAGATCTGAGTATGTAGTTTTTGACCTTATCTGGAACCTCCCATCTGAAAATTTGAAAATTTTTAAAAAATTCGTCCAAAATCTTGATGTCTCCAATCTCTTGTTTTGTACGTTTTTTCCACGTGTCTTGACCTCCAATGTATCCCTGCAATGTTTGGTGAAGATCTGAGTATGTAGTTTTTGACCTTATCTGGAACCTCCCATCTGAAAATTTGAAAATTTTTAAAAAATTCGTCCAAAATCTTGATGTCTCCAATCTCTTGTTTTGTACGTTTTTTCCACGTGTCTTGACATGCAAAGTATCCCTGCAACGTTTGGTGAAGATCTGAGTATGTAGTTTTTGACCTTATCTGGAACCTCCTATCTGAAAATTTGAAAATTCTTCAAAAATTCGTCCAAAATCTTGATGTCTCCAATCTCTTGTTTTGTACGTTTTTTCCACGTTTCTTGACATCCAATGTATCCCTGCAATGTTTGGTGAAGATCTGAGTATGTAGTTTTTGACCTTATATGGAACCTCCTATCTGAAAATTTGAGAATTCTTAAAAAATTTGACCAAAATCTTGATATCCCCAATCCTATGTTTTGTATGTTTTTTCCACGTGTCTTGACATCCAATGTATCGCTGCAAATTTTAGTGGAGATCTGAGTATGTAGTTTTTGACCTTATCTGGAACCTCCTATCTGAAAATTTGAAAATTTTTAAAAAATTCGTCCAAAATCTTGATGTCTTCAATCTCTTGTTTTGTACGTTTTTTCCACGTGTCTTGACCTCCAATGTATCCCTGCAAAGTTTGGTGAAGATCTGAGTATGTCGTTTTTGACCTTATCTGGAACATCCTTTCTGAAAATTTGAAAATTCTTAAAAAATTCGTCCAAAATCTTGATGTCTCCAATCTCTTGTTTTGTACGTTTTTTCCACGTGTCTTGACATCCAATGTATCCCTGCAAAGTTTGGTGAAGATCTGAGTATGTCGTTTTTGACCTTATCTGGAACATCCTTTCTGAAAATTTGAAAATTCTTAAAAAATTCGTCCAAAATCTTGATGTCTCCAATCTCTTGTTTTGTACGTTTTTTCCACGTGTCTTGACATCCAATGTATCCTTGCAAAGTTTGGTGAAGATCTGAGTATGTAGTTTTTGACCTTATATGGAACCTCCCATCTGAAAATTTGAAAATTCCTAAAAAATTCGTCTAAAATCTTGATGTCTCCACTCTCTTGTTTTGTACTTTTTTTCCACGTGTCTTGACATCCAATGTATCCCTGCAAAGTTTGGTGAAGATCTGAGTATGTAGTTTTTGACCTTATATGGAACCTCCTATCTGAAAATTTGAGAATTCTTGAAAAATTCGTCCAAAATCTTGATGTCTCCAATCTCTTGTTTTGTACGTTTTTTCCACGTGTCTTGACATCCAATGTATCCCTGCAAAGTTTGGTGAAGATCTGAGTATGTAGTTTTTGACCTTATCTGGAACCTACCATCTGAAAATTTGAAAATTCCTAAAAAATCCGTCCAAAATCTTGATGACCTCAATCTCTTGTTTTGTACGTTTTTTCCACGTGTCTTGACATGCAATGTATCCCTGCAATGTTTGGTGAAGATCTGAGTATGTAGTTTTTGACCTTATATGGAACCTCTTATCTGAAAATTTGAAAATTCTTAAAAATATTTGACCAAAATCTTGATGTCCCCAATCCTATGTTTTGTATGTTTTTTCCACGTGTCTTGACATCCAATGTATCCCTGCAAAGTTTGGTGAAGATCTGAGTATGTAGTTTTAGACCTTATCTGGAACCTCATTTCTGAAAATTTGAAAATTCCTCAAAAATTCGTCCAAAATCTTGATGTCTCCAATCTCTTGTTTTGTACGTTTTTTCCACGTGTCTTGACATCCAATGTATCCCTGCAAAGTTTGGTGAAGATCTGAGTATGTAGTTTTTGACCTTATATGGAGCCTCCTTTCTGAAAATTTGAAAATTCTTAAAAAATTCATCCAAAATCTTGATGTCTCCAATCTCTTGTTTTGTACGTTTTTTCCACGTTTCTTGACATCCAATGTATCCCTGCAAAGTTTGGTGAAGATCTGAGTATGTAGTTTTTGACCTTATATGGAACCTCCTTTCTGAAAATTTGAAAATTCTTAAAAAATTCGTCCAAAATCTTGATGTCCCCAATCCTATGTTTTGTATGTTTTTTCCACGTGTCTTGACATCCAATGTATCCATGCAAAGTTTGGTTAAGATCTGAGTATGTCGTTTTTGACCTTATCTGAAACCTCCCATCTGAAAATTTAAAAAATCTTAAAAAATTCGTCGAAAATCTTGATGTCTCCAATCTCTTGTTTTGTACGTTTTTTCCACGTGTCTTGACATGCAAAGTATCCCTGCAACGTTTGGTGAAGATCTGAGTATGTAGTTTTTGACCTTATCTGGAACCTCCTATCTGAAAATTTGAAAATTCTTAAAAAATTCGTCCAAAATCTTGATGTCTCCAATCTCTTGTTTTGTACGTTTTTTCCACGTTTCTTGACATCCAATGTATCCCTGCAATGTTTGGTGAAGATCTGAGTATGTAGTTTTTGACCTTATATGGAACCTCCTATCTGAAAATTTGAAAATTCTTAAAAAATTCGTCCAAAATCTTGATATCCCCAATCCTATGTTTTGTATGTTTTTTCCACGTGTCTTGACATCCAATGTATCCCTGCAAAGTTTGGTGAAGATCTGAGTATGTAGTTTTTGACCTTATCTGGAACCTCCTATCTGAAAATTTGAAAATTTTTAAAAAATTCGTCCAAAATCTTGATGTCTTCAATCTCTTGTTTTGTACGTTTTTTCCACGTGTCTTGACTTCCAATGTATCCCTGCAAAGTTTGGTGAAGATCTGAGTATGTCGTTTTTGACCTTATCTGGAACATCCTTTCTGAAAGTTTGAAAATTCTTAAAAAAATCGTCCAAAATCTTGATGTCTCCAATCTCTTGTTTTGTACGTTTTTTCCACGTGTCTTGACCTCCAATGTATCCCTGCAATGTTTGGTGAAGATCTGAGTATGTAGTTTTTGACCTTATCTGGAACCTCCCATCTGAAAATTTGAAAATTTTTAAAAAATTCGTCCAAAATCTTGATGTCTCCAATCTCTTGTTTTGTACGTTTTTTCCACGTGTCTTGACATGCAAAGTATCCCTGCAACGTTTGGTGAAGATCTGAGTATGTAGTTTTTGACCTTATCTGGAACCTCCTATCTGAAAATTTGAAAATTCTTCAAAAATTCGTCCAAAATCTTGATGTCTCCAATCTCTTGTTTTGTACGTTTTTTCCACGTTTCTTGACATCCAATGTATCCCTGCAATGTTTGGTGAAGATCTGAGTATGTAGTTTTTGACCTTATATGGAACCTCCTATCTGAAAATTTGAGAATTCTTAAAAAATTTGACCAAAATCTTGATATCCCCAATCCTATGTTTTGTATGTTTTTTCCACGTGTCTTGACATCCAATGTATCGCTGCAAATTTTAGTGGAGATCTGAGTATGTAGTTTTTGACCTTATCTGGAACCTCCTATCTGAAAATTTGAAAATTTTTAAAAAATTCGTCCAAAATCTTGATGTCTTCAATCTCTTGTTTTGTACGTTTTTTCCACGTGTCTTGACCTCCAATGTATCCCTGCAAAGTTTGGTGAAGATCTGAGTATGTCGTTTTTGACCTTATCTGGAACATCCTTTCTGAAAATTTGAAAATTCTTAAAAAATTCGTCCAAAATCTTGATGTCTCCAATCTCTTGTTTTGTACGTTTTTTCCACGTGTCTTGACATCCAATGTATCCCTGCAAAGTTTGGTGAAGATCTGAGTATGTCGTTTTTGACCTTATCTGGAACATCCTTTCTGAAAATTTGAAAATTCTTAAAAAATTCGTCCAAAATCTTGATGTCTCCAATCTCTTGTTTTGTACGTTTTTTCCACGTGTCTTGACATCCAATGTATCCCTGCAAAGTTTGGTGAAGATCTGAGTATGTAGTTTTTGACCTTATATGGAACCTCCCATCTGAAAATTTGAAAATTCCTAAAAAATTCGTCTAAAATCTTGATGTCTCCACTCTCTTGTTTTGTACTTTTTTTCCACGTGTCTTGACATCCAATGTATCCCTGCAAAGTTTGGTGAAGATCTGAGTATGTAGTTTTTGACCTTATATGGAACCTCCTATCTGAAAATTTGAGAATTCTTGAAAAATCCGTCCAAAATCTTGATGTCTCCAATCTCTTGTTTTGTACGTTTTTTCCACGTGTCTTGACATCCAATGTATCCCTGCAAAGTTTGGTGAAGATCTGAGTATGTAGTTTTTGACCTTATCTGGAACCTACCATCTGAAAATTTGAAAATTCCTAAAAAATCCGTCCAAAATCTTGATGACCTCAATCTCTTGTTTTGTACGTTTTTTCCACGTGTCTTGACATGCAATGTATCCCTGCAATGTTTGGTGAAGATCTGAGTATGTAGTTTTTGACCTTATATGGAACCTCTTATCTGAAAATTTGAAAATTCTTAAAAATATTTGACCAAAATCTTGATGTCCCCAATCCTATGTTTTGTATGTTTTTTCCACGTGTCTTGACATCCAATGTATCCCTGCAAAGTTTGGTGAAGATCTGAGTATGTAGTTTTAGACCTTATCTGGAACCTCATTTCTGAAAATTTGAAAATTCCTCAAAAATTCGTCCAAAATCTTGATGTCTCCAATCTCTTGTTTTGTACGTTTTTTCCACGTGTCTTGACATCCAATGTATCCCTGCAAAGTTTGGTGAAGATCTGAGTATGTAGTTTTTGACCTTATATGGAGCCTCCTTTCTGAAAATTTGAAAATTCTTAAAAAATTCATCCAAAATCTTGATGTCTCCAATCTCTTGTTTTGTACGTTTTTTCCACGTTTCTTGACATCCAATGTATCCCTGCAAAGTTTGGTGAAGATCTGAGTATGTAGTTTTTGACCTTATATGGAACCTCCTTTCTGAAAATTTGAAAATTCTTAAAAAATTCGTCCAAAATCTTGATGTCCCCAATCCTATGTTTTGTATGTTTTTTCCACGTGTCTTGACATCCAATGTATCCATGCAAAGTTTGGTTAAGATCTGAGTATGTCGTTTTTGACCTTATCTGAAACCTCCCATCTGAAAATTTAAAAAATCTTAAAAAATTCGTCGAAAATCTTGATGTCTCCAATCTCTTGTTTTGTACGTTTTTTCCACGTGTCTTGACATGCAAAGTATCCCTGCAACGTTTGGTGAAGATCTGAGTATGTAGTTTTTGACCTTATCTGGAACCTCCTATCTGAAAATTTGAAAATTCTTAAAAAATTCGTCCAAAATCTTGATGTCTCCAATCTCTTGTTTTGTACGTTTTTTCCACGTTTCTTGACATCCAATGTATCCCTGCAATGTTTGGTGAAGATCTGAGTATGTAGTTTTTGACCTTATATGGAACCTCCTATCTGAAAATTTGAAAATTCTTAAAAAATTCGTCCAAAATCTTGATATCCCCAATCCTATGTTTTGTATGTTTTTTCCACGTGTCTTGACATCCAATGTATCCCTGCAAAGTTTGGTGAAGATCTGAGTATGTAGTTTTTGACCTTATCTGGAACCTCCTATCTGAAAATTTGAAAATTTTTAAAAAATTCGTCCAAAATCTTGATGTCTTCAATCTCTTGTTTTGTACGTTTTTTCCACGTGTCTTGACTTCCAATGTATCCCTGCAAAGTTTGGTGAAGATCTGAGTATGTCGTTTTTGACCTTATCTGGAACATCCTTTCTGAAAGTTTGAAAATTCTTAAAAAAATCGTCCAAAATCTTGATGTCTCCAATCTCTTGTTTTGTACGTTTTTTCCACGTGTCTTGACATCCAATGTATCCCTGCAAAGTTTGGTGAAGATCTGAGTATGTAGTTTTTAACGTTATATGGAACCTCCTTTCTGAGAATTTGAAAATTCTTAAAAAATTCGTCCAAAATCTTGATGTCCCCAATCTCTTGTTTTGTACGTTTTTTCCACGTGTCTTGACATCCAATGTATCCATGCAAAGTTTGGTGAAGATCTGAGTATGTCGTTTTTGACCTTATCTGGAACCTCCCATCTGAAAATTTGAAAATTCTTCAAAAATTCGTCGAAAATCTTGTTGTCTCCAATCTCTTGTTTTGTACGTTTTTCCCACGTGTCTTGACATGCAAAGTATCCCTGCAACGTTTGGTGAAGATCTGAGTATGTAGTTTTTGACCTTATCTGGAACCTCCCATCTGAAAATTTGAAAATTCCTAAAAAATCCGTCCAAAATCTTGATGACCTCAATCTCTTGTTTTGTACGTTTTTTCCACGTGTCTTGACATCCAATGTATCCCTGCAATGTTTGGTGAAGATCTGAGTATGTAGTTTTTGACCTTATATGGAACCTCTTATCTGAAAATTTGAAAATTCTTAAAAATATTTGACAAAAATCTTTGTTGTCCCCAATCCTATGTTTTGTATGTTTTTTCCACGTGTCTTGACATCCAATGTATTTCTGCAAAGTTTGGTGAAGATCTGAGTATGTCGTTTTTGACCTTATCTGGAACCTCCCATCTGAAAATTTGAAAATTTTTAAAAAATTCGTCCAAAATCTTGATGTCTCCAATCTCTTGTTTTGTACGTTTTTTCCACGTGTCTTGACCTCCAATGTATCCCTGCAATGTTTGGTGAAGATCTGAGTATGTAGTTTTTGACCTTATATGGAACCTCCTATCTGAAAATTTGAAAATTCTTAAAAAATTTGACCAAAATCTTGATGTCCCCAATCCTATGTTTTGTATGTTTTTTCCACGTGTCTTGACATCCAATATATCCCTGCAAAGTTTGGTGAAGATCTGAGTATATCGTTTTTGACATTATCTGGAACATCCTTTCTGAAAATTTGAAAATTCTTAAAAAATTCGTCCAAAATCTTGATGTCTCCAATCTCTTGTTTTGTACGTTTTTTCCACGTGTCTTGACATCCAATGTATCCCTGCAAAGTTTGGTGAAGATCTGAGTATGTCGTTTTTGACCTTATCTGGAACATCCTTTCTGAAAATTTGAAAATTCTTAAAAAATTCGTCCAAAATCTTGATGTCTCCAATCTCTTGTTTTGTACGTTTTTTCCACGTGTCTTGACATCCAATGTATCCCTGCAAAGTTTGGTGAAGATCTGAGTATGTAGTTTTTGACCTTATATGGAACCTCCCATCTGAAAATTTGAAAATTCCTAAAAAATTCGTCTAAAATCTTGATGTCTCCACTCTCTTGTTTTGTACTTTTTTTCCACGTGTCTTGACATCCAATGTATCCCTGCAAAGTTTGGTGAAGATCTGAGTATGTAGTTTTTGACCTTATATGGAACCTCCTATCTGAAAATTTGAGAATTCTTGAAAAATTCGTCCAAAATCTTGATGTCTCCAATCTCTTGTTTTGTACGTTTTTTCCACGTGTCTTGACATCCAATGTATCCCTGCAAAGTTTGGTGAAGATCTGAGTATGTAGTTTTTGACCTTATCTGGAACCTACCATCTGAAAATTTGAAAATTCCTAAAAAATCCGTCCAAAATCTTGATGACCTCCATCTCTTGTTTTGTACGTTTTTTCCACGTGTCTTGACATGCAATGTATCCCTGCAATGTTTGGTGAAGATCTGAGTATGTAGTTTTTGACCTTATATGGAACCTCTTATCTGAAAATTTGAAAATTCTTAAAAATATTTGACCAAAATCTTGATGTCCCCAATCCTATGTTTTGTATGTTTTTTCCACGTGTCTTGACATCCAATGTATCCCTGCAAAGTTTGGTGAAGATCTGAGTATGTAGTTTTAGACCTTATCTGGAACCTCATTTCTGAAAATTTGAAAATTCCTCAAAAATTCGTCCAAAATCTTGATGTCTCCAATCTCTTGTTTTGTACGTTTTTTCCACGTGTCTTGACATCCAATGTATCCCTGCAAAGTTTGGTGAAGATCTGAGTATGTAGTTTTTGACCTTATATGGAGCCTCCTTTCTGAAAATTTGAAAATTCTTAAAAAATTCATCCAAAATCTTGATGTCTCCAATCTCTTGTTTTGTACGTTTTTTCCACGTTTCTTGACATCCAATGTATCCCTGCAAAGTTTGGTGAAGATCTGAGTATGTAGTTTTTGACCTTATATGGAACCTCCTTTCTGAAAATTTGAAAATTCTTAAAAAATTCGTCCAAAATCTTGATGTCCCCAATCCTATGTTTTGTATGTTTTTTCCACGTGTCTTGACATCCAATGTATCCATGCAAAGTTTGGTTAAGATCTGAGTATGTCGTTTTTGACCTTATCTGAAACCTCCCATCTGAAAATTTAAAAAATCTTAAAAAATTCGTCGAAAATCTTGATGTCTCCAATCTCTTGTTTTGTACGTTTTTTCCACGTGTCTTGACATGCAAAGTATCCCTGCAACGTTTGGTGAAGATCTGAGTATGTAGTTTTTGACCTTATCTGGAACCTCCTATCTGAAAATTTGAAAATTCTTAAAAAATTCGTCCAAAATCTTGATGTCTCCAATCTCTTGTTTTGTACGTTTTTTCCACGTTTCTTGACATCCAATGTATCCCTGCAATGTTTGGTGAAGATCTGAGTATGTAGTTTTTGACCTTATATGGAACCTCCTATCTGAAAATTTGAAAATTCTTAAAAAATTCGTCCAAAATCTTGATATCCCCAATCCTATGTTTTGTATGTTTTTTCCACGTGTCTTGACATCCAATGTATCCCTGCAAAGTTTGGTGAAGATCTGAGTATGTAGTTTTTGACCTTATCTGGAACCTCCTATCTGAAAATTTGAAAATTTTTAAAAAATTCGTCCAAAATCTTGATGTCTTCAATCTCTTGTTTTGTACGTTTTTTCCACGTGTCTTGACTTCCAATGTATCCCTGCAAAGTTTGGTGAAGATCTGAGTATGTCGTTTTTGACCTTATCTGGAACATCCTTTCTGAAAGTTTGAAAATTCTTAAAAAAATCGTCCAAAATCTTGATGTCTCATATCTCTTGTTTTGTACGTTTTTTCCACGTGTCTTGACATCCAATGTATCCCTGCAAAGTTTGGTGAAGATCTGAGTATGTAGTTTTTAACGTTATATGGAACCTCCTTTCTGAGAATTTGAAAATTCTTAAAAAATTCGTCCAAAATCTTGATGTCCCCAATCTCTTGTTTTGTACGTTTTTTCCACGTGTCTTGACATCCAATGTATCCATGCAAAGTTTGGTGAAGATCTGAGTATGTCGTTTTTGACCTTATCTGGAACCTCCCATCTGAAAATTTGAAAATTCTTCAAAAATTCGTCGAAAATCTTGTTGTCTCCAATCTCTTGTTTTGTACGTTTTTCCCACGTGTCTTGACATGCAAAGTATCCCTGCAACGTTTGGTGAAGATCTGAGTATGTAGTTTTTGACCTTATCTGGAACCTCCCATCTGAAAATTTGAAAATTCCTAAAAAATCCGTCCAAAATCTTGATGACCTCCATCTCTTGTTTTGTACGTTTTTTCCACGTGTCTTGACATCCAATGTATCCCTGCAATGTTTGGTGAAGATCTGAGTATGTAGTTTTTGACCTTATATGGAACCTCTTATCTGAAAATTTGAAAATTCTTAAAAATATTTGACAAAAATCTTTGTTGTCCCCAATCCTATGTTTTGTATGTTTTTTCCACGTGTCTTGACATCCAATGTATTTCTGCAAAGTTTGGTGAAGATCTGAGTATGTCGTTTTTGACCTTATCTGGAACCTCCCATCTGAAAATTTGAAAATTCTTAAAAAATTCGACCAAAATCTTGATGTCTCCAATCCTATGTTTTGTATGTTTTTTCCACGTGTCTTGACATCCAATGTATCCATGCAAAGTTTGGTGAAGATCTGAGTATGTAGTTTTTGACCTTATCTGGAACCTCCCATCTGAAAATTTGAAAATTTTTAAAAAATTCGTCCAAAATCTTGATGTCTCCAATCTCTTGTTTTGTACGTTTTTTCCACGTGTCTTGACCTCCAATGTATCCCTGCAATGTTTGGTGAAGATCTGAGTATGTAGTTTTTGACCTTATATGGAACCTCCTATCTGAAAATTTGAAAATTCTTAAAAAATTTGACCAAAATCTTGATGTCCCCAATCCTATGTTTTGTATGTTTTTTCCACGTGTCTTGACATCCAATATATCCCTGCAAAGTTTGGTGAAGATCTGAGTATGTCGTTTTTGACATTATCTGGAACATCCTTTCTGAAAATTTGAAAATTCTTAAAAAATTCGTCCAAAATCTTGATGTCTCCAATCTCTTGTTTTGTACGTTTTTTCCACGTGTCTTGACATCCAATGTATCCCTGCAAAGTTTGGTGAAGATCTGAGTATGTCGTTTTTGACCTTATGTGGAACATCCTTTCTGAAAATTTGAAAATTCTTAAAAAATTCGTCCAAAATCTTGATGTCTCCAATCTCTTGTTTTGTACGTTTTTTCCACGTGTCTTGACATCCAATGTATCCCTGCAAAGTTTGGTGAAGATCTGAGTATGTAGCTTTTGAACTTATATGGAACCTCCTTTCTGAAAATTTGAAAATTCTTAAAAAAATCATCCAAAATCTTGATGTCCCCAATCTCTTGATTTATACGTTTTTTACACGTGTCTTGACATCCAATGTATCCATGCAAAGTTTGGTGAAGATCTGAGTATGTCGTTTTTGACCTTATCTGGAACCTCCCATCTGAAAATTTGAAAATTCTTCAAAAATTCGTCGAAAATCTTGATGTCTCCAATCTCTTGTTTTGTACGTTTTTTCCACGTATCTTGACATGCAAAGTATCCCTGCAAAGTTTGGTGAAGATCTGAGTATGTAGTTTTTGACCTTATCTGGAACATCCTTTCTGAAAATTTGAAAATTCTTAAAAAATTCGTCCAAAATCTTGATGTCTCCAATCTCTTGTTTTGTACGTTTTTTCCACGTGTCTTGACATCCAATGTATCCCTGCAATGTTTGGTGAAGATCTGAGTATGTAGTTTTTGACTTTATATGGAACCTCCTATCCGAAAATTTGAGAATTCTTAAAAAATTTGACCAAAATCTTGATATCCCCAATGCTATGTTTTGTATGTTTTTTCCACGTGTCTTGACATCCAATGTATCCCTGCAAAGTTTGGTGAAGATCTGAGTATGTAGTTTTTGACCTTATCTGGAACATCCTTTCTGAAAATTTGAAAATTCTTAAAAAATTCGTCCAAAATCTTGATGTCTCCAATCTCTTGTTTTGTACGTTTTTTCCACGTGTCTTGACATCCAATGTATCCCTGCAAAGTTTGGTGAAGATCTGAGTATGTAGTTTTTGACCTTATATGGAACCTCCTTTCTGAAAATTTGAAAATTCTTAAAAAATTCGTCCAAAATCTTGATGTCTCCAATCTCTTGTTTTGTACGTTTTTTCCACGTGTCTTGACATCCAATGTATCCCTGCAAAGTTTGGTGAAGATCTGAGTATGTCCTTTTTGACCTTATCTGGAACATCCTTTCTGAAAATTTGAAAATTCTTAAAAAATTCGTCCAAAATCTTGATGTCTCCAATCTCTTGTTTTGTACGTTTTTTCCACGTGTCTTGACATCCAATGTATCCCTGCAAAGTTTGGTGAAGATCTGAGTATGTAGTTTTTGACCTTATCTGGAACCTCCCATCTGAAAATTTGAAAATTCCTAAAAAATTCGTCTAAAATCTTGATGTCTCCACTCTCTTGTTTTGTACTTTTTTTCCACGTGTCTTGACATCCAATGTATCCCTGCAAAGTTTGGTGAAGATCTGAGTATGTAGTTTTTGACCTTATATGGAACCTCCTATCTGAAAATTTGAGAATTCTTGAAAAATTCGTCCAAAATCTTGATGTCTCCAATCTCTTGTTTTGTACGTTTTTTCCACGTGTCTTGACATCCAATGTATCCCTGCAAAGTTTGGTGAAGATCTGAGTATGTAGTTTTTGACCTTATCTGGAACCTACCATCTGAAAATTTGAAAATTCCTAAAAAATCCGTCCAAAATCTTGATGACCTCAATCTCTTGTTTTGTACGTTTTTTCCACGTGTCTTGACATCCAATGTATCCCTGCAATGTTTGGTGAAGATCTGAGTATGTAGTTTTTGACCTTATATGGAACCTCTTATCTGAAAATTTGAAAATTCTTAAAAATATTTGACCAAAATCTTGATGTCCCCAATCCTATGTTTTGTATGTTTTTTCCACGTGTCTTGACATCCAATGTATCCCTGCAAAGTTTGGTGAAGATCTGAGTATGTAGTTTTAGACCTTATCTGGAACCTCATTTCTGAAAATTTGAAAATTCCTCAAAAATTCGTCCAAAATCTTGATGTCTCCAATCTCTTGTTTTGTACGTTTTTTCCACGTGTCTTGACATCCAATATATCCCTGCAAAGTTTGGTGAAGATCTGAGTATGTAGTTTTTGACCTTATATGGAGCCTCCTTTCTGAAAATTTGAAAATTCTTAAAAAATTCATCCAAAATCTTGATGTCTCCAATCTCTTGTTTTGTACGTTTTTTCCACGTTTCTTGACATCCAATGTATCCCTGCAAAGTTTGGTGAAGATCTGAGTATGTAGTTTTTGACCTTATATGGAACCTCCTTTCTGAAAATTTGAAAATTCTTAAAAAATTCGTCCAAAATCTTGATGTCCCCAATCCTATGTTTTGTATGTTTTTTCCACGTGTCTTGACATCCAATGTATCCATGCAAAGTTTGGTTAAGATCTGAGTATGTCGTTTTTGACCTTATCTGAAACCTCCCATCTGAAAATTTGAAAAATCTTAAAAAATTCGTCGAAAATCTTGATGTCTCCAATCTCTTGTTTTGTACGTTTTTTCCACGTGTCTTGACATGCAAAGTATCCCTGCAACGTTTGGTGAAGATCTGAGTATGTAGTTTTTGACCTTATCTGGAACCTCCTATCTGAAAATTTGAAAATTCTTAAAAAATTCGTCCAAAATCTTGATGTCTCCAATCTCTTGTTTTGTACGTTTTTTCCACGTTTCTTGACATCCAATGTATCCCTGCAATGTTTGGTGAAGATCTGAGTATGTAGTTTTTGACCTTATATGGAACCTCCTATCTGAAAATTTGAAAATTCTTAAAAAATTCGTCCAAAATCTTGATATCCCCAATCCTATGTTTTGTATGTTTTTTCCACGTGTCTTGACATCCAATGTATCCCTGCAAAGTTTGGTGAAGATCTGAGTATGTAGTTTTTGACCTTATCTGGAACCTCCTATCTGAAAATTTGAAAATTTTTAAAAAATTCGTCCAAAATCTTGATGTCTTCAATCTCTTGTTTTGTACGTTTTTTCCACGTGTCTTGACTTCCAATGTATCCCTGCAAAGTTTGGTGAAGATCTGAGTATGTCGTTTTTGACCTTATCTGGAACATCCTTTCTGAAAGTTTTGAAATTCTTAAAAAAATCGTCCAAAATCTTGATGTCTCCAATCTCTTGTTTTGTACGTTTTTTCCACGTGTCTTGACATCCAATGTATCCCTGCAAAGTTTGGTGAAGATCTGAGTATGTAGTTTTTGACCTTATATGGACCTCCTTTCTGAAAATTTGAAAATTCTTAAAAAATTCGTCCAAAATCTTGATGTCCCCAATCTCTTGTTTTGTACGTTTTTTCCACGTGTCTTGACATCCAATGTATCCATGCAAAGTTTGGTGAAGATCTGAGTATGTCGTTTTTGACCTTATCTGGAACCTCCCATCTGAAAATTTGAAAATTCTTCAAAAATTCGTCGAAAATCTTGATGTCTCCAATCTCTTGTTTTGTACGTTTTTCCCACGTGTCTTGACATGCAAAGTATCCCTGCAATGTTTGGTGAAGATCTGAGTATATAGTTTTTGACCTTATATGGAACCTCTTATCTGAAAATTTGAAAATTCTTAAAAATATTTGACAAAAATCTTTGTTGTCCCCAATCCTATGTTTTGTATGTTTTTTCCACGTGTCTTGACATCCAATGTATTTCTGCAAAGTTTGGTGAAGATCTGAGTATGTCGTTTTTGACCTTATCTGGAACCTCCCATCTGAAAATTTGAAAATTCTTAAAAAATTCGACCAAAATCTTGATGTCTCCAATCCTATGTTTTGTATGTTTTTTCCACGTGTCTTGACATCCAATGTATCCATGCAAAGTTTGGTGAAGATCTGAGTATGTAGTTTTTGACCTTATCTGGAACCTCCCATCTGAAAATTTGAAAATTTTTAAAAAATTCGTCCAAAATCTTGATGTCTCCAATCTCTTGTTTTGTACGTTTTTTCCACGTGTCTTGACCTCCAATGTATCCCTGCAATGTTTGGTGAAGATCTGAGTATGTAGTTTTTGACCTTATATGGAACCTCCTATCTGAAAATTTGAAAATTCTTAAAAAATTTGACCAAAATCTTGATGTCCCCAATCCTATGTTTTGTATGTTTTTTCCACGTGTCTTGACATCCAATATATCCCTGCAAAGTTTGGTGAAGATCTGAGTATGTCGTTTTTGACCTTATCTGGAACATCCTTTCTGAAAATTTGAAAATTCTTAAAAAATTCGTCCAAAATCTTGATGTCTCCAATCTCTTGTTTTGTACGTTTTTTCCACGTGTCTTGACATCCAATGTATCCCTGCAAAGTTTCGTGAAGATCTGAGTATGTCGTTTTTGACCTTATGTGGAACATCCTTTCTGAAAATTTGAAAATTCTTAAAAAATTCGTCCAAAATCTTGATGTCTCCAATCTCTTGTTTTGTACGTTTTTTCCACGTGTCTTGACATCCAATGTATCCCTGCAAAGTTTGGTGAAGATCTGAGTATGTAGCTTTTGAACTTATATGGAACCTCCTTTCTGAAAATTTGAAAATTCTTAAAAAAATCATCCAAAATCTTGATGTCCCCAATCTCTTGATTTATACGTTTTTTACACGTGTCTTGACATCCAATGTATCCATGCAAAGTTTGTTGAAGATCTGAGTATGTCGTTTTTGACCTTATCTGGAACCTCCCATCTGAAAATTTGAAAATTCTTCAAAAATTCGTCGAAAATCTTGATGTCTCCAATCTCTTGTTTTGTACGTTTTTTCCACGTATCTTGACATGCAAAGTATCCCTGCAAAGTTTGGTGAAGATCTGAGTATGTAGTTTTTGACCTTATCTGGAACATCCTTTCTGAAAATTTGAAAATTCTTAAAAAATTCGTCCAAAATCTTGATGTCTCCAATCTCTTGTTTTGTACGTTTTTTCCACGTGTCTTGACATCCAATGTATCCCTGCAATGTTTGGTGAAGATCTGAGTATGTAGTTTTTGACTTTATATGGAACCTCCTATCTGAAAATTTGAGAATTCTTAAAAAATTTGACCAAAATCTTGATATCCCCAATGCTATGTTTTGTATGATTTTTCCACGTGTCTTGACATCCAATGTATCCCTGCAAAGTTTGGTGAAGATCTGAGTATGTAGTTTTTGACCTTATCTGGAACATCCTTTCTGAAAATTTGAAAATTCTTAAAAAATTCGTCCAAAATCTTGATGTCTCCAATCTCTTGTTTTGTACGTTTTTTCCACGTGTCTTGACATCCAATGTATCCCTGCAAAGTTTGGTGAAGATCTGAGTATGTAGTTTTTGACCTTATATGGAACCTCCTTTCTGAAAATTTGAAAATTCTTAAAAAAATCGTCCAAAATATTGATGTCTCCAATCTCTTGTTTTGTACGTTTTTTCCACGTGTCTTGACATCCATTGTATCCCTGCAAAGTTTGGTGAAGATCTGAGTATGTAGTTTTTGACCTTATATGGAACCTCCCACCTGAAAATTTGAAAATTCCTAAAAAATCCGTCTAAAATCTTGATGAATCCACTCTCTTGTTTTGTACTTTTTTTCCACGTGTCTTGACATCCAACGTATCCCTGCAAAGTTTGGTGAAGATCTGAGTATGTCGTTTTTGACCTTATATGTAACCTCCTTTCTGAAAATTTGAAAATTCTTAAAAAATTCGACCAAAATCTTGATGTCTCCAATCCTATGTTTTGTATGTTTTTTCCACGTGTCTTGACATCCAATGTATCCATGCAAAGTTTGGTGAAGATCTGAGTATGTAGTTTTTGACCTTATATGGAACCTCCTATCTGAAAATTTGAGAATTCTTGAAAAATTCGTCCAAAATCTTGATGTCTCCAATCTCTTGTTTTGTACGTTTTTTCCACGTGTCTTGACATGCAAAGTATCCCTGCAACGTTTGGTGAAGATCTGAGTATGTAGTTTTTGACCTTATCTGGAACCTCCTATCTGAAAATTTGAAAATTCTTAAAAAATTCGTCCAAAATCTTGATGTCTCCAATCTCTTGTTTTGTACGTTTTTTCCACGTTTCTTGACATCCAATGTATCCCTGCAATGTTTGGTGAAGATCTGAGTATGTAGTTTTTGACCTTATATGGAACCTCCTATCTGAAAATTTGAAAATTCTTAAAAAATTTGACCAAAATCTTGATATCCCCAATCCTATGTTTTGTATGTTTTTTCCACGTGTCTTGACATCCAATGTATCCCTGGAAAGTTCGGTGAAGATCTGAGTATGTAGTTTTTGACCTTATCTGGAACCTCCTATCTGAAAATTTGAAAATTTTTAAAAAATTCGTCCAAAATCTTGATGTCTTCAATCTCTTGTTTTGTACGTTTTTTCCACGTGTCTTGACCTCCAATGTATCCCTGCAAAGTTTGGTGAAGATCTGAGTATGTCGTTTTTGACCTTATGTGGAACATCCTTTCTGAAAATTTGAAAATTCTTAAAAAATTCGTCCAAAATCTTGATGTCTCCAATCTCTTGTTTTGAACGTTTTTTCCACGTGTCTTGACATCCAATGTATCCCTGCAAAGTTTGGTGAAGATCTGAGTATGTAGTTTTTGAACTTATATGGAACCTCCTTTCTGAAAATTTGAAAATTCTTAAAAAATTCGTCCAAAATCTTGATGTCCCCAATCTCTTGTTTTGTACGTTTTTTACACGTGTCTTGACATCCAATGTATCCATGCAAAGTTTGGTGAAGATCTGAGTATGTAGTTTTTGACCTTATCTGGAACCTCCTATCTGAAAATTTGAAAATTCTTCAAAAATTCGTCCAAAATCTTGATGTCTCCAATCTCTTGTTTTGTACGTTTTTTCCACGTTTCTTGACATCCAATGTATCCCTGCAATGTTTGGTGAAGATCTGAGTATGTAGTTTTTGACCTTATATGGAACCTCCTATCTGAAAATTTGAGAATTCTTAAAAAATTTGACCAAAATCTTGATATCCCCAATCCTATGTTTTGTATGTTTTTTCCACGTGTCTTGACATCCAATGTATCGCTGCAAATTTTAGTGGAGATCTGAGTATGTAGTTTTTGACCTTATCTGGAACCTCCTATCTGAAAATTTGAAAATTTTTAAAAAATTCGTCCAAAATCTTGATGTCTTCAATCTCTTGTTTTGTACGTTTTTTCCACGTGTCTTGACCTCCAATGTATCCCTGCAAAGTTTGGTGAAGATCTGAGTATGTCGTTTTTGACCTTATCTGGAACATCCTTTCTGAAAATTTGAAAATTCTTAAAAAATTCGTCCAAAATCTTGATGTCTCCAATCTCTTGTTTTGTACGTTTTTTCCACGTGCCTTGACATCCAATGTATCCCTGCAAAGTTTGGTGAAGATCTGAGTATGTCGTTTTTGACCTTATCTGGAACATCCTTTCTGAAAATTTGAAAATTCTTAAAAAATTCGTCCAAAATCTTGATGTCTCCAATCTCTTGTTTTGTACGTTTTTTCCACGTGTCTTGACATCCAATGTATCCCTGCAAAGTTTGGTGAAGATCTGAGTATGTAGTTTTTGACCTTATATGGAACCTCCTTTCTGAAAATTTGAAAATTCTTAAAAAATTCGACCAAAATCTTGATGTCTCCAATCCTATGTTTTGTATGTTTTTCCACGTGTCTTGACATCCAATGTATCCATGCAAAGTTTGGTGAAGATCTGAGTATGTAGTTTTTGACCTTATATGGAACCTCCTATCTGAAAATTTGAGAATTCTTGAAAAATTCGTCCAAAATCTTGATGTCTCCAATCTCTTGTTTTGTACGTTTTTTCCACGTGTCTTGACATCCAATGTATCCCTGCAAAGTATGGTGAAGATCTGAGTATGTAGTTTTTGACCTTATCTGGAACCTATCATCTGAAAATTTGAAAATTTCTAAAAAATCCGTCCAAAATCTTGATGACCTCAATCTCTTGTTTTGTACGTTTTTTCCACGTGTCTTGACATCCAATGTATCCCTGCAATGTTTGGTGAAGATCTGAGTATGTAGTTTTTGACCTTATATGGAACCTCTTATCTGAAAATTTGAAAATTCTTAAAAATATTTGTCCAAAATCTTGATGTCCCCAATCCTATGTTTTGTATGTTTTTTCCACGTGTCTTGACATCCAATGTATCCCTGCAAAGTTTGGTGAAGATCTGAGTATGTAGTTTTAGACCTTATCTGGAACCTCATTTCTGAAAATTTGAAAATTCCTCAAAAATTCGTCCAAAATCTTGATGTCTCCAATCTCTTGTTTTGTACGTTTTTTCCACGTGTCTTGACATCCAATGTATCCCTGCAAAGTTTGGTGAAGATCTGAGTATGTAGTTTTTGACCTTATATGGAGCCTCCTTTCTGAAAATTTGAAAATTCTTAAAAAATTCATCCAAAATCTTGATGTCTCCAATCTCTTGTTTTGTACGTTTTTTCCACGTTTCTTGCCATCCAATGTATCCCTGCAAAGTTTGGTGAAGATCTGAGTATGTAGTTTTTGACCTTATATGGAACCTCCTTTCTGAAAATTTGAAAATTCTTAAAAAATTCGTCCAAAATCTTGATGTCCCCAATCCTATGTTTTGTATGTTTTTTCCACGTGTCTTGACATCCAATGTATCCATGCAAAGTTTGGTGAAGATCTGAGTATGTCGTTTTTGACCTTATCTGAAACCTCCCATTTGAAAATTTGAAAAATCTTAAAAAATTCGTCGAAAATCTTGATGTCTCCAATCTCTTGTTCTGTACGTTTTTTCCACGTGTCTTGACATGCAAAGTATCCCTGCAACGTTTGGTGAAGATCTGAGTATGTAGTTTTTGACATTATCTGGAACCTCCTATCTGAAAATTTGAAAATTCTTAAAAAATTCGTCCAAAATCTTGATGTCTCCAATCTCTTGTTTTGTACGTTTTTTCCACGTTTCTTGACATCCAATGTATCCCTGCAATGTTTGGTGAAGATCTGAGTATGTAGTTTTTGACCTTATATGGAACCTCCTATCTGAAAATTTGAAAATTCTTAAAAAATTCGTCCAAAATCTTGATATCCCCAATCCTATGTTTTGTATGTTTTTTCCACGTGTCTTGACATCCAATGTATCCCTGCAAAGTTTGGTGAAGATCTGAGTATGTAGTTTTTGACCTTATCTGGAACCTCCTATCTGAAAATTTGAAAATTTTTAAAAAATTCGTCCAAAATCTTGATGTCTTCAATCTCTTGTTTTGTACGTTTTTTCCACGTGTCTTGACTTCCAATGTATCCCTGCAAAGTTTGGTGAAGATCTGAGTATGTCGTTTTTGACCTTATCTGGAACATCCTTTCTGAAAGTTTGAAAATTCTTAAAAAAATCATCCAAAATCTTGATGTCTCCAATCTCTTGTTTTGTACGTTTTTTCATCGTGTCTTGACATCCAATGTATCCCTGCAAAGTTTGGTGAAGATCTGAGTATGTAGTTTTTGACCTTATATGGAACCTCCTATCTGAAAATTTGAAAATTCTTCAAAAATTCGTCCAAAATCTTGATGTCTCCAATCTCTTGTTTTGTACGTTTTTTCCACGTTTCTTGACATCCAATGTATCCCTGCAATGTTTGGTGAAGATCTGAGTATGTAGTTTTTGACCTTATCTGGAACCTCCTATCTGAAAATTTGAGAATTCTTAAAAAATTTGACCAAAATCTTGATATCCCCAATCCTATGTTTTGTATGTTTTTTCCACGTGTCTTGACATCCAATGTATCACTGCAAAGTTTGGTGAAGATCTGAGTATGTAGTTTTTGACCTTATCTGGAACATCCTTTCTGAAAATTTGAAAATTCTTAAAAAATTCGTCCAAAATCTTGATGTCTCCAATCTCTTGTTTTGTACGTTTATTCCACGTTTCTTGACATCCAATGTATCCCTGCAATGTTTGGTGAAGATCTGAGTATGTAGTTTTTGACCTTATATGGAACCTCCTATCTGAAAATTTGAAAATTCTTAAAAAATTCGTCCAAAATCTTGATATCCCCAATCCTATGTTTTGTATGTTTTTTCCACGTGTCTTGACATCCAATGTATCCCTGCAAAGTTTGGTGAAGATCTGAGTATGTAGTTTTTGACCTTATATGGAACCTCCTATCTGAAAATTTGAGAATTCTTGAAAAATTCGTCCAAAATCTTGATGTCTCCAATCTCTTGTTTTGTACGTTTTTTCCACGTGTCTTGACATCCAATGTATCCCTGCAAAGTATGGTGAAGATCTGAGTATGTAGTTTTTGACCTTATCTGGAACCTATCATCTGAAAATTTGAAAATTCTTAAAAAATTCGTCGAAAATCTTGATGTCTCCAATCTCTTGTTTTGTACGTTTTTTCCACGTGTCTTGACATCCAATGTATCCCTGCAAAGTTTGGTGAAGATCTGAGTATGTAGTTTTTGACCTTATATGGAACCTCCTTTCTGAAAATTTGAAAATTCTTAAAAAATTCGTCCAAAATCTTGATGTCTCCAATCTCTTGTTTTGTACGTTTTTTCCACGTTTCTTGACATCCAATGTATCCCTGCAATGTTTGGTGAAGATCTGAGTATGTAGTTTTTGACCTTATATGGAACCTCCATATCTGAAAATTTGAAAATTCTTAAAAAATTTGACCAAAATCTTGATATCCCCAATCCTATGTTTTGTATGTTTTTTCCACGTGTCTTGACATCCAATGTATCTCTGCAAAGTTTGGTGAAGATCTGAGTATGTCGTTTTTGACCTTATCTGGAACATCCTTTCTGAAAATTTGAAAATTCTTAAAAAATTCGTCCAAAATCTTGATGTCTCCAATCTCTTGTTTTGTACGTTTTTTCCACGTGTCTTGACATCCAATGTATCCCTGCAAAGTTTGGTGAAGATCTGAGTATGTAGTTTTTGACCTTATATGGAACCTCCCATCTGAAAATTTGAAAATTCCTAAAAAATTCGTCTAAAATCTTGATGTCTCCACTCTCTTGTTTTGTACTTTTTTTCCACGTGTCTTGACATCCAATGTATCCCTGCAAAGTTTGGTGAAGATCTGAGTATGTAGTTTTTGACCTTATATGGAACCTCCTTTCTGAAAATTTGAAAATTCTTAAAAAATTCGACCAAAATCTTGATGTCTCCAATCCTATGTTTTGTATGTTTTTCCACGTGTCTTGACATCCAATGTATCCATGCAAAGTTTGGTGAAGATCTGAGTATGTAGTTTTTGACCTTATATGGAACCTCCTATCTGAAAATTTGAGAATTCTTGAAAAATTCGTCCAAAATCTTGATGTCTCCAATCTCTTGTTTTGTACGTTTTTTCCACGTGTCTTGACATCCAATGTATCCCTGCAAAGTATGGTGAAGATCTGAGTATGTAGTTTTTGACCTTATCTGGAACCTATCATCTGAAAATTTGAAAATTCCTAAAAAATCCGTCCAAAATCTTGATGACCTCAATCTCTTGTTTTGTACGTTTTTTCCACGTGTCTTGACATCCAATGTATCCCTGCAATGTTTGGTGAAGATCTGAGTATGTAGTTTTTGACCTTATATGGAACCTCTTATCTGAAAATTTGAAAATTCTTAAAAATATTTGACCAAAATCTTGATGTCCCCAATCCTATGTTTTGTATGTTTTTTCCACGTGTCTTGACATCCAATGTATCCCTGCAAAGTTTGGTGAAGATCTGAGTATGTAGTTTTAGACCTTATCTGGAACCTCATTTCTGAAAATTTGAAAATTCCTCAAAAATTCGTCCAAAATCTTGATGTCTCCAATCTCTTGTTTTGTACGTTTTTTCCACGTGTCTTGACATCCAATGTATCCCTGCAAAGTTTGGTGAAGATCTGAGTATGTAGTTTTTGACCTTATATGGAGCCTCCTTTCTGAAAATTTGAAAATTCTTAAAAAATTCATCCAAAATCTTGATGTCTCCAATCTCTTGTTTTGTACGTTTTTTCCACGTTTCTTGCCATCCAATGTATCCCTGCAAAGTTTGGTGAAGATCTGAGTATGTAGTTTTTGACCTTATATGGAACCTCCTTTCTGAAAATTTGAAAATTCTTAAAAAATTCGTCCAAAATCTTGATGTCCCCAATCCTATGTTTTGTATGTTTTTTCCACGTGTCTTGACATCCAATGTATCCATGCAAAGTTTGGTGAAGATCTGAGTATGTCGTTTTTGACCTTATCTGAAACCTCCCATTTGAAAATTTGAAAAATCTTAAAAAATTCGTCGAAAATCTTGATGTCTCCAATCTCTTGTTCTGTACGTTTTTTCCACGTGTCTTGACATGCAAAGTATCCCTGCAACGTTTGGTGAAGATCTGAGTATGTAGTTTTTGACCTTATCTGGAACCTCCTATCTGAAAATTTGAAAATTCTTAAAAAATTCGTCCAAAATCTTGATGTCTCCAATCTCTTGTTTTGTACGTTTTTTCCACGTTTCTTGACATCCAATGTATCCCTGCAATGTTTGGTGAAGATCTGAGTATGTAGTTTTTGACCTTATATGGAACCTCATTTCTGAAAATTTGAAAATTCCTCAAAAATTCGTCCAAAATCTTGATGTCTCCAATCTCTTGTTTTGTACGTTTTTTCCACGTGTCTTGACATCCAATGTATCCCTGCAAAGTTTGGTGAAGATCTGAGTATGTAGTTTTTGACCTTATATGGAGCCTCCTTTCTGAAAATTTGAAAATTCTTAAAAAATTCATCCAAAATCTTGATGTCTCCAATCTCTTGTTTTGTACGTTTTTTCCACGTTTCTTGCCATCCAATGTATCCCTGCAAAGTTTGGTGAAGATCTGAGTATGTAGTTTTTGACCTTATATGGAACCTCCTTTCTGAAAATTTGAAAATTCTTAAAAAATTCGTCCAAAATCTTGATGTCCCCAATCCTATGTTTTGTATGTTTTTTCCACGTGTCTTGACATCCAATGTATCCATGCAAAGTTTGGTGAAGATCTGAGTATGTCGTTTTTGACCTTATCTGAAACCTCCCATTTGAAAATTTGAAAAATCTTAAAAAATTCGTCGAAAATCTTGATGTCTCCAATCTCTTGTTCTGTACGTTTTTTCCACGTGTCTTGACATGCAAAGTATCCCTGCAACGTTTGGTGAAGATCTGAGTATGTAGTTTTTGACCTTATCTGGAACCTCCTATCTGAAAATTTGAAAATTCTTAAAAAATTCGTCCAAAATCTTGATGTCTCCAATCTCTTGTTTTGTACGTTTTTTCCACGTTTCTTGACATCCAATGTATCCCTGCAATGTTTGGTGAAGATCTGAGTATGTAGTTTTTGACCTTATATGGAACCTCCGATCTGAAAATTTGAAAATTCTTAAAAAATTCGTCCAAAATCTTGATATCCCCAATCCTATGTTTTGTATGTTTTTTCCACGTGTCTTGACATCCAATGTATCCCTGCAAAGTTTGGTGAAGATCTGAGTATGTAGTTTTTGACCTTATCTGGAACCTCCTATCTGAAAATTTGAAAATTTTTAAAAAATTCGTCCAAAATCTTGATGTCTTCAATCTCTTGTTTTGTACGTTTTTTCCACGTGTCTTGACCTCCAATGTATCCCTGCAAAGTTTGGTGAAGATCTGAGTATGTCGTTTTTGAACTTATCTGGAACATCCTTTCTGAAAATTTGAAAATTCTTAAAAAATTCGTCCAAAATCTTGATGTCTCCAATCTCTTGTTTTGTACGTTTTTTCCACGTGCCTTGACATCCAATGTATCCCTGCAAAGTTTGGTGAAGATCTGAGTATGTCGTTTTTGACCTTATCTGGAACATCCTTTCTGAAAATTTGAAAATTCTTAAAAAATTCGTCCAAAATCTTGATGTCTCCAATCTCTTGTTTTGTACGTTTTTTCCACGTGTCTTGACATCCAATGTATCCCTGCAAAGTTTGGTGAAGATCTGAGTATGTAGTTTTTGACCTTATATGGAACCTCCTTTCTGAAAATTTGAAAATTCTTAAAAAATTCGACCAAAATCTTGATATCCCCAATCCTATGTTTTGTATGTTTTTCCACGTGTCTTGACATCCAATGTATCCATGCAAAGTTTGGTGAAGATCTGAGTATGTAGTTTTTGACCTTATATGGAACCTCCTATCTGAAAATTTGAGAATTCTTGAAAAATTCGTCCAAAATCTTGATGTCTCCAATCTCTTGTTTTGTACGTTTTTTCCACGTGTCTTGACATCCAATGTATCCCTGCAAAGTATGGTGAAGATCTGAGTATGTAGTTTTTGACCTTATCTGGAACCTATCATCTGAAAATTTGAAAATTTCTAAAAAATCCGTCCAAAATCTTGATGACCTCAATCTCTTGTTTTGTACGTTTTTTCCACGTGTCTTGACATCCAATGTATCCCTGCAATGTTTGGTGAAGATCTGAGTATGTAGTTTTTGACCTTATATGGAACCTCTTATCTGAAAATTTGAAAATTCTTAAAAATATTTGACCAAAATCTTGATGTCCCCAATCCTATGTTTTGTATGTTTTTTCCACGTGTCTTGACATCCAATGTATCCCTGCAAAGTTTGGTGAAGATCTGAGTATGTAGTTTTAGACCTTATCTGGAACCTCATTTCTGAAAATTTGAAAATTCCTCAAAAATTCGTCCAAAATCTTGATGTCTCCAATCTCTTGTTTTGTACGTTTTTTCCACGTGTCTTGACATCCAATGTATCCCTGCAAAGTTTGGTGAAGATCTGAGTATGTAGTTTTTGACCTTATATGGAGCCTCCTTTCTGAAAATTTGAAAATTCTTAAAAAATTCATCCAAAATCTTGATGTCTCCAATCTCTTGTTTTGTACGTTTTTTCCACGTTTCTTGCCATCCAATGTATCCCTGCAAAGTTTGGTGAAGATCTGAGTATGTAGTTTTTGACCTTATATGGAACCTCCTTTCTGAAAATTTGAAAATTCTTAAAAAATTCGTCCAAAATCTTGATGTCCCCAATCCTATGTTTTGTATGTTTTTTCCACGTGTCTTGACATCCAATGTATCCATGCAAAGTTTGGTGAAGATCTGAGTATGTCGTTTTTGACCTTATCTGAAACCTCCCATTTGAAAATTTGAAAAATCTTAAAAAATTCGTCGAAAATCTTGATGTCTCCAATCTCTTGTTCTGTACGTTTTTTCCACGTGTCTTGACATGCAAAGTATCCCTGCAACGTTTGGTGAAGATCTGAGTATGTAGTTTTTGACATTATCTGGAACCTCCTATCTGAAAATTTGAAAATTCTTAAAAAATTCGTCCAAAATCTTGATGTCTCCAATCTCTTGTTTTGTACGTTTTTTCCACGTTTCTTGACATCCAATGTATCCCTGCAATGTTTGGTGAAGATCTGAGTATGTAGTTTTTGACCTTATATGGAACCTCCTATCTGAAAATTTGAAAATTCTTAAAAAATTCGTCCAAAATCTTGATATCCCCAATCCTATGTTTTGTATGTTTTTTCCACGTGTCTTGACATCCAATGTATCCCTGCAAAGTTTGGTGAAGATCTGAGTATGTAGTTTTTGACCTTATCTGGAACCTCCTATCTGAAAATTTGAAAATTTTTAAAAAATTCGTCCAAAATCTTGATGTCTTCAATCTCTTGTTTTGTACGTTTTTTCCACGTGTCTTGACTTCCAATGTATCCCTGCAAAGTTTGGTGAAGATCTGAGTATGTCGTTTTTGACCTTATCTGGAACATCCTTTCTGAAAGTTTGAAAATTCTTAAAAAAATCATCCAAAATCTTGATGTCTCCAATCTCTTGTTTTGTACGTTTTTTCATCGTGTCTTGACATCCAATGTATCCCTGCAAAGTTTGGTGAAGATCTGAGTATGTAGTTTTTGACCTTATATGGAACCTCCTATCTGAAAATTTGAAAATTCTTCAAAAATTCGTCCAAAATCTTGATGTCTCCAATCTCTTGTTTTGTACGTTTTTTCCACGTTTCTTGACATCCAATGTATCCCTGCAATGTTTGGTGAAGATCTGAGTATGTAGTTTTTGACCTTATCTGGAACCTCCTATCTGAAAATTTGAGAATTCTTAAAAAATTTGACCAAAATCTTGATATCCCCAATCCTATGTTTTGTATGTTTTTTCCACGTGTCTTGACATCCAATGTATCACTGCAAAGTTTGGTGAAGATCTGAGTATGTAGTTTTTGACCTTATCTGGAACATCCTTTCTGAAAATTTGAAAATTCTTAAAAAATTCGTCCAAAATCTTGATGTCTCCAATCTCTTGTTTTGTACGTTTATTCCACGTTTCTTGACATCCAATGTATCCCTGCAATGTTTGGTGAAGATCTGAGTATGTAGTTTTTGACCTTATATGGAACCTCCTATCTGAAAATTTGAAAATTCTTAAAAAATTCGTCCAAAATCTTGATATCCCCAATCCTATGTTTTGTATGTTTTTTCCACGTGTCTTGACATCCAATGTATCCCTGCAAAGTTTGGTGAAGATCTGAGTATGTAGTTTTTGACCTTATCTGGAACCTCTCACCTGAAAATTTGAAAATTCCTAAAAAATCCGTCCAATATCTTGATGACACCAATCTCTTGTTTTGTACGTTTTTTCCACGTGTCTTGACATCCAATGTATCCCTGCAAAGTTTGGTGAAGATCTGAGTATGTAGTTTTTGACCTTATATGAAGCCTCCTTTCTGAAAATTTGAAAATTCTTAAAAAATTCGTCGAAAATCTTGATGTCTCCAATCTCTTGTTTTGTACGTTTTTTCCACGTGTCTTGACATGCAAAGTATCCCTGCAACGTTTGGTGAAGATCTGAGTATGTAGTTTTTGACCTTATCTGGAACCTCCTATCTGAAAATTTGAAAATTCTTAAAAAATTCGTCCAAAATCTTGATGTCTCCAATCTCTTGTTTTGTACGTTTTTTCCACGTTTCTTGACATCCAATGTATCCCTGCAATGTTTGGTGAAGATCTGAGTATGTAGTTTTTGACCTTATATGGAACCTCCATATCTGAAAATTTGAAAATTCTTAAAAAATTTGACCAAAATCTTGATATCCCCAATCCTATGTTTTGTATGTTTTTTCCACGTGTCTTGACATCCAATGTATCTCTGCAAAGTTTGGTGAAGATCTGAGTATGTCGTTTTTGACCTTATCTGGAACATCCTTTCTGAAAATTTGAAAATTCTTAAAAAATTCGTCCAAAATCTTGATGTCTCCAATCTCTTGTTTTGTACGTTTTTTCCACGTGTCTTGACATCCAATGTATCCCTGCAAAGTTTGGTGAAGATCTGAGTATGTAGTTTTTGACCTTATATGGAACCTCCCATCTGAAAATTTGAAAATTCCTAAAAAATTCGTCTAAAATCTTGATGTCTCCACTCTCTTGTTTTGTACTTTTTTTCCACGTGTCTTGACATCCAATGTATCCCTGCAAAGTTTGGTGAAGATCTGAGTATGTAGTTTTTGACCTTATATGGAACCTCCTTTCTGAAAATTTGAAAATTCTTAAAAAATTCGACCAAAATCTTGATGTCTCCAATCCTATGTTTTGTATGTTTTTCCACGTGTCTTGACATCCAATGTATCCATGCAAAGTTTGGTGAAGATCTGAGTATGTAGTTTTTGACCTTATATGGAACCTCCTATCTGAAAATTTGAGAATTCTTGAAAAATTCGTCCAAAATCTTGATGTCTCCAATCTCTTGTTTTGTACGTTTTTTCCACGTGTCTTGACATCCAATGTATCCCTGCAAAGTATGGTGAAGATCTGAGTATGTAGTTTTTGACCTTATCTGGAACCTATCATCTGAAAATTTGAAAATTCCTAAAAAATCCGTCCAAAATCTTGATGACCTCAATCTCTTGTTTTGTACGTTTTTTCCACGTGTCTTGACATCCAATGTATCCCTGCAATGTTTGGTGAAGATCTGAGTATGTAGTTTTTGACCTTATATGGAACCTCTTATCTGAAAATTTGAAAATTCTTAAAAATATTTGACCAAAATCTTGATGTCCCCAATCCTATGTTTTGTATGTTTTTTCCACGTGTCTTGACATCCAATGTATCCCTGCAAAGTTTGGTGAAGATCTGAGTATGTAGTTTTAGACCTTATCTGGAACCTCATTTCTGAAAATTTGAAAATTCCTCAAAAATTCGTCCAAAATCTTGATGTCTCCAATCTCTTGTTTTGTACGTTTTTTCCACGTGTCTTGACATCCAATGTATCCCTGCAAAGTTTGGTGAAGATCTGAGTATGTAGTTTTTGACCTTATATGGAGCCTCCTTTCTGAAAATTTGAAAATTCTTAAAAAATTCATCCAAAATCTTGATGTCTCCAATCTCTTGTTTTGTACGTTTTTTCCACGTTTCTTGCCATCCAATGTATCCCTGCAAAGTTTGGTGAAGATCTGAGTATGTAGTTTTTGACCTTATATGGAACCTCCTTTCTGAAAATTTGAAAATTCTTAAAAAATTCGTCCAAAATCTTGATGTCCCCAATCCTATGTTTTGTATGTTTTTTCCACGTGTCTTGACATCCAATGTATCCATGCAAAGTTTGGTGAAGATCTGAGTATGTCGTTTTTGACCTTATCTGAAACCTCCCATTTGAAAATTTGAAAAATCTTAAAAAATTCGTCGAAAATCTTGATGTCTCCAATCTCTTGTTCTGTACGTTTTTTCCACGTGTCTTGACATGCAAAGTATCCCTGCAACGTTTGGTGAAGATCTGAGTATGTAGTTTTTGACCTTATCTGGAACCTCCTATCTGAAAATTTGAAAATTCTTAAAAAATTCGTCCAAAATCTTGATGTCTCCAATCTCTTGTTTTGTACGTTTTTTCCACGTTTCTTGACATCCAATGTATCCCTGCAATGTTTGGTGAAGATCTGAGTATGTAGTTTTTGACCTTATATGGAACCTCCGATCTGAAAATTTGAAAATTCTTAAAAAATTCGTCCAAAATCTTGATATCCCCAATCCTATGTTTTGTATGTTTTTTCCACGTGTCTTGACATCCAATGTATCCCTGCAAAGTTTGGTGAAGATCTGAGTATGTAGTTTTTGACCTTATCTGGAACCTCCTATCTGAAAATTTGAAAATTTTTAAAAAATTCGTCCAAAATCTTGATGTCTTCAATCTCTTGTTTTGTACGTTTTTTCCACGTGTCTTGACTTCCAATGTATCCCTGCAAAGTTTGGTGAAGATCTGAGTATGTCGTTTTTGACCTTATCTGGAACATCCTTTCTGAAAGTTTGAAAATTCTTAAAAAAATCGTCCAAAATCTTGATGTCTCCAATCTCTTGTTTTGTACGTTTTTTCCTCGTGTCTTGACATCCAATGTATCCCTGCAAAGTTTGGTGAAGATCTGAGTATGTAGTTTTTGACCTTATATGGAACCTCCTATCTGAAAATTTGAAAATTCTTCAAAAATTCGTCCAAAATCTTGATGTCTCCAATCTCTTGTTTTGTACGTTTTTTCCACGTTTCTTGACATCCAATGTATCCCTGCAATGTTTGGTGAAGATCTGAGTATGTAGTTTTTGACCTTATATGGAACCTCCTATCTGAAAATTTGAGAATTCTTAAAAAATTTGACCAAAATCTTGATATCCCCAATCCTATGTTTTGTATGTTTTTTCCACGTGTCTTGACATCCAATGTATCCCTGCAAAGTTTGGTGAAGATCTGAGTATGTAGTTTTTGACCTTATCTGGAACATCCTTTCTGAAAATTTGAAAATTCTTAAAAAATTCGTCCAAAATCTTGATGTCTCCAATCTCTTGTTTTGTACGTTTATTCCACGTGTCTTGACATCCATTGTATCCCTGCAAAGTTTGGTGAAGATCTGAGTATGTAGTTTTGGACCTTATATGGAACCTACTTTCTGAAAATTTGAAAATTCTAAAAAAATTCGTCCAAAATCTTGATGTCTCCAATCTCTTGTTTTGTACGTTTTTTCCACGTGTCTTGACATCCAATGTATCCCTGCAAAGTTTGGTGAAGATCTGAGTATGTAGTTTTTGACCTTATATGGAACCTCCCATCTGAAAATTTGAAAATTCCTAAAAAATTCGTCTAAAATCTTGATGTCTCCACTCTCTTGTTTTGTACTTTTTTTCCACGTGTCTTGACATCCAATGTATCTCTGCAAAGTTTGGTGAAGATCTGAGTATGTCGTTTTTGACCTTATCTGGAACATCCTTTCTGAAAATTTGAAAATTCTTAAAAAATTCGTCCAAAATCTTGATGTCTCCAATCTCTTGTTTTGTACGTTTTTTCCACGTGTCTTGACATCCAATGTATCCCTGCAAAGTTTGGTGAAGATCTGAGTATGTAGTTTTTGACCTTATATGGAACCTCCCATCTGAAAATTTGAAAATTCCTAAAAAATTCGTCTAAAATCTTGATGTCTCCACTCTCTTGTTTTGTACTTTTTTTCCACGTGTCTTGACATCCAATGTATCCCTGCAAAGTTTGGTGAAGATCTGAGTATGTAGTTTTTGACCTTATATGGAACCTCCTTTCTGAAAATTTGAAAATTCTTAAAAAATTCGACCAAAATCTTGATGTCTCCAATCCTATGTTTTGTATGTTTTTCCACGTGTCTTGACATCCAATGTATCCATGCAAAGTTTGGTGAAGATCTGAGTATGTAGTTTTTGACCTTATATGGAACCTCCTATCTGAAAATTTGAGAATTCTTGAAAAATTCGTCCAAAATCTTGATGTCTCCAATCTCTTGTTTTGTACGTTTTTTCCACGTGTCTTGACATCCAATGTATCCCTGCAAAGTATGGTGAAGATCTGAGTATGTAGTTTTTGACCTTATCTGGAACCTATCATCTGAAAATTTGAAAATTCCTAAAAAATCCGTCCAAAATCTTGATGACCTCAATCTCTTGTTTTGTACGTTTTTTCCACGTGTCTTGACATCCAATGTATCCCTGCAATGTTTGGTGAAGATCTGAGTATGTAGTTTTTGACCTTATATGGAACCTCTTATCTGAAAATTTGAAAATTCTTAAAAATATTTGACCAAAATCTTGATGTCCCCAATCCTATGTTTTGTATGTTTTTTCCACGTGTCTTGACATCCAATGTATCCCTGCAAAGTTTGGTGAAGATCTGAGTATGTAGTTTTAGACCTTATCTGGAACCTCATTTCTGAAAATTTGAAAATTCCTCAAAAATTCGTCCAAAATCTTGATGTCTCCAATCTCTTGTTTTGTACGTTTTTTCCACTTGTCTTGACATCCAATGTATCCCTGCAAAGTTTGGTGAAGATCTGAGTATGTAGTTTTTGACCTTATATGGAGCCTCCTTTCTGAAAATTTGAAAATTCTTAAAAAATTCATCCAAAATCTTGATGTCTCCAATCTCTTGTTTTGTACGTTTTTTCCACGTTTCTTGCCATCCAATGTATCCCTGCAAAGTTTGGTGAAGATCTGAGTATGTAGTTTTTGACCTTATATGGAACCTCCTTTCTGAAAATTTGAAAATTCTTAAAAAATTCGTCCAAAATCTTGATGTCCCCAATCCTATGTTTTGTATGTTTTTTCCACGTGTCTTGACATCCAATGTATCCATGCAAAGTTTGGTGAAGATCTGAGTATGTCGTTTTTGACCTTATCTGAAACCTCCCATTTGAAAATTTGAAAAATCTTAAAAAATTCGTCGAAAATCTTGATGTCTCCAATCTCTTGTTCTGTACGTTTTTTCCACGTGTCTTGACATGCAAAGTATCCCTGCAACGTTTGGTGAAGATCTGAGTATGTAGTTTTTGACCTTATCTGGAACCTCCTATCTGAAAATTTGAAAATTCTTAAAAAATTCGTCCAAAATCTTGATGTCTCCAATCTCTTGTTTTGTACGTTTTTTCCACGTTTCTTGACATCCAATGTATCCCTGCAATGTTTGGTGAAGATCTGAGTATGTAGTTTTTGACCTTATATGGAACCTCCTATCTGAAAATTTGAAAATTCTTAAAAAATTCGTCCAAAATCTTGATATCCCCAATCCTATGTTTTGTATGTTTTTTCCACGTGTCTTGACATCCAATGTATCCATGCAAAGTTTGGTGAAGATCTGAGTATGTAGTTTTTGACCTTATCTGGAACCTCCTATCTGAAAATTTGAAAATTTTTAAAAAATTCGTCCAAAATCTTGATGTCTTCAATCTCTTGTTTTGTACGTTTTTTCCACGTGTCTTGACTTCCAATGTATCCCTGCAAAGTTTGGTGAAGATCTGAGTATGTCGTTTTTGACCTTATCTGGAACATCCTTTCTGAAAGTTTGAAAATTCTTAAAAAAATCGTCCAAAATCTTGATGTCTCCAATCTCTTGTTTTGTACGTTTTTTCCTCGTGTCTTGACATCCAATGTATCCCTGCAAAGTTTGGTGAAGATCTGAGTATGTAGTTTTTGACCTTATATGGAACCTCCTATCTGAAAATTTGAAAATTCTTCAAAAATTCGTCCAAACTCTTGATGTCTCCAATCTCTTGTTTTGTACGTTTTTTCCACGTTTCTTGACATCCAATGTATCCCTGCAATGTTTGGTGAAGATCTGAGTATGTAGTTTTTGACCTTATATGGAACCTCCTATCTGAAAATTTGAGAATTCTTAAAAAATTTGACCAAAATCTTGATATCCCCAATCCTATGTTTTGTATGTTTTTTCCACGTGTCTTGACATCCAATGTATCCCTGCAAAGTTTGGTGAAGATCTGAGTATGTAGTTTTTGACCTTATCTGGAACATCCTTTCTGAAAATTTGAAAATTCTTAAAAAATTCGTCCAAAATCTTGATGTCTCCAATCTCTTGTTTTGTACGTTTATTCCACGTGTCTTGACATCCATTGTATCCCTGCAAAGTTTGGTGAAGATCTGAGTATGTAGTTTTGGACCTTATATGGAACCTACTTTCTGAAAATTTGAAAATTCTAAAAAAATTCGTCCAAAATCTTGATGTCTCCAATCTCTTGTTTTGTACGTTTTTTCCACGTGTCTTGACATCCAATGTATCCCTGCAAAGTTTGGTGAAGATCTGAGTATGTAGTTTTTGACCTTATATGGAACCTCCCATCTGAAAATTTGAAAATTCCTAAAAAATCCGTCTAAAATCTTGATGTCTCCACTCTCTTGTTTTGTACTTTTTTTCCACGTATCTTGACATCCAATGTATCCCTGCAAAGTTTGGTGAAGATCTGAGTATGTAGTTTTTGACCTTATATGGAACCTCCTTTCTGAAAATTTGAGAATTCTTGAAAAATTCGTCCAAAATCTTGATGTCTCCAATCTCTTGTTTTGTACGTTTTTTCCACGTGTCTTGACATCCAATGTATCCATGCAAAGTTTGGTGAAGATCTGAGTATGTAGTTTTTTACCTTATATGGAACATCCTTTCTGAAAATTTGAAAATTCTTAAAAAATTCGTCCAAAATCTTGATGTCTCCAATCTCTTGTTTTGTACGTTTTTTTCACGTGTCTTCACATCCAATGTATCCCTGCAAAGTTTGGTGAAGATCTGAGTATGTAGTTTTTGACCTTATCTGGAACCTCTCACCTGAAAATTTGAAAATTCCTAAAAAATCCGTCCAAAATCTTGATGACACCAATCTCTTGTTTTGTACGTTTTTTCCACGTGTCTTGACATCCAATGTATCCCTGCAAAGTTTGGTGAAGATCTGAGTATGTAGTTTTTGACTTTATCTGGAACCTCGTTTCTGAAAATTTGAAAATTCTTCAAAAATTCGTCCAAAATCTTGATGTCTCCACTCTCTTGTTTTGTACGTTTTTTCCACGTGTCTTGACATCCAATGTATCCCTGCAAAGTTTGGTGAAGATCTGAGTATGTAGTTTTTGACCTTATATGGAGCCTCCATTCTGAAAATTTGAAAATTCTTAAAAAATTCGTCGAAAATCTTGATGTCTCCAATCTCTTGTTTTGTACGTTTTTTCCACGTGTCTTGACATGCAAAGTATCCCTGCAACGTTTGGTGAAGATCTGAGTATGTAGTTTTTGACCTTATCTGGAACCTCCTATCTGAAAATTTGAAAATTCTTAAAAAATTCGTCCAAAATCTTGATGTCTCCAATCTCTTGTTTTGTACGTTTTTTCCACGTTTCTTGACATCCAATGTATCCCTGCAATGTTTGGTGAAGATCTGAGTATGTAGTTTTTGACCTTATATGGAACCTCCATATCTGAAAATTTGAAAATTCTTAAAAAATTTGACCAAAATCTTGATATCCCCAATCCTATGTTTTGTATGTTTTTTCCACGTGTCTTGACATCCAATGTATCTCTGCAAAGTTTGGTGAAGATCTGAGTATGTAGTTTTTGACCTTATGTGGAACATCCTTTCTGAAAATTTGAAAATTCTTAAAAAATTCGTCCAAAATCTTGATGTCCCTAATCTCTTGTTTTGTACGTTTTTTACACGTGTCTTGACATCCAATGTATCCATGCAAAGTTTGGTGAAGATCTGAGTATGTCGTTTTTGACCTTATCTGGAACCTCCTATCTGAAAATTTGAAAATTTTTAAAAAATTCGTCCAAAATCTTGATGTCTTCAATCTCTTGTTTTGTACGTTTTTTCCACGTGTCTTGACCTCCAATGTATCCCTGCAAAGTTTGGTGAAGATCTGAGTATGTCGTTTTTGACCTTATGTGGAACATCCTTTCTGAAAATTTGAAAATTCTTAAAAAATTCGTCCAAAATCTTGATGTCTCCAATCTCTTGTTTTGTACGTTTTTTTCACGTGTCTTGACATCCAATGTATCCCTGCAAAGTTTGGTGAAGATCTGAGTTTGTAGTTTTTGAACTTATATGGAACCTCCTTTCTGAAAATTTGAAAATTCTTAAAAAATTCGTCCAAAATCTTGATGTCCCCAATCTCTTGTTTTGTACGTTTTTTACACGTGTCTTGACATCCAATGTATCCCTGCAATGTTTGGTGAAGATCTGAGTATGTAGTTTTTGACCTTATATGGAACCTCCTATCTGAAAATTTGAGAATTCTTAAAAAATTTGACCAAAATCTTGATATCCCCAATCCTATGTTTTGTATGTTTTTTCCACGTGTCTTGACATCCAGTGTATCGCTGCAAATTTTAGTGGAGATCTGAGTATGTAGTTTTTGACCTTATCTGGAACCTCCTATCTGAAAATTTGAAAATTTTTAAAAAATTCGTCCAAAATCTTGATGTCTTCAATCTCTTGTTTTGTACGTTTTTTCCACGTGTCTTGACCTCCAATGTATCCCTGCAAAGTTTGGTGAAGATCTGAGTATGTCGTTTTTGACCTTATCTGGAACCTCCTTTCTGAAAATTTGAAAATTCTTAAAAAATTCGTCCAAAATCTTGATGTCTCCAATCTCTTGTTTTGTACGTTTTTTCCACGTGTCTTGACATCCAATGTATCCCTGCAAAGTTTGGTGAAGATCTGAGTATGTCGTTTTTGACATTATCTGGAACATCCTTTCTGAAAATTTGAAAATTCTTAAAAAATTCGTCCAAAATCTTGATGTCTCCAATCTCTTGTTTTGTACGTTTTTTCCACGTGTCTTGACATCCAATGTATCCCTGCAAAGTTTGGTGAAGATCTGAGTATGTAGTTTTTGACCTTATATGGAACCTCCCATCTGAAAATTTGAAAATTCCTAAAAAATTCGTCTAAAATCTTGATGTCTCCACTCTCTTGTTTTGTACTTTTTTTCCACGTGTCTTGACATCCAATGTATCCCTGCAAAGTTTGGTGAAGATCTGAGTATGTAGTTTTTGCCCTTATATAGAACCTCCTTTCTGAAAATTTGAAAATTCTTAAAAAATTCGACCAAAATCTTGATGTCTCCAATCCTATGTTTTGTATGTTTTTCCACGTGTCTTGACATCCAATGTATCCATGCAAAGTTTGGTGAAGATCTGAGTATGTAGTTTTTGACCTTATATGGAACCTCCTATCTGAAAATTTGAGAATTCTTGAAAAATTCGTCCAAAATCTTGATGTCTCCAATCTCTTGTTTTGTACGTTTTTTCCACGTGTCTTGACATCCAATGTATCCCTGCAAAGTTTGGTGAAGATCTGAGTATGTAGTTTTTGACCTTATCTGGAACCTACCATCTGAAAATTTGAAAATTCCTAAAAAATCCGTCCAAAATCTTGATGACCTCAATCTCTTGTTTTGTACGTTTTTTCCACGTGTCTTGACATCCAATGTATCCCTGCAATGTTTGGTGAAGATCTGAGTATGTAGTTTTTGACCTTATATGGAACCTCTTATCTGAAAATTTGAAAATTCTTAAAAATATTTGACCAAAATCTTGATGTCCCCAATCCTATGTTTTGTATGTTTTTTCCACGTGTCTTGACATCCAATGTATCCCTGCAAAGTTTGGTGAAGATCTGAGTATGTAGTTTTAGACCTTATCTGGAACCTCATTTCTGAAAATTTGAAAATTCCTCAAAAATTCGTCCAAAATCTTGATGTCTCCAATCTCTTGTTTTGTACGTTTTTTCCACGTGTCTTGACATCCAATGTATCCCTGCAAAGTTTGGTGAAGATCTGAGTATGTAGTTTTTGACCTTATATGGAGCCTCCTTTCTGAAAATTTGAAAATTCTTAAAAAATTCATCCAAAATCTTGATGTCTCCAATCTCTTGTTTTGTACGTTTTTTCCACGTTTCTTGACATCCAATGTATCCCTGCAAAGTTTGGTGAAGATCTGAGTATGTAGTTTTTGACCTTATATGGAACCTCCTTTCTGAAAATTTGAAAATTCTTAAAAAATTCGTCCAAAATCTTGATGTCTCCAATCTCTTGTTTTGTACGTTTTTTCCACGTTTCTTGACATCCAATGTATCCCTGCAATGTTTGGTGAAGATCTGAGTATGTAGTTTTTGACCTTATATGGAACCTCCTATCTGAAAATTTGAAAATTCTTAAAAAAATTGACCAAAATCTTGATATCCCCAATCCTATGTTTTGTATGTTTTTTCCACGTGTCTTGACATCCAATGTATCCCTGCAAAGTTTGGTGAAGATCTGAGTATGTAGTTTTTGACCTTATCTGGAACCTCCTATCTGAAAATTTGAAAATTTTTAAAAAATTCGTCCAAAATCTTGATGTCTTCAATCTCTTGTTTTGTACGTTTTTTCCACATGTCCTGACCTCCAATGTATCCCTGCAAAGTTTGGTGAAGATCTGAGTATGTCGTTTTTGACCTTATGTGGAACATCCTTTCTGAAAATTTGAAAATTCTTAAAAAATTCGTCCAAAATCTTGATGTCTCCAATCTCTTGTTTTGTACGTTTTTTCCACGTGTCTTGACATCCAATGTATCCCTGCAAAGTTTGGTGAAGATCTGAGTATGTAGTTTTTGAACTTATATGGAACCTCCTTTCTGAAAATTTGAAAATTCTTAAAAAATTCGTCCAAAATCTTGATGTCCCCAATCTCTTGTTTTGTACGTTTTTTACACGTGTCTTGACATCCAATGTATCCATGCAAAGTTTGGTGAAGATCTGAGTATGTCGTTTTTGACCTTATCTGTAACCTCCTATCTGAAAATTTGAAAATTTTTAAAAAATTCGTCCAAAATCTTGATGTCTTCAATCTCTTGTTTTGTACGTTTTTTCCACGTGTCTTGACCTCCAATGTATCCCTGCAAAGTTTGGTGAAGATCTGAGTATGTCGTTTTTGACCTTATGTGGAACATCCTTTCTGAAAATTTGAAAATTCTTAAAAAATTCGTCCAAAATCTTGATGTCTCCAATCTCTTGTTTTGTACGTTTTTTTCACGTGTCTTGACATCCAATGTATCCCTGCAAAGTTTGGTGAAGATCTGAGTATGTAGTTTTTGAACTTATATGGAACCTCCTTTCTGAAAATTTGAAAATTCTTAAAAAATTCGTCCAAAATCTTGATGTCCCCAATCTCTTGTTTTGTACGTTTTTTACACGTGTCTTGACATCCAATGTATCCATGCAAAGTTTGTTAAGATCTGAGTATGTCGTTTTTGACCTTATCTGGAACCTCCCATCTGAAAATTTGAAAATTCTTCAAAAATTCGTCGAAAATCTTGATGTCTCCAATCTCTTGTTTTGTACGTTTTTTCCACGTGTCTTGACATGCAAAGTATCCCTGCAACGTTTGGTGAAGATCTGAGTATGTAGTTTTTGACCTTATCTGGAACCTCCTATCTGAAAATTTGAAAATTCTTCAAAAATTCGTCCAAAATCTTGATGTCTCCAATCTCTTGTTTTGTACGTTTTTTCCACGTTTCTTGACATCCAATGTATCCCTGCAATGTTTGCTGAAGATCTGAGTATGTAGTTTTTGACCTTATATGGAACCTCCTATCTGAAAATTTGAGAATTCTTAAAAAATTTGACCAAAATCTTGATATCCCCAATCCTATGTTTTGTATGTTTTTTCCACGTGTCTTGACATCCAATGTATCGCTGCAAATTTTAGTGGAGATCTGAGTATGTAGTTTTTGACCTTATCTGGAACCTCCTATCTGAAAATTTGAAAATTTTTAAAAAATTCGTCCAAAATCTTGATGTCTTCAATCTCTTGTTTTGTACGTTTTTTCCACGTGTCTTGACCTCCAATGTATCCCTGCAAAGTTTGGTGAAGATCTGAGTATGTCGTTTTTGACCTTATCTGGAACATCCTTTCTGAAAATTTGAAAATTCTTAAAAAATTCGTCCAAAATCTTGATGTCTCCAATCTCTTGTTTTGTACGTTTTTTCCACGTGTCTTGACATCCAATGTATCCCTGGAAAGTTTGGTGAAGATCTGAGTATGTCGTTTTTGACCTTATCTGGAACATCCTTTCTGAAAATTTGAAAATTCTTAAAAAATTCGTCCAAAATCTTGATGTCTCCAATCTCTTGTTTTGTACGTTTTTTCCACGTGTCTTGACATCCAATATATCCCTGCAAAGTTTGGTGAAGATCTGAGTATGTAGTTTTTGACCTTATATGGAACCTCCCATCTGAAAATTTGAAAATTCCTAAAAAATTCGTCTAAAATCTTGATGTCTCCACTCTCTTGTTTTGTACTTTTTTTCCACGTGTCTTGACATCCAATGTATCCCTGCAAAGTTTGGTGAAGATCTGAGTATGTAGTTTTTGACCTTATATGGAACCTCCTTTCTGAAAATTTGAAAATTCTTAAAAAATTCGACCAAAATCTTGATGTCTCCAATCCTATGTTTTGTATGTTTTTCCACGTGTCTTGACATCCAATGTATCCATGCAAAGTTTGGTGAAGATCTGAGTATGTAGTTTTTGACCTTATATGGAACCTCCTATCTGAAAATTTGAGAATTCTTGAAAAATTCGTCCAAAATCTTGATGTCTCCAATCTCTTGTTTTGTACGTTTTTTCCACGTGTCTTGACATCCAATGTATCCCTGCAAAGTTTGGTAAAGATCTGAGTATGTAGTTTTTGACCTTATCTGGAACCTACCATCTGAAAATTTGAAAATTCCTAAAAAATCCGTCCAAAATCTTGATGACCTCAATCTCTTGTTTTGTACGTTTTTTATACGTGTCTTGACATCCAATGTATCCCTGCAATGTTTGGTGAAGATCTGAGTATGTAGTTTTTGACCTTATATGGAACCTCTTATCTGAAAATTTGAAAATTCTTAAAAATATTTGACCAAAATCTTGATGTCCCCAATCCTATGTTTTGTATGTTTTTTCCACGTGTCTTGACATCCAATGTATCCCTGCAAAGTTTGGTGAAGATCTGAGTATGTAGTTTTAGACCTTATCTGGAACCTCATTTCTGAAAATTTGAAAATTCCTCAAAAATTCGTCCAAAATCTTGATGTCTCCAATCTCTTGTTTTGTACGTTTTTTCCACGTGTCTTGACATCCAATGTATCCCTGCAAAGTTTGGTGAAGATCTGAGTATGTAGTTTTTGACCTTATATGGAACATCCTTTCTGAAAATTTGAAAATTCTTAAAAAATTCGTCCAAAATCTTGATGTCTCCAATCTCTTGTTTTGTACGTTTTTTCCACGTGTCTTGACATCCAATGTATCTCTGCAAAGTTTGGTGAAGATCTGAGTATGTAGTTTTTGAACTTATATGGAACCTCCTTTCTGAAAATTTGAAAATTCTTAAAAAATTCGTCCAAAATCTTGATGTCCCCAATCTCTTGTTTTGTACGTTTTTTACACGTGTCTTGACATCCAATGTATCCATGCAAAGTTTGGTGAAGATCTGAGTATGTCGTTTTTGACCTTATCTGGAACCTCCCATCTGAAAATTTGAAAATTCTTCAAAAATTCGTCGAAAATCTTGATGTCTCCAATCTCTTGTTTTGTACGTTTTTTCCACGTGTCTTGACATGCAAAGTATCCCTGCAACGTTTGGTGAAGATCTGAGTATGTAGTTTTTGACCTTATCTGGAACCTCCTATCTGAAAATTTGAAAATTCTTCAAAAATTCGTCCAAAATCTTGATGTCTCCAATCTCTTGTTTTGTACGTTTTTTCCACGTTTCTTGACATCCAATGTATCCCTGCAATGTTTGCTGAAGATCTGAGTATGTAGTTTTTGACCTTATATGGAACCTCCTATCTGAAAATTTGAGAATTCTTAAAAAATTTGACCAAAATCTTGATATCCCCAATCCTATGTTTTGTATGTTTTTTCCACGTGTCTTGACATCCAATGTATCGCTGCAAATTTTAGTGGAGATCTGAGTATGTAGTTTTTGACCTTATCTGGAACCTCCTATCTGAAAATTTGAAAATTTTTAAAAAATTCGTCCAAAATCTTGATGTCTTCAATCTCTTGTTTTGTACGTTTTTTCCACGTGTCTTGACCTCCAATGTATCCCTGCAAAGTTTGGTGAAGATCTGAGTATGTCGTTTTTGACCTTATCTGGAACATCCTTTCTGAAAATTTGAAAATTCTTAAAAAATTCGTCCAAAATCTTGATGTCTCCAATCTCTTGTTTTGTACGTTTTTTCCACGTGTCTTGACATCCAATGTATCCCTGGAAAGTTTGGTGAAGATCTGAGTATGTCGTTTTTGACCTTATCTGGAACATCCTTTCTGAAAATTTGAAAATTCTTAAAAAATTCGTCCAAAATCTTGATGTCTCCAATCTCTTGTTTTGTACGTTTTTTCCACGTGTCTTGACATCCAATGTATCCCTGCAAAGTTTGGTGAAGATCTGAGTATGTAGTTTTTGACCTTATATGGAACCTCCCATCTGAAAATTTGAAAATTCCTAAAAAATTCGTCTAAAATCTTGATGTCTCCACTCTCTTGTTTAGTACTTTTTTTCCACGTGTCTTGACATCCAATGTATCCATGCAAAGTTTGGTGAAGATCTGAGTATGTAGTTTTTGACCTTATATGGAACCTCCTTTCTGAAAATTTGAAAATTCTTAAAAAATTCGACCAAAATCTTGATGTCTCCAATCCTATGTTTTGTATGTTTTTCCACGTGTCTTGACATCCAATGTATCCATGCAAAGTTTGGTGAAGATCTGAGTATGTAGTTTTTGACCTTATATGGAACCTCCTATCTGAAAATTTGAGAATTCTTGAAAAATTCGTCCAAAATCTTGATGTCTCCAATCTCTTGTTTTGTACGTTTTTTCCACGTGTCTTGACATCCAATGTATCCCTGCAAAGTTTGGTAAAGATCTGAGTATGTAGTTTTTGACCTTATCTGGAACCTACCATCTGAAAATTTGAAAATTCCTAAAAAATCCGTCCAAAATCTTGATGACCTCAATCTCTTGTTTTGTACGTTTTTTTCACGTGTCTTGACATCCAATGTATCCCTGCAATGTTTGGTGAAGATCTGAGTATGTAGTTTTTGACCTTATATGGAACCTCTTATCTGAAAATTTGAAAATTCTTAAAAATATTTGACCAAAATCTTGATGTCCCCAATCCTATGTTTTGTATGTTTTTTCCACGTGTCTTGACATCCAATGTATCCCTGCAAAGTTTGGTGAAGATCTGAGTATGTAGTTTTAGACCTTATCTGGAACCTCATTTCTGAAAATTTGAAAATTCCTCAAAAATTCGTCCAAAATCTTGATGTCTCCAATCTCTTGTTTTGTACGTTTTTTCCACGTGTCTTGACATCCAATGTATCCCTGCAAAGTTTGGTGAAGATCTGAGTATGTAGTTTTTGACCTTATATGGAGCCTCCTTTCTGAAAATTTGAAAATTCTTAAAAAATTCATCCAAAATCTTGATGTCTCCAATCTCTTGTTTTGTACGTTTTTTCCACGTTTCTTGACATCCAATGTATCCCTGCAAAGTTTGGTGAAGATCTGAGTATGTAGTTTTTGACCTTATATGGAACCTCCTTTCTGAAAATTTGAAAATTCTTAAAAAATTCGTCCAAAATCTTGATGTCCCCAATCCTATGTTTTGTATGTTTTTTCCACGTGTCTTGACATCCAATGTATCCATGCAAAGTTTGGTGAAGATCTGAGTATGTCGTTTTTGACCTTATCTGAAACCTCCCATTTGAAAATTTGAAAAATCTTAAAAAATTCGTCGAAAATCTTGATGTCTCCAATCTCTTGTTTTGTACGTTTTTTCCACGTGTCTTGACATGCAAAGTATCCCTGCAACGTTTGGTGAAGATCTGAGTATGTAGTTTTTGACCTTATCTGGAACCTCCTATCTGAAAATTTGAAAATTCTTAAAAAATTCGTCCAAAATCTTGATGTCTCCAATCTCTTGTTTTGTACGTTTTTTCCACGTTTCTTGACATCCAATGTATCCCTGCAATGTTTGGTGAAGATCTGAGTATGTAGTTTTTGACCTTATATGGAACCTCCTATCTGAAAATTTGAAAATTCTTAAAAAATTCGTCCAAAATCTTGATATCCCCAATCCTATGTTTTGTATGTTTTTTCCACGTGTCTTGACATCCAATGTATCCCTGCAAAGTTTGGTGAAGATCTGAGTATGTAGTTTTTGAACTTATCTGGAACCTCCTATCTGAAAATTTGAAAATTTTTAAAAAATTCGTCCAAAATCTTGATGTCTTCAATCTCTTGTTTTGTACGTTTTTTCCACGTGTCTTGACTTCCAATGTATCCCTGCAAAGTTTGGTGAAGATCTGAGTATGTCGTTTTTGACCTTATCTGGAACATCCTTTCTGAAAGTTTGAAAATTCTTAAAAAAATCGTCCAAAATCTTGATGTCTCCAATCTCTTGTTTTGTACGTTTTTTCCACGTGTCTTGACATCCAATGTATCCCTGCAAAGTTTGGTGAAGATCTGAGTATGTAGTTTTTGACCTTATATGGAACCTCCTATCTGAAAATTTGAAAATTCTTCAAAAATTCGTCCAAAATCTTGATGTCTCCAATCTCTTGTTTTGTACGTTTTTTCCACGTTTCTTGACATCCAATGTATCCCTGCAATGTTTGGTGAAGATCTGAGTATGTAGTTTTTGACCTTATATGGAACCTCCTATCTGAAAATTTGAGAATTCTTAAAAAATTTGACCAAAATCTTGATATCCCCAATCCTATGTTTTGTATGTTTTTTCCACGTGTCTTGACATCCAATGTATCCCTGCAAAGTTGGGTGAAGATCTGAGTATGTAGTTTTTGACCTTATCTGGAACATCCTTTCTGAAAATTTGAAAATTCTTAAAAAATTCGTCCAAAATCTTGATGTCTCCAATCTCTTGTTTTGTACGTTTTTTCCACGTGTCTTGACATCCAATGTATCCCTGCAAAGTTTGGTGAAGATCTGAGTATGTAGTTTTGGACCTGATATGGAACCTCCTTTCTGAAAATTTGAAAATTCTTAAAAAATTCGTCCAAAATCTTGATGTCTCCAATCTCTTGTTTTGTACGTTTTTTCCACGTGTCTTGACATCCAATGTATCCCTGCAAAGTTTGGTGAAGATCTGAGTATGTAGTTTTTGACCTTATATGGAACCTCCCATCTGAAAATTTGAAAATTCCTAAAAAATCCGTCTAAAATCTTGATGTCTCCACTCTCTTGTTTTGTACTTTTTTTCCACGTGTCTTGACATCCAATGTATCCCTGCAAAGTTTGGTGAAGATCTGAGTATGTAGTTTTTGACCTTATATGGAACCTCCTTTCTGAAAATTTGAAAATTCTTAAAAAATTCGACCAAAATCTTGATGTCTCCAATCCTATGTTTTGTATGTTTTTTCCACGTGTCTTGACATCCAATGTATCCATGCAAAGTTTGGTGAAGATCTGAGTATGTAGTTTTTTACCTTATCTGGAACCTCCTATCTGAAAATTTGAGAATTCTTGAAAATATCGTCCAAAATCTTGATGTCTCCAATCTCTTGTTTTGTACGTTTTTTCCACGTGTCTTGACATCCAATGTATCCCTGCAAAGTTTGGTGAAGATCTGAGTATGTCGTTTTTGACCTTATCTGGAACATCCTTTCTGAAAATTTGAAAATTCTTAAAAAATTCGTCCAAAATCTTGATGTCTCTAATCTCTTGTTTTGTACGTTTTTTTCACGTGTCTTCACATCCAATGTATCCCTGCAAAGTTTGGTGAAGATCTGAGTATGTAGTTTTTGACCTTATCTGGAACCTCTCATCTGAAAATTTGAAAATTCCTAAAAAATCCGTCCAAAATCTTGATGACACCAATCTCTTGTTTTGTACGTTTTTTCCACGTGTCTTGACATCCAATGTATCCCTGCAAAGTTTGGTGAAGATCTGAGTATGTAGTTTTTGACCTTATCTGGAACCTCCTTTCTGAAAATTTGAAAATTCTTCAAAAATTCGTCCAAAATCTTGATGTCTCCACTCTCTTGTTTTGTACGTTTTTTCCACGTGTCTTGACATCCAATGTATCCCTGCAAAGTTTGGTGAAGATCTGAGTATGTAGTTTTTGACCTTATATGGAGCCTCCTTTCTGAAAATTTGAAAATTCTTAAAAAATTCGTCGAAAATCTTGATGTCTCCAATCTCTTGTTTTGTACGTTTTTTCCACGTGTCTTGACATGCAAAGTATCCCTGCAACGTTTGGTGAAGATCTGAGTATGTAGTTTTTGACCTTATCTGGAACCTCCTATCTGAAAATTTGAAAATTCTTAAAAAATTCGTCCAAAATCTTGATGTCTCCAATCTCTTGTTTTGTACGTTTTTTCCACGTTTCTTGACATCCAATGTATCCCTGCAATGTTTGGTGAAGATCTGAGTATGTAGTTTTTGACCTTATATGGAACCTCCTATCTGAAAATTTGAAAATTCTTAAAAAATTTGACCAAAATCTTGATATCCCCAATCCTATGTTTTGTATGTTTTTTCCACGTGTCTTGACATCCAATGTATCCCTGCAAAGTTTGGTGAAGATCTGAGTATGTAGTTTTTGACCTTATCTGGAACCTCCTATCTGAAAATTTGAAAACTTTTAAAAAATTCGTCCAAAATCTTGATGTCTTCAATCTCTTGTTTTGTACGTTTTTTCCACGTGTCTTGACCTCCAATGTATCCCTGCAAAGTTTGGTGAAGATCTGAGTATGTCGTTTTTGACCTTATGTGGAACATCCTTTCTGAAAATTTGAAAATTCTTAAAAAATTCGTCCAAAATCTTGATGTCTCCAATCTCTTGTTTTGTACGTTTTTTCCACGTGTCTTGACATCCAATGTATCCCTGCAAAGTTTGGTGAAAATCTGAGTATGTAGTTTTTGAACTTATATGGAACCTCCTTTCTGAAAATTTGAAAAATCTTAAAAAATTCGTCGAAAATCTTGATGTCTCCAATCTCTTGTTTTGTACGTTTTTTCCACGTGTCTTGACATGCAAAGTATCCCTGCAACGTTTGGTGAAGATCTGAGTATGTAGTTTTTGACCTTATCTGGAACCTCCTATCTGAAAATTTGAAAATTCTTAAAAAATTCGTCCAAAATCTTGATGTCTCCAATCTCTTGTTTTGTACGTTTTTTCCACGTTTCTTGACATCCAATGTATCCCTGCAATGTTTGGTGAAGATCTGAGTATGTAGTTTTTGACCTTATATGGAACCTCCTATCTGAAAATTTGAAAATTCTTAAAAAATTCGTCCAAAATCTTGATATCCCCAATCCTATGTTTTGTATGTTTTTTCCACGTGTCTTGACATCCAATGTATCCCTGCAAAGTTTGGTGAAGATCTGAGTATGTAGTTTTTGAACTTATCTGGAACCTCCTATCTGAAAATTTGAAAATTTTTAAAAAATTCGTCCAAAATCTTGATGTCTTCAATCTCTTGTTTTGTACGTTTTTTCCACGTGTCTTGACTTCCAATGTATCCCTGCAAAGTTTGGTGAAGATCTGAGTATGTCGTTTTTGACCTTATCTGGAACATCCTTTCTGAAAGTTTGAAAATTCTTAAAAAAATCGTCCAAAATCTTGATGTCTCCAATCTCTTGTTTTGTACGTTTTTTCCACGTGTCTTGACATCCAATGTATCCCTGCAAAGTTTGGTGAAGATCTGAGTATGTAGTTTTTGACCTTATATGGAACCTCCTATCTGAAAATTTGAAAATTCTTCAAAAATTCGTCCAAAATCTTGATGTCTCCAATCTCTTGTTTTGTACGTTTTTTCCACGTTTCTTGACATCCAATGTATCCCTGCAATGTTTGGTGAAGATCTGAGTATGTAGTTTTTGACCTTATATGGAACCTCCTATCTGAAAATTTGAGAATTCTTAAAAAATTTGACCAAAATCTTGATATCCCCAATCCTATGTTTTGTATGTTTTTTCCACGTGTCTTGACATCCAATGTATCCCTGCAAAGTTTGGTGAAGATCTGAGTATGTAGTTTTTGACCTTATCTGGAACATCCTTTCTGAAAATTTGAAAATTCTTAAAAAATTCGTCCAAAATCTTGATGTCTCCAATCTCTTGTTTTGTACGTTTTTTCCACGTGTCTTGACATCCAATGTATCCCTGCAAAGTTTGGTGAAAATCTGAGTATGTAGTTTTGGACCTGATATGGAACCTCCTTTCTGAAAATTTGAAAATTCTTAAAAAATTCGTCCAAAATCTTGATGTCTCCAATCTCTTGTTTTGTACGTTTTTTCCACGTGTCTTGACATCCAATGTATCCCTGCAAAGTTTGGTGAAGATCTGAGTATGTAGTTTTTGACCTTATATGGAACCTCCCATCTGAAAATTTGAAAATTCCTAAAAAATCCGTCTAAAATCTTGATGTCTCCACTCTCTTGTTTTGTACTTTTTTTCCACGTGTCTTGACATCCAATGTATCCCTGCAAAGTTTGGTGAAGATCTGAGTATGTAGTTTTTGACCTTATATGGAACCTCCTTTCTGAAAATTTGAAAATTCTTAAAAAATTCGACCAAAATCTTGATGTCTCCAATCCTATGTTTTGTATGTTTTTTCCACGTGTCTTGACATCCAATGTATCCATGCAAAGTTTGGTGAAGATCTGAGTATGTAGTTTTTTACCTTATCTGGAACCTCCTATCTGAAAATTTGAGAATTCTTGAAAATATCGTCCAAAATCTTGATGTCTCCAATCTCTTGTTTTGTACGTTTTTTCCACGTGTCTTGACATCCAATGTATCCCTGCAAAGTTTGGTGAAGATCTGAGTATGTCGTTTTTGACCTTATCTGGAACATCCTTTCTGAAAATTTGAAAATTCTTAAAAAATTCGTCCAAAATCTTGATGTCTCTAATCTCTTGTTTTGTACGTTTTTTTCACGTGTCTTCACATCCAATGTATCCCTGCAAAGTTTGGTGAAGATCTGAGTATGTAGTTTTTGACCTTATCTGGAACCTCTCATCTGAAAATTTGAAAATTCCTAAAAAATCCGTCCAAAATCTTGATGACACCAATCTCTTGTTTTGTACGTTTTTTCCACGTGTCTTGACATCCAATGTATCCCTGCAAAGTTTGGTGAAGATCTGAGTATGTAGTTTTTGACCTTATCTGGAACCTCCTTTCTGAAAATTTGAAAATTCTTCAAAAATTCGTCCAAAATCTTGATGTCTCCACTCTCTTGTTTTGTACGTTTTTTCCACGTGTCTTGACATCCAATGTATCCCTGCAAAGTTTGGTGAAGATCTGAGTATGTAGTTTTTGACCTTATATGGAGCCTCCTTTCTGAAAATTTGAAAATTCTTAAAAAATTCGTCGAAAATCTTGATGTCTCCAATCTCTTGTTTTGTACGTTTTTTCCACGTGTCTTGACATGCAAAGTATCCCTGCAACGTTTGGTGAAGATCTGAGTATGTAGTTTTTGACCTTATCTGGAACCTCCTATCTGAAAATTTGAAAATTCTTAAAAAATTCGTCCAAAATCTTGATGTCTCCAATCTCTTGTTTTGTACGTTTTTTCCTCGTTTCTTGACATCCAATGTATCCCTGCAATGTTTGGTGAAGATCTGAGTATGTAGTTTTTGACCTTATATGGAACCTCCTATCTGAAAATTTGAAAATTCTTAAAAAATTTGACCAAAATCTTGATATCCCCAATCCTATGTTTTGTATGTTTTTTCCACGTGTCTTGACATCCAATGTATCCCTGCAAAGTTTGGTGAAGATCTGAGTATGTAGTTTTTGACCTTATCTGGAACCTCCTATCTGAAAATTTGAAAATTTTTAAAAAATTCGTCCAAAATCTTGATGTCTTCAATCTCTTGTTTTGTACGTTTTTTCCACGTGTCTTGACCTCCAATGTATCCCTGCAAAGTTTGGTGAAGATCTGAGTATGTCGTTTTTGACCTTATGTGGAACATCCTTTCTGAAAATTTGAAAATTCTTAAAAAATTCGTCCAAAATCTTGATGTCTCCAATCTCTTGTTTTGTACGTTTTTTCCACGTGTCTTGACATCCAATGTATCCCTGCAAAGTTTGGTGAAAATCTGAGTATGTAGTTTTTGAACTTATATGGAACCTCCTTTCTGAAAATTTGAAAATTCTTAAAAAATTCGTCCAAAATCTTGATGTCCCCAATCTCTTGTTTTGTACGTTTTTTCCACGTGTCTTGACATCCAATGTATCCATGCAAAGTTTGGTGAAGATCTGAGTATGTCGTTTTTGACCTTATCTGGAACCTCCCATCTGAAAATTTGAAAATTCTTCAAAAATTCGTCGAAAATCTTGATGTCTCCAATCTCTTGTTTTGTACGTTTTTTCCACGTGTCTTGACATGCAAAGTATCCCTGCAACGTTTGGTGAAGATCTGAGTATGTAGTTTTTGACCTTATCTGGAACCTCCTATCTGAAAATTTGAAAATTCTTCAAAAATTCGTCCAAAATCTTGATGTCTCCAATCTCTTGTTTTGTACGTTTTTTCCACGTTTCTTGACATCCAATGTATCCCTGCAATGTTTGGTGAAGATCTGAGTATTTAGTTTTTGACCTTATATGGAACCTCCTATCTGAAAATTTGAGAATTCTTAAAAAATTTGACCAAAATCTTGATATCCCCAATCCTATGTTTTGTATGTTTTTTCCACGTGTCTTGACATCCAATGTATCGCTGCAAATTTTAGTGGAGATCTGAGTATGTAGTTTTTGACCTTATCTGGAACCTCCTATCTGAAAATTTGAAAATTTTTAAAAAATTCGTCCAAAATCTTGATGTCTTCAATCTCTTGTTTTGTACGTTTTTTCCACGTGTCTTGACCTCCAATGTATCCCTGCAAAGTTTGGTGAAGATCTGAGTATGTCGTTTTTGACCTTATCTGGAACATCCTTTCTGAAAATTTGAAAATTCTTAAAAAATTCGTCCAAAATCTTGATGTCTCCAATCTCTTGTTTTGTACGTTTTTTCCACGTGTCTTGACATCCAATGTATCCCTGCAAAGTTTGGTGAAGATCTGAGTATGTCGTTTTTGACCTTATCTGGAACCTCATTTCTGAAAATTTGAAAATTCTTAAAAAATTCGTCCAAAATCTTGATGTCTCCAATCTCTTGTTTTGTACGTTTTTTCCACGTGTCTTGACATCCAATGTATCCCTGCAAAGTTTGGTGAAGATCTGAGTATGTAGTTTTTGACCTTATATGGAACCTCCCATCTGAAAATTTGAAAATTCCTAAAAAATTCGTCTAAAATCTTGATGTCTCCACTCTCTTGTTTTAAATTTTTTCTCCACGTGTATTGACATCCAATGTATCCCTGCAAAGTTTGGTGAAGATCTGAGTATGTAGTTTTTGACCTTATATGGAACCTCCTATCTGAAAATTTGAGAATTCTTGAAAAATTCGTCCAAAATCTTGATGTCTCCAATCTCTTGTTTTGTACGTTTTTTCCACGTGTCTTGACATCCAATGTATCCCTGCAAAGTTTGGTGAAGATCTGAGTATGTAGTTTTTGACCTTATCTGGAACCTACCATCTGAAAATTTGAAAATTCCTAAAAAATCCGTCCAAAATCTTGATGACCTCAATCTCTTGTTTTGTACGTTTTTTTTACGTGTCTTGACATCCAATGTATCCCTGCAATGTTTGGTGAAGATCTGAGTATGTAGTTTTTGACCTTATATGGAACCTCTTATCTGAAAATTTGAAAATTCTTAAAAATATTTGACCAAAATCTTGATGTCCCCAATCCTATGTTTTGTATGTTTTTTCCACGTGTCTTGACATCCAATGTATCCCTGCAAAGTTTGGTGAAGATCTGAGTATGTAGTTTTAGACCTTATCTGGAACCTCATTTCTGAAAATTTGAAAATTCCTCAAAAATTCGTCCAAAATCTTGATGTCTCCAATCTCTTGTTTTGTACGTTTTTTCCACGTGTCTTGACATCCAATGTATCCCTGCAAAGTTTGGTGAAGATCTGAGTATGTAGTTTTTGACCTTATATGGAGCCTCCTTTCTGAAAATTTGAAAATTCTTAAAAAATTCATCCAAAATCTTGATGTCTCCAATCTCTTGTTTTGTACGTTTTTTCCACGTTTCTTGACATCCAATGTATCCCTGCAAAGTTTGGTGAAGATCTGAGTATGTAGTTTTTGACCTTATATGGAACCTCCTTTCTGAAAATTTGAAAATTCTTAAAAAATTCGTCGAAAATCTTGATGTCTCCAATCTCTTGTTTTGTACGTTTTTTCCACGTGTCTTGACATGCAAAGTATCCCTGCAACGTTTGGTGAAGATCTGAGTATGTAGTTTTTGACCTTATCTGGAACCTCCTATCTGAAAATTTGAAAATTCTTAAAAAATTCGTCCAAAATCTTGATGTCTCCAATCTCTTGTTTTGTACGTTTTTTCCACGTTTCTTGACATCCAATGTATCCCTGCAATGTTTGGTGAAGATCTGAGTATGTAGTTTTTGACCTTATATGGAACCTCCTATCTGAAAATTTGAAAATTCTTAAAAAATTTGACCAAAATCTTGATATCCCCAATCCTATGTTTTGTATGTTTTTTCCACGTGTCTTGACATCCAATGTATCCCTGCAAAGTTTGGTGAAGATCTGAGTATGTAGGTTTTGAACTTATCTGGAACCTCCTATCTGAAAATTTGAAAATTTTTAAAAAATTCGTCCAAAATCTTGATGTCTTCAATCTCTTGTTTTGTACGTTTTTTCCACGTGTCTTGACCTCCAATGTATCCCTGCAAAGTTTGGTGAAGATCTGAGTATGTCGTTTTTGACCTTATGTGGAACATCCTTTCTGAAAATTTGAAAATTCTTAAAAAATTCTTCCAAAATCTTGATGTCTCCAATCTCTTGTTTTGTACGTTTTTTCCACGTGTCTTGACATCCAATGTATCCCTGCAAAGTTTGGTGAAGATCTGAGTATGTAGTTTTTGAACTTATATGGAACCTCCTTTCTGAAAATTTGAAAATTCTTAAAAAATTCGTCCAAAATCTTGATGTCCCCAATCTCTTGTTTTGTACGTTTTTTACACGTGTCTTGACATCCAATGTATCCATGCAAAGTTTGGTGAAGATCTGAGTATGTCGTTTTTGACCTTATCTGGAACCTCCCATCTGAAAATTTGAAAATTCTTCAAAAATTCGTCGAAAATCTTGATGTCTCCAATCTCTTGTTTTGTACGTTTTTTCCACGTGTCTTGACATGCAAAGTATCCCTGCAACGTTTGGTGAAGATCTGAGTATGTAGTTTTTGACCTTATCTGGAACCTCCTATCTGAAAATTTGAAAATTCTTCAAAAATTCGTCCAAAATCTTGATGTCTCCAATCTCTTGTTTTGTACGTTTTTTCCACGTTTCTTGACATCCAATGTATCCCTGCAATGTTTGGTGAAGATCTGAGTATGTAGTTTTTGACCTTATATGGAACCTCCTATCTGAAAATTTGAGAATTCTTAAAAAATTTGACCAAAATCTTGATATCCCCAATCCTATGTTTTGTATGTTTTTTCCACGTGTCTTGACATCCAATGTATCGCTGCAAATTTTAGTGGAGATCTGAGTATGTAGTTTTTGACCTTATCTGGAACCTCCTATCTGAAAATTTGAAAATTTTTAAAAAATTCGTCCAAAATCTTGATGTCTTCAATCTCTTGTTTTGTACGTTTTTTCCACGTGTCTTGACCTCCAATGTATCCCTGCAAAGTTTGGTGAAGATCTGAGTATGTCGTTTTTGACCTTATCTGGAACATCCTTTCTGAAAATTTGAAAATTCTTAAAAAATTCGTCCAAAATCTTGATGTCTCCAATCTCTTGTTTTGTACGTTTTTTCCACGTGTCTTGACATCCAATGTATCCCTGCAAAGTTTGGTGAAGATCTGAGTATGTCGTTTTTGACCTTATCTGGAACATCCTTTCTGAAAATTTGAAAATTCTTAAAAAATTCGTCCAAAATCTTGATGTCTCCAATCTCTTGTTTTGTACGTTTTTTCCACGTGTCTTGACATCCAATGTATCCCTGCAAAGTTTGGTGAAGATCTGAGTATGTAGTTTTTGACCTTATATGGAACCTCCCATCTGAAAATTTGAAAATTCCTAAAAAATTCGTCTAAAATCTTGATGTCTCCACTCTCTTGTTTTGTACTTTTTTTCCACGTGTCTTGACATCCAATGTATCCCTGCAAAGTTTGGTGAAGATCTGAGTATGTAGTTTTTGACCTTATATGGAACCTCCTATCTGAAAATTTGAGAATTCTTGAAAAATTCGTCCAAAATCTTGATGTCTCCAATCTCTTGTTTTGTACGTTTTTTCCACGTGTCTTGACATCCAATGTATCCCTGCAAAGTTTGGTGAAGATCTGAGTATGTAGTTTTTGACCTTATCTGGAACCTACCATCTGAAAATTTGAAAATTCCTAAAAAATCCGTCCAAAATCTTGATGACCTCAATCTCTTGTTTTGTACGTTTTTTCCACGTGTCTTGACATCCAATGTATCCCTGCAATGTTTGGTGAAGATCTGAGTATGTAGTTTTTGACCTTATATGGAACCTCTTATCTGAAAATTTGAAAATTCTTAAAAATATTTGACCAAAATCTTGATGTCCCCAATCCTATGTTTTGTATGTTTTTTCCACGTGTCTTGACATCCAATGTATCCCTGCAAAGTTTGGTGAAGATCTGAGTATGTAGTTTTAGACCTTATCTGGAACCTCATTTCTGAAAATTTGAAAATTCCTCAAAAATTCGTCCAAAATCTTGATGTCTCCAATCTCTTGTTTTGTACGTTTTTTCCACGTGTCTTGACATCCAATGTATCCCTGCAAAGTTTGGTGAAGATCTGAGTATGTAGTTTTTGACCTTATATGGAGCCTCCTTTCTGAAAATTTGAAAATTCTTAAAAAATTCATCCAAAATCTTGATGTCTCCAATCTCTTGTTTTGTACGTTTTTTCCACGTTTCTTGACATCCAATGTATCCCTGCAAAGTTTGGTGAAGATCTGAGTATGTAGTTTTTGACCTTATATGGAACCTCCTTTCTGAAAATTTGAAAATTCTTAAAAAATTCGTCCAAAATCTTGATGTCCCCAATCCTATGTTTTGTATGTTTTTTCCACGTGTCTTGACATCCAATGTATCCATGCAAAGTTTGGTGAAGATCTGAGTATGTCGTTTTTGACCTTATCTGAAACCTCCCATCTGAAAATTTGAAAAATCTTAAAAAATTCGTCGAAAATCTTGATGTCTCCAATCTCTTGTTTTGTACGTTTTTTCCACGTGTCTTGACATGCAAAGTATCCCTGCAACTTTTGGTGAAGATCTGAGTATGTAGTTTTTGACCTTATCTGGAACCTCCTATCTGAAAATTTGAAAATTCTTAAAAAATTCGTCCAAAATCTTCATGTCTCCAATCTCTTGTTTTGTACGTTTTTTCCACGTTTCTTGACATCCAATGTATCCCTGCAATGTTTGGTGAAGATCTGAGTATGTAGTTTTTGATCTTATATGGAACCTCCTATCTGAAAATTTGAAAATTCTTAAAAAATTCGTCCAAAATCTTGATATCCCCAATCCTATGTTTTGTATGTTTTTTCCACGTGTCTTGACATTTAATGTATCCCTGCAAAGTTTGGTGAAGATCTGAGTATGTCGTTTTTGACCTTATCTGGAACATCCTTTCTGAAAGTTTGAAAATTCTTAAAAAAATCGTCCAAAATCTTGATGTCTCCAATCTCTTGTTTTGTACGTTTTTTCCACGTGTCTTGACATCCAATGTATCCCTCCAAAGTTTGGTGAAGATCTGAGTATGTAGTTTTTGACCTTATATGGAACCTCCTTTCTGAAAATTTGAAAATTCTTAAAAAATTCGTCCAAAATCTTGATGTCCCCAATCTCTTGTTTTGTACGTTTTTTCCACGTGTCTTGACATCCAATGTATCCATGCAAAGTTTGGTGAAGATCTGAGTATGTCGTTTTTGACCTTATCTGGAACCTCCCATCTGAAAATTTGAAAATTCTTCAAAAATTCGTCGAAAATCTTGATGTCTCCAATCTCTTGTTTTGTACGTTTTTCCCACGTGTCTTGACATGCAAAGTATCCCTGCAACGTTTGGTGAAGATCTGAGTATGTAGTTTTTGACCTTATCTGGAACCTCCCATCTGAAAATTTGAAAATTCCTAAAAAATCCGTCCAAAATCTTGATGACCTCAACCTCTTGTTTTGTACGTTTTTTCCACGTGTCTTGACATCCAATGTATCCCTGCAATGTTTGGTGAAGATCTGAGTATGTAGTTTTTGACCTTATATGGAACCTCTTATCTGAAAATTTGAAAATTCTTAAAAATATTTGACAAAAATCTTTGTTGTCCCCAATCCTATGTTTTGTATGTTTTTTCCACGTGTCTTGACATCCAATGTATTTCTGCAAAGTTTGGTGAAGATCTGAGTATGTCGTTTTTGACCTTATCTGGAACCTCCCATCTGAAAATTTGAAAATTCTTAAAAAATTCGACCAAAATCTTGATGTCTCCAATCCTATGTTTTGTATGTTTTTTCCACGTGTCTTGACATCCAATGTATCCATGCAAAGTTTGGTGAAGATCTGAGTATGTAGTTTTTGACCTTATCTGGAACCTCCCATCTGAAAATTTGAAAATTTTTAAAAAATTCGTCCAAAATCTTGATGTCTCCAATCTCTTGTTTTGTACGTTTTTTCCACGTGTCTTGACCTCCAATGTATCCCTGCAATGTTTGGTGAAGATCTGAGTATGTAGTTTTTGACCTTATATGGAACCTCCTATCTGAAAATTTGAAAATTCTTAAAAAATTTGACCAAAATCTTGATGTCCCCAATCCTATGTTTTGTATGTTTTTTCCACGTGTCTTGACATCCAATATATCCCTGCAAAGTTTGGTGAAGATCTGAGTATGTCGTTTTTGACCTTATCTGGAACATCCTTTCTGAAAATTTGAAAATTCTTAAAAAATTCGTCCAAAATCTTGATGTCTCCATTCTCTTGTTTTGTACGTTTTTTCCACGTGTCTTGACATCCAATGTATCCCTGCAAAGTTTGGTGAAGATCTGAGTATGTAGTTTTTGACCTTATATGGAACCTCCTTTCTGAAAATTTGAAAATTCTTAAAAAATTCGTCCAAAATCTTGATGTCTCCAATCTCTTGTTTTGTACGTTTTTTCCACGTGTCTTGACATCCAATGTATCCCTGCAAAGTTTGGTGAAGATCTGAGTATGTCGTTTTTGACCTTATATGGAACCTCCTATCTGAAAATTTGAAAATTCTTAAAAATATTTGACCAAAATCTTGATGTCCCCAATCCTATGTTTTGTATGTTTTTTCCACGTGTCTTGACATCCAATGTATCCCTGCAAAGTTTGGTGAAGATCTGAGTATGTAGTTTTAGACCTTATCTGGAACCTCATTTCTGAAAATTTGAAAATTCCTCAAAAATTCGTCCAAAATCTTGATGTCTCCAATCTCTTGTTTTGTACGTTTTTTCCACGTGTCTTGACATCCAATGTATCCCTGCAAAGTTTGGTGAAGATCTGAGTATGTAGTTTTTGACCTTATCTGGAACCTCATTTCTGAAAATTTGAAAATTCTTAAAAAATTCGTACAAAATCTTGATGTCTCCAATCTCTTGTTTTGTACGTTTTTTCCACGTGTCTTGACATCCAATGTATCCCTGCAAAGTTTGGTGAAGATCTGAGTATGTAGTTTTTGACCTTATATGGAACCTCCCATCTGAAAATTTGAAAATTCCTAAAAAATTCGTCTAAAATCTTGATGTCTCCACTCTCTTCTTTTTTTTGTACTTTTTTTCCACGTGTCTTGACATCCAATGTATCCCTGCAAAGTTTGGTGAAGATCTGAGTATGTAGTTTTTGACCTTATATGGAACCTCCTATCTGAAAATTTGAGAATTCTTGAAAAATTCGTCCAAAATCTTGATGTCTCCAATCTCTTGTTTTGTACGTTTTTTCCACGTGTCTTGACATCCAATGTATCCCTGCAAAGTTTGGTGAAGATCTGAGTATGTAGTTTTTGACCTTATCTGGAACCTACCATCTGAAAATTTGAAAATTCCTAAAAAATCCGTCCAAAATCTTGATGACCTCAATCTCTTGTTTTGTACGATTTTTCCACGTGTCTTGACATCCAATGTATCCCTGCAATGTTTGGTGAAGATCTGAGTATGTAGTTTTTGACCTTATATGGAACCTCTTATCTGAAAATTTGAAAATTCTTAAAAATATTTGACCAAAATCTTGATGTCCCCAATCCTATGTTTTGTATGTTTTTTCCACGTGTCTTGACATCCAATGTATCCCTGCAAAGTTTGGTGAAGATCTGAGTATGTAGTTTTAGACCTTATCTGGAACCTCATTTCTGAAAATTTGAAAATTCCTCAAAAATTCGTCCAAAATCTTGATGTCTCCAATCTCTTGTTTTGTACGTTTTTTCCACGTGTCTTGACATCCAATGTATCCCTGCAAAGTTTGGTGAAGATCTGAGTATGTAGTTTTTGACCTTATATGGAGCCTCCTTTCTGAAAATTTGAAAATTCTTAAAAAATTCATCCAAAATCTTGATGTCTCCAATCTCTTGTTTTGTACGTTTTTTCCACGTTTCCTGACATCCAATGTATCCCTGCAAAGTTTGGTGAAGATCTGAGTATGTAGTTTTTGACCTTATATGGAACCTCCTTTCTGAAAATTTGAAAATTGTTAAAAAATTCGTCGAAAATCTTGATGTCTCCAATCTCTTGTTTTGTACGTTTTTTCCACGTGTCTTGACATGCAAAGTATCCCTGCAACGTTTGGTGAAGATCTGAGTATGCAGTTTTTGACCTTATCTGGAACCTCCTATCTGAAAATTTGAAAATTCTTAAAAAATTCGTCCAAAATCTTGATGTCTCCAATCTCTTGTTTTGTACGTTTTTTCCACGTTTCTTGCCATCCAATGTATCCCTGCAATGTTTGGTGAAGATCTGAGTATGTAGTTTTTGACCTTATATGGAACCTCCTTTCTGAAAATTTGAAAATTCTTAAAAAATTCGTCCAAAATCTTGATGTCCCCAATCCTATGTTTTGTATGTTTTTTCCACGTGTCTTGACATCCAATGTATCCATGCAAAGTTTGGTGAAGATCTGAGTATGTCGTTTTTGACCTTATCTGAAACCTCCCATCTGAAAATTTGAAAAATCTTAAAAAATTCGTCGAAAATCTTGATGTCTCCAATCTCTTGTTTTGTACGTTTTTTCCACGTGTCTTGACATGCAAAGTATCCCTGCAACGTTTGGTGAAGATCTGAGTATGTAGTTTTTGACCTTATCTGGAACCTCCTATCTGAAAATTTGAAAATTCTTAAAAAATTCGTCCAAAATCTTGATGTCTCCAATCTCTTGTTTTGTACGTTTTTTCCACGTTTCTTGACATCCAATGTATCCCTGCAATGTTTGGTGAAGATCTGAGTATGTAGTTTTTGACCTTATATGGAACCTCCTATCTGAAAATTTGAAAATTCTTAAAAAATTCGTCCAAAATCTTGATATCCCCAATCCTATGTTTTGTATGTTTTTTCCACGTGTCTTGACATCCAATGTATCCCTGCAAAGTTTGGTGAAGATCTGAGTATGTAGTTTTTGACCTTATCTGGAACCTCCTATCTGAAAATTTGAAAATTTTTAAAAAATTCGTCCAAAATCTTGATGTCTTCAATCTCTTGTTTTGTACGTTTTTTCCACGTGTCTTGACTTCCAATGTATCCCTGCAAAGTTTGGTGAAGATCTGAGTATGTCGTTTTTGACCTTATCTGGAACATTCTTTCTGAAAGTTTGAAAATTCTTAAAAAAATCGTCCAAAATCTTGATGTCTCCAATCTCTTGTTTTGTACGTTTTTTCCACGTGTCTTGACATCCAATGTATCCCTGCAAAGTTTGGTGAAGATCTGAGTATGTAGTTTTAGACCTTATCTGGAACCTCATTTCTGAAAATTTGAAAATTCCTCAAAAATTCGTCCAAAATCTTGATGTCTCCAATCTCTTGTTTTGTACGTTTTTTCCACGTGTCTTGACATCCAATGTATCCCTGCAAAGTTTGGTGAAGATCTGAGTATGTAGTTTTTGACCTTATATGGAGCCTCCTTTCTGAAAATTTGAAAATTCTTAAAAAATTCATCCAAAATCTTGATGTCTCCAATCTCTTGTTTTGTACGTTTTTTCCACGTTTCTTGACATCCAATGTATCCCTGCAAAGTTTGGTGAAGATCTGAGTATGTAGTTTTTGACCTTATATGGAACCTCCTTTCTGAAAATTTGAAAATTCTTAAAAAATTCGTCCAAAATCTTGATGTCCCCAATCCTATGTTTTGTATGTTTTTTCCACGTGTCTTGACATCCAATGTATCCATGCAAAGTTTGGTGAAGATCTGAGTATGTCGTTTTTGACCTTATCTGAAACCTCCCATCTGAAAATTTGAAAAATCTTAAAAAATTCGTCGAAAATCTTGATGTCTCCAATCTCTTGTTTTGTACGTTTTTTCCACGTGTCTTGACATGCAAAGTATCCCTGCAACTTTTGGTGAAGATCTGAGTATGTAGTTTTTGACCTTATCTGGAACCTCCTATCTGAAAATTTGAAAATTCTTAAAAAATTCGTCCAAAATCTTCATGTCTCCAATCTCTTGTTTTGTACGTTTTTTCCACGTTTCTTGACATCCAATGTATCCCTGCAATGTTTGGTGAAGATCTGAGTATGTAGTTTTTGATCTTATATGGAACCTCCTATCTGAAAATTTGAAAATTCTTAAAAAATTCGTCCAAAATCTTGATATCCCCAATCCTATGTTTTGTATGTTTTTTCCACGTGTCTTGACATTTAATGTATCCCTGCAAAGTTTGGTGAAGATCTGAGTATGTCGTTTTTGACCTTATCTGGAACATCCTTTCTGAAAGTTTGAAAATTCTTAAAAAAATCGTCCAAAATCTTGATGTCTCCAATCTCTTGTTTTGTACGTTTTTTCCACGTGTCTTGACATCCAATGTATCCCTCCAAAGTTTGGTGAAGATCTGAGTATGTAGTTTTTGACCTTATATGGAACCTCCTTTCTGAAAATTTGAAAATTCTTAAAAAATTCGTCCAAAATCTTGATGTCCCCAATCTCTTGTTTTGTACGTTTTTTCCACGTGTCTTGACATCCAATGTATCCATGCAAAGTTTGGTGAAGATCTGAGTATATCGTTTTTGACCTTATCTGGAACCTCCCATCTGAAAATTTGAAAATTCTTCAAAAATTCGTCGAAAATCTTGATGTCTCCAATCTCTTGTTTTGTACGTTTTTCCCACGTGTCTTGACATGCAAAGTATCCCTGCAACGTTTGGTGAAGATCTGAGTATGTAGTTTTTGACCTTATCTGGAACCTCCCATCTGAAAATTTGAAAATTCCTAAAAAATCCGTCCAAAATCTTGATGACCTCAACCTCTTGTTTTGTACGTTTTTTCCACGTGTCTTGACATCCAATGTATCCCTGCAATGTTTGGTGAAGATCTGAGTATGTAGTTTTTGACCTTATATGGAACCTCTTATCTGAAAATTTGAAAATTCTTAAAAATATTTGACAAAAATCTTTGTTGTCCCCAATCCTATGTTTTGTATGTTTTTTCCACGTGTCTTGACATCCAATGTATTTCTGCAAAGTTTGGTGAAGATCTGAGTATGTCGTTTTTGACCTTATCTGGAACCTCCCATCTGAAAATTTGAAAATTCTTAAAAAATTCGACCAAAATCTTGATGTCTCCAATCCTATGTTTTGTATGTTTTTTCCACGTGTCTTGACATCCAATGTATCCATGCAAAGTTTGGTGAAGATCTGAGTATGTAGTTTTTGACCTTATCTGGAACCTCCCATCTGAAAATTTGAAAATTTTTAAAAAATTCGTCCAAAATCTTGATGTCTCCAATCTCTTGTTTTGTACGTTTTTTCCACGTGTCTTGACCTCCAATGTATCCCTGCAATGTTTGGTGAAGATCTGAGTATGTAGTTTTTGACCTTATATGGAACCTCCTATCTGAAAATTTGAAAATTCTTAAAAAATTTGACCAAAATCTTGATGTCCCCAATCCTATGTTTTGTATGTTTTTTCCACGTGTCTTGACATCCAATATATCCCTGCAAAGTTTGGTGAAGATCTGAGTATGTCGTTTTTGACCTTATCTGGAACATCCTTTCTGAAAATTTGAAAATTCTTAAAAAATTCGTCCAAAATCTTGATGTCTCCATTCTCTTGTTTTGTACGTTTTTTCCACGTGTCTTGACATCCAATGTATCCCTGCAAAGTTTGGTGAAGATCTGAGTATGTAGTTTTTGACCTTATATGGAACCTCCTTTCTGAAAATTTGAAAATTCTTAAAAAATTCGTCCAAAATCTTGATGTCTCCAATCTCTTGTTTTGTACGTTTTTTCCACGTGTCTTGACATCCAATGTATCCCTGCAAAGTTTGGTGAAGATCTGAGTATGTCGTTTTTGACCTTATATGGAACCTCCTATCTGAAAATTTGAAAATTCTTAAAAATATTTGACCAAAATCTTGATGTCCCCAATCCTATGTTTTGTATGTTTTTTCCACGTGTCTTGACATCCAATGTATCCCTGCAAAGTTTGGTGAAGATCTGAGTATGTAGTTTTAGACCTTATCTGGAACCTCATTTCTGAAAATTTGAAAATTCCTCAAAAATTCGTCCAAAATCTTGATGTCTCCAATCTCTTGTTTTGTACGTTTTTTCCACGTGTCTTGACATCCAATGTATCCCTGCAAAGTTTGGTGAAGATCTGAGTATGTAGTTTTTGACCTTATCTGGAACCTCATTTCTGAAAATTTGAAAATTCTTAAAAAATTCGTACAAAATCTTGATGTCTCCAATCTCTTGTTTTGTACGTTTTTTCCACGTGTCTTGACATCCAATGTATCCCTGCAAAGTTTGGTGAAGATCTGAGTATGTAGTTTTTGACCTTATATGGAACCTCCCATCTGAAAATTTGAAAATTCCTAAAAAATTCGTCTAAAATCTTGATGTCTCCACTCTCTTCTTTTTTTTGTACTTTTTTTCCACGTGTCTTGACATCCAATGTATCCCTGCAAAGTTTGGTGAAGATCTGAGTATGTAGTTTTTGACCTTATATGGAACCTCCTATCTGAAAATTTGAGAATTCTTGAAAAATTCGTCCAAAATCTTGATGTCTCCAATCTCTTGTTTTGTACGTTTTTTCCACGTGTCTTGACATCCAATGTATCCCTGCAAAGTTTGGTGAAGATCTGAGTATGTAGTTTTTGACCTTATCTGGAACCTACCATCTGAAAATTTGAAAATTCCTAAAAAATCCGTCCAAAATCTTGATGACCTCAATCTCTTGTTTTGTACGTTTTTTCCACGTGTCTTGACATCCAATGTATCCCTGCAATGTTTGGTGAAGATCTGAGTATGTAGTTTTTGACCTTATATGGAACCTCTTATCTGAAAATTTGAAAATTCTTAAAAATATTTGACCAAAATCTTGATGTCCCCAATCCTATGTTTTGTATGTTTTTTCCACGTGTCTTGACATCCAATGTATCCCTGCAAAGTTTGGTGAAGATCTGAGTATGTAGTTTTAGACCTTATCTGGAACCTCATTTCTGAAAATTTGAAAATTCCTCAAAAATTCGTCCAAAATCTTGATGTCTCCAATCTCTTGTTTTGTACGTTTTTTCCACGTGTCTTGACATCCAATGTATCCCTGCAAAGTTTGGTGAAGATCTGAGTATGTAGTTTTTGACCTTATATGGAGCCTCCTTTCTGAAAATTTGAAAATTCTTAAAAAATTCATCCAAAATCTTGATGTCTCCAATCTCTTGTTTTGTACGTTTTTTCCACGTTTCCTGACATCCAATGTATCCCTGCAAAGTTTGGTGAAGATCTGAGTATGTAGTTTTTGACCTTATATGGAACCTCCTTTCTGAAAATTTGAAAATTGTTAAAAAATTCGTCGAAAATCTTGATGTCTCCAATCTCTTGTTTTGTACGTTTTTTCCACGTGTCTTGACATGCAAAGTATCCCTGCAACGTTTGGTGAAGATCTGAGTATGCAGTTTTTGACCTTATCTGGAACCTCCTATCTGAAAATTTGAAAATTCTTAAAAAATTCGTCCAAAATCTTGATGTCTCCAATCTCTTGTTTTGTACGTTTTTTCCACGTTTCTTGCCATCCAATGTATCCCTGCAATGTTTGGTGAAGATCTGAGTATGTAGTTTTTGACCTTATATGGAACCTCCTTTCTGAAAATTTGAAAATTCTTAAAAAATTCGTCCAAAATCTTGATGTCCCCAATCCTATGTTTTGTATGTTTTTTCCACGTGTCTTGACATCCAATGTATCCATGCAAAGTTTGGTGAAGATCTGAGTATGTCGTTTTTGACCTTATCTGAAACCTCCCATCTGAAAATTTGAAAAATCTTAAAAAATTCGTCGAAAATCTTGATGTCTCCAATCTCTTGTTTTGTACGTTTTTTCCACGTGTCTTGACATGCAAAGTATCCCTGCAACGTTTGGTGAAGATCTGAGTATGTAGTTTTTGACCTTATCTGGAACCTCCTATCTGAAAATTTGAAAATTCTTAAAAAATTCGTCCAAAATCTTGATGTCTCCAATCTCTTGTTTTGTACGTTTTTTCCACGTTTCTTGACATCCAATGTATCCCTGCAATGTTTGGTGAAGATCTGAGTATGTAGTTTTTGACCTTATATGGAACCTCCTATCTGAAAATTTGAAAATTCTTAAAAAATTCGTCCAAAATCTTGATATCCCCAATCCTATGTTTTGTATGTTTTTTCCACGTGTCTTGACATCCAATGTATCCCTGCAAAGTTTGGTGAAGATCTGAGTATGTAGTTTTTGACCTTATCTGGAACCTCCTATCTGAAAATTTGAAAATTTTTAAAAAATTCGTCCAAAATCTTGATGTCTTCAATCTCTTGTTTTGTACGTTTTTTCCACGTGTCTTGACTTCCAATGTATCCCTGCAAAGTTTGGTGAAGATCTGAGTATGTCGTTTTTGACCTTATCTGGAACATTCTTTCTGAAAGTTTGAAAATTCTTAAAAAAATCGTCCAAAATCTTGATGTCTCCAATCTCTTGTTTTGTACGTTTTTTCCACGTGTCTTGACATCCAATGTATCCCTGCAAAGTTTGGTGAAGATCTGAGTATGTAGTTTTAGACCTTATCTGGAACCTCATTTCTGAAAATTTGAAAATTCCTCAAAAATTCGTCCAAAATCTTGATGTCTCCAATCTCTTGTTTTGTACGTTTTTTCCACGTGTCTTGACATCCAATGTATCCCTGCAAAGTTTGGTGAAGATCTGAGTATGTAGTTTTTGACCTTATATGGAGCCTCCTTTCTGAAAATTTGAAAATTCTTAAAAAATTCATCCAAAATCTTGATGTCTCCAATCTCTTGTTTTGTACGTTTTTTCCACGTTTCTTGACATCCAATGTATCCCTGCAAAGTTTGGTGAAGATCTGAGTATGTAGTTTTTGACCTTATATGGAACCTCCTTTCTGAAAATTTGAAAATTCTTAAAAAATTCGTCCAAAATCTTGATGTCCCCAATCCTATGTTTTGTATGTTTTTTCCACGTGTCTTGACATCCAATGTATCCATGCAAAGTTTGGTGAAGATCTGAGTATGTCGTTTTTGACCTTATCTGAAACCTCCCATCTGAAAATTTGAAAAATCTTAAAAAATTCGTCGAAAATCTTGATGTCTCCAATCTCTTGTTTTGTACGTTTTTTCCACGTGTCTTGACATGCAAAGTATCCCTGCAACTTTTGGTGAAGATCTGAGTATGTAGTTTTTGACCTTATCTGGAACCTCCTATCTGAAAATTTGAAAATTCTTAAAAAATTCGTCCAAAATCTTGATGTCTCCAATCTCTTGTTTTGTACGTTTTTTCCACGTTTCTTGACATCCAATGTATCCCTGCAATGTTTGGTGAAGATCTGAGTATGTAGTTTTTGACCTTATATGGAACCTCCTATCTGAAAATTTGAAAATTCTTAAAAAATTCGTCCAAAATCTTGATATCCCCAATCCTATGTTTTGTATGTTTTTTCCACGTTTCTTGACATCCAATGTATCCCTGCAAAGTTTGGTGAAGATCTGAGTATGTAGTTTTTGACCTTATCTGGAACCTCCTATCTGAAAGTTTGAAAATTCTTAAAAAAATCGTCCAAAATCTTGATGTCTTCAATCTCTTGTTTTGTACGTTTTTTCCACGTGTCTTGACTTCCAATGTATCCCTGCAAAGTTTGGTGAAGATCTGAGTATGTCGTTTTTGACCTTATCTGGAACATCCTTTCTGAAAGTTTGAAAATTCTTAAAAAAATCGTCCAAAATCTTGATGTCTCCAATCTCTTGTTTTGTACGTTTTTTCCACGTGTCTTGACATCCAATGTATCCCTCCAAAGTTTGGTGAAGATCTGAGTATGTAGTTTTTGACCTTATATGGAACCTCCTTTCTGAAAATTTGAAAATTCTTAAAAAATTCGTCCAAAATCTTGATGTCCCCAATCTCTTGTTTTGTACGTTTTTTCCACGTGTCTTGACATCCAATGTATCCATGCAAAGTTTGGTGAAGATCTGAGTATGTCGTTTTTGACCTTATCTGGAACCTCCCATCTGAAAATTTGAAAATTCTTCAAAAATTCGTCGAAAATCTTGATGTCTCCAATCTCTTGTTTTGTACGTTTTTCCCACGTGTCTTGACATGCAAAGTATCCCTGCAACGTTTGGTGAAGATCTGAGTATGTAGTTTTTGACCTTATATTGAACCTCCCATCTGAAAATTTGAAAATTCCTAAAAAATCCGTCCAAAATCTTGATGACCTCAACCTCTTGTTTTGTACGTTTTTTCCACGTGTCTTGACATCCAATGTATCCCTGCAATGTTTGGTGAAGATCTGAGTATGTAGTTTTTGACCTTATATGGAACCTCTTATCTGAAAATTTGAAAATTCATAAAAATATTTGACAAAAATCTTTGTTGTCCCCAATCCTATGTTTTGTATGTTTTTTCCACGTGTCTTGACATCCAATGTATTTCTGCAAAGTTTGGTGAAGATCTGAGTATGTCGTTTTTGACCTTATCTGGAACATCCTTTCTGAAAATTTGAAAATTCTTAAAAAATTCGTCCAAAATCTTGATGTCTCCATTCTCTTGTTTTGTACGTTTTTTCCACGTGTCTTGACATCCAATGTATCCCTGCAAAGTTTGGTGAAGATCTGAGTATGTAGTTTTTGACCTTATATGGAACCTCCTTTCTGAAAATTTGAAAATTCTTAAAAAATTCGTCCAAAATCTTGATGTCTCCAATCTCTTGTTTTGTACGTTTTTTCCACGTGTCTTGACATCCAATGTATCCCTGCAAAGTTTGGTGAAGATCTGAGTATGTCGTTTTTGACCTTATATGGAACCTCCTATCTGAAAATTTGAAAATTCTTAAAAATATTTGACCAAAATCTTGATGTCCCCAATCCTATGTTTTGTATGTTTTTTCCACGTGTCTTGACATCCAATGTATCCCTGCAAAGTTTGGTGAAGATCTGAGTATGTAGTTTTAGACCTTATCTGGAACCTCATTTCTGAAAATTTGAAAATTCCTCAAAAATTCGCCCAAAATCTTGATGTCTCCAATCTCTTGTTTTGTACGTTTTTTCCACGTGTCTTGACATCCAATGTATCCCTGCAAAGTTTGGTGAAGATCTGAGTATGTAGTTTTTGACCTTATATGGAACCTCCCATCTGAAAATTTGAAAATTCCTAAAAAATTCGTCTAAAATCTTGATGTCTCCACTCTCTTGTTTTGTACTTTTTTTCCACGTGTCTTGACATCCAATGTATCCCTGCAAAGTTTGGTGAAGATCTGAGTATGTAGTTTTTGACCTTATATGGAACCTCCTATCTGAAAATTTGAGAATTCTTGAAAAATTCGTCCAAAATCTTGATGTCTCCAATCTCTTGTTTTGTACGTTTTTTCCACGTGTCTTGACATCCAATGTATCCCTGCAATGTTTGGTGAAGATCTGAGTATGTAGTTTTTGACCTTATCTGGAACCTACCATCTGAAAATTTGAAAATTCCTAAAAAATCCGTCCAAAATCTTGATGACCTCAATCTCTTGTTTTGTACGTTTTTTCCACGTGTCTTGACATCCAATGTATCCCTGCAATGTTTGGTGAAGATCTGAGTATGTAGTTTTTGACCTTATATGGAACCTCTTATCTGAAAATTTGAAAATTCTTAAAAATATTTGACCAAAATCTTGATGTCCCCAATCCTATGTTTTGTATGTTTTTTCCACGTGTCTTGACATCCAATGTATCCCTGCAAAGTTTGGTGAAGATCTGAGTATGTAGTTTTAGACCTTATCTGGAAACTCATTTCTGAAAATTTGAAAATTCCTCAAAAATTCGTCCAAAATCTTGATGTCTCCAATCTCTTGTTTTGTACGTTTTTTCCACGTGTCTTGACATCCAATGTATCCCTGCAAAGTTTGGTGAAGATCTGAGTATGTAGTTTTTGACCTTATATGGAGCCTCCTTTCTGAAAATTTGAAAATTCTTAAAAAATTCATCCAAAATCTTGATGTCTCCAATCTCTTGTTTTGTACGTTTTTTCCACGTTTCTTGACATCCAATGTATCCCTGCAAAGTTTGGTGAAGATCTGAGTATGTAGTTTTTGACCTTATATGGAACCTCCTTTCTGAAAATTTGAAAATTCTTAAAAAATTCGTCGAAAATCTTGATGTCTCCAATCTCTTGTTTTGTACGTTTTTTCCACGTGTCTTGACATGCAAAGTATCCCTGCAACGTTTGGTGAAGATCTGAGTATGCAGTTTTTGACCTTATCTGGAACCTCCTATCTGAAAATTTGAAAATTCTTAAAAAATTCGTCCAAAATCTTGATGTCTCCAATCTCTTGTTTTGTACGTTTTTTCCACGTTTCTTGACATCCAATGTATCCCTGCAATGTTTGGTGAAGATCTGAGTATGTAGTTTTTGACCTTATATGAAACCTCCTATCTGAAAATTTGAAAATTCTTAAAAAATTTGACCAAAATCTTGATATCCCCAATCCTATGTTTTGTATGTTTTTTCCACGTGTCTTGACATCCAATGTATCCCTGCAAAGTTTGGTGAAGATCTGAGTATGTAGTTTTTGACCTTATCTGGAACCTCCTATCTGAAAATTTGAAAATTTTTAAAAAATTCGTCCAAAATCTTGATGTCTTCAATCTCTTGTTTTGTACGTTTTTTCCACGTGTCTTGACCTCCAATGTATCCCTGCAAAGTTTGGTGAAGATCTGAGTATGTCGTTTTTGACCTTATGTGGAACATCCTTTCTGAAAATTTGAAAATTCTTAAAAAATTCGTCCAAAATCTTGATGTCTCCAATCTCTTGTTTTGTACGTTTTTTCCACGTGTCTTGACATCCAATGTATCCCTGCAAAGTTTGGTGAAGATCTGAGTATGTAGTTTTTGAACTTATATGGAACCTCCTTTCTGAAAATTTGAAAATTCTTAAAAAATTCGTCCAAAATCTTGATGTCTCCAATCTCTTGTTTTGTACGTTTTTTACACGTGTCTTGACATCCAATGTATCCATGCAAAGTTTGGTGAAGATCTGAGTATGTCGTTTTTGACCTTATCTGGAACCTCCCATCTGAAAATTTGAAAATTCTTCAAAAATTCGTCGAAAATCTTGATGTCTCCAATCTCTTGTTTTGTACGTTTTTTCCACGTGTCTTGACATGCAAAGTATCCCTGCAACGTTTGGTGAAGATCTGAGTATGTAGTTTTTGACCTTATCTGGAACCTCCTATCTGAAAATTTGAAAATTCTTAAAAAATTCGTCCAAAATCTTGATGTCCCCAATCTCTTGTTTTGTACGTTTTTTCCACGTGTCTTGACATCCAATGTATCCATGCAAAGTTTGGTGAAGATCTGAGTATGTCGTTTTTGACCTTATCTGGAATCTCCCAACTGAAAATTTGAAAATTCTTCAAAAATTCGTCGAAAATCTTGATGTCTCCAATCTCTTGTTTTGTACGTTTTTCCCACGTGTCTTGACATGCAAAGTATCCCTGCAACGTTTGGTGAAGATCTGAGTATGTAGTTTTTGACCTTATCTGGAACCTCCCATCTGAAAATTTGAAAATTCCTAAAAAATCCGTCCAAAATCTTGATGACCTCAACCTCTTGTTTTGTACGTTTTTTCCACGTGTCTTGACATCCAATGTATCCCTGCAATGTTTGGTGAAGATCTGAGTATGTAGTTTTTGACCTTATATGGAACCTCCCATCTGAAAATTTGAAAAATCTTAAAAAATTCGTCGAAAATCTTGATGTCTCCAATCTCTTGTTTTGTACGTTTTTTCCACGTGTCTTGACATGCAAAGTATCCCTGCAACGTTTGGTGAAGATCTGAGTATGTAGTTTTTGACCTTATCTGGAACCTCCTATCTGAAAATTTGAAAATTCTTAAAAAGTTCGTCCAAAATCTTGATGTCTCCAATCTCTTGTTTTGTACGTTTTTTCCACGTGTCTTGACATCCAATGTATCCCTCCAAAGTTTGGTGAAGATCTGAGTATGTAGTTTTTGACCTTATATGGAACCTCCTTTCTGAAAATTTTAAAATTCTTAAAAAATTCGTCCAAAATCTTGATGTCCCCAATCTCTTGTTTTGTACGTTTTTTCCACGTGTCTTGACATCCAATGTATCCATGCAAAGTTTGGTGAAGATCTGAGTATGTCGTTTTTGACCTTATCTGGAACCTCCCAACTGAAAATTTGAAAATTCTTCAAAAATTCGTCCAAAATCTTGATATCCCCAATCCTATGTTTTGTATGTTTTTTCCACGTGTCTTGACATCCAATGTATCCCTGCAAAGTTTGGTGAAGATCTGAGTATGTAGTTTTTGACCTTATCTGGAACCTCCTATCTGAAAATTTGAAAATTTTTAAAAAATTCGTCCAAAATCTTGATGTCTTCAATCTCTTGTTTTGTACGTTTTTTCCACGTGTCTTGACTTCCAATGTATCCTTGCAAAGTTTGGTGAAGATCTGAGTATGTCGTTTTTGACCTTATCTGGAAAATCCTTTCTGAAAGTTTGAAAATTCTTAAAAAAATCGTCCAAAATCTTGATGTCTCCAATCTCTTGTTTTGTACGTTTTTTCCACGTGTCTTGACATCCAATGTATCCCTCCAAAGTTTGGTGAAGATCTGAGTATGTAGTTTTTGACCTTATATGGAACCTCCTTTCTGAAAATTTGAAAATTCTTAAAAAATTCGTCCAAAATCTTGATGTCCCCAATCTCTTGTTTTGTACGTTTTTTCCACGTGTCTTGACATCCAATGTATCCATGCAAAGTTTGGTGAAGATCTGAGTATGTCGTTTTTGACCTTATCTGGAACCTCCCAACTGAAAATTTGAAAATTCTTCAAAAATTCTTCGAAAATCTTGATGTCTCCAATCTCTTGTTTTGTACGTTTTTCCCACGTGTCTTGACATGCAAAGTATCCCTGCAACGTTTGGTGAAGATCTGAGTATGTAGTTTTTGACCTTATCTGGAACCTCCCATCTGAAAATTTGAAAATTCCTAAAAAATCCGTCCAAAACCTTGATGACCTCAACCTCTTGTTTTGTACGTTTTTTCCACGTGTCTTGACATCCAATGTATCCCTGCAATGTTTGGTGAAGATCTGAGTATGTAGTTTTTGACCTTATATGGAACCTCTTATCTGAAAATTTGAAAATTCTTAAAAATATTTGACAAAAATCTTTGTTGTCCCCAATCCTATGTTTTGTATGTTTTTTCCACGTGTCTTGACATCCAATGTATTTCTGCAAAGTTTGGTGAAGGTCTGAGTATGTCGTTTTTGACCTTATCTGGAACCTCCCATCTGAAAATTTGAAAATTCTTAAAAAATTCGACCAAAATCTTGATGTCTCCAATCCTATGTTTTGTATGTTTTTTCCACGTGTCTTGACATCCAATGTATCCATGCAAAGTTTGGTGAAGATCTGAGTATGTAGTTTTTGACCTTGTCTGGAACCTCCCATCTGAAAATTTGAAAATTTTTAAAAAATTCGTCCAAAATCTTGATGTCTCCAATCTCTTGTTTTGTACGTTTTTTCCACGTGTCTTGACCTCCAATGTATCCCTGCAATGTTTGGTGAAGATCTGAGTATGTAGTTTTTGACCTTATATGGAACCTCCTATCTGAAAATTTGAAAATTCTTAAAAAATTTGACCAAAATCTTGATGTCCCCAATCCTATGTTTTGTATGTTTTTTCCACGTGTCTTGACATCCAATATATCCCTGCAAAGTTTGGTGAAGATCTGAGTATGTCGTTTTTGACCTTATCTGGAACATCCTTTCTGAAAATTTGAAAATTCTTAAAAAATTCGTCCAAAATCTTGATGTCTCCATTCTCTTGTTTTGTACGTTTTTTCCACGTGTCTTGACTTCCAATGTATCCCTGCAAAGTTTGGTGAAGATCTGAGTATGTAGTTTTTGACCTTATATGGAACCTCCTTTCTGAAAATTTGAAAATTCTTAAAAAATTCGTCCAAAATCTTGATGTCTCCAATCTCTTGTTTTGTACGTTTTTTCCACGTGTCTTGACATCCAATGTATCCCTGCAAAGTTTGGTGAAGATCTGAGTATGTCGTTTTTGACCTTATATGGAACCTCCTATCTGAAAATTTGAAAATTCTTAAAAATATTTGACCAAAATCTTGATGTCCCCAATCCTATGTTTTGTATGTTTTTTCCACGTGTCTTGACATCCAATGTATCCCTGCAAAGTTTGGTGAAGATCTGAGTATGTAGTTTTTGACCTTATATGGAACCTCCTTTCTGAAAATTTGAAAATTCTTAAAAAATTCGTCCAAAATCTTGATGTCTCCAATCTCTTGTTTTGTACGTTTTTTCCACGTGTCTTGACATCCAATGTATCCCTGCAAAGTTTGGTGAAGATCTGAGTATGTCGTTTTAGACCTTATCTGGAACCTCATTTCTGAAAATTTGAAAATTCCTCAAAAATTCGTCCAAAATCTTGATGTCTCCAATCTCTTGTTTTGTACGTTTTTTCCACGTGTCTTGACATCCAATGTATCCATGCAAAGTTTGGTGAAGATCTGAGTATGTCGTTTTTGACCTTATCTGAAACCTCCCATCTGAAAATTTGAAAAATCTTAAAAAATTCGTCGAAAATCTTGATGTCTCCAATCTCTTGTTTTGTACGTTTTTTCCACGTGTCTTGACATGCAAAGTATCCCTGCAACGTTTGGTGAAGATCTGAGTATGTAGTTTTTGACCTTATCTGGAACCTCCTATCTGAAAATTTGAAAATTCTTAAAAAATTCGTCCAAAATCTTGATGTCTCCAATCTCTTGTTTTGTACGTTTTTTCCACGTTTCTTGACATCCAATGTATCCCTGCAATGTTTGGTGAAGATCTGAGTATGTAGTTTTTGACCTTATATGGAACCTCCTATCTGAAAATTTGAAAATTCTTAAAAAATTCGTCCAAAATCTTGATATCCCCAATCCTATGTTTTGTATGTTTTTTCCACGTGTCTTGACATCCAATGTATCCCTGCAAAGTTTGGTGAAGATCTGAGTATGTAGTTTTTGACCTTATCTGGAACCTCCTATCTGAAAATTTTAAAATTTTTAAAAAATTCGTCCAAAATCTTGATGTTTTCAATCTCTTGTTTTGTACGTTTTTTCCACGTGTCTTGACTTCCAATGTATCCCTGCAAAGTTTGGTGAAGATCTGAGTATGTCGTTTTTGACCTTATCTGGAACATCCTTTCTGAAAGTTTGAAAATTCTTAAAAAAATCGTCCAAAATCTTGATGTCTCCAATCTCTTGTTTTGTACGTTTTTTCCACGTGTCTTGACATCCAATGTATCCCTGCAAAGTTTGGTGAAGATCTGAGTATGTAGTTTTTGACCTTATATGGAACCTCCTATCTGAAAATTTGAAAATTCTTCAAAAATTCGTCCAAAATCTTGATGTCTCCAATCTCTTGTTTTGTACGTTTTTTCCACGTTTCTTGACATCCAATGTATCCCTGCAATGTTTGGTGAAGATCTGAGTATGTAGTTTTTGACCTTATATGGAACCTCCTATCTGAAAATTTGAGAATTCTTAAAAAATTTGACCAAAATCTTGATATCCCCAATCCTATGTTTTGTATGTTTTTTCCACGTGTCATGACATCCAATGTATCCCTGCAAAGTTTGGTGAAGATCTGAGTATGTAGTTTTTGACCTTATCTGGAACATACTTTCTGAAAATTTGAAAATTCTTAAAAAATTCGTCCAAAATCTTGATGTCTCCAATCTCTTGTTTTGTACGTTTTTCCACGTGTCTTGACATCCAATGTATCCCTGCAAAGTTTGGTGAAGATCTGAGTATGTAGTTTTGGACCTTATATGGAACCTCCTTTCTGAAAATTTGAAAATTCTTAAAAAATTCGTCCAAAATCTTGATGTCTCCAATCTCTTGTTTTGTACGTTTTTTCCACGTGTCTTGACATCCAATGTATCCCTGCAAAGTTTGGTGAAGATCTGAGTATGTAGTTTTTGACCTTATATGGAACCTCCCATCTGAAAATTTGAAAATTCCTAAAAAATCCGTCTAAAATCTTGATGTCTCCACTCTCTTGTTTTGTACTTTTTTTCCACGTGTCTTGACATCCAATGTATCCCTGCAAAGTTTGGTGAAGATCTGAGTATGTAGTTTTTGACCTTATATGGAACCTCCTTTCTGAAAATTTGAAAATTCTTAAAAAATTCGACCAAAATCTTGATGTCTCCAATCCTATGTTTTGTATGTTTTTTCCACGTGTCTTGACATCCAATGTATCCATGCAAAGTTTGGTGAAGATCTGAGTATGTCGTTTTTGACCTTATCTGGAACATCCTTTCTGAAAGTTTGAAAATTCTTAAAAAAATCGTCCAAAATCTTGATGTCTCCAATCTCTTGTTTTGTACGTTTTTTCCACGTGTCTTGACATCCAATGTATCCCTGCAAAGTTTGGTGAAGATCTGAGTATGTAGTTTTTGACCTTATATGGAACCTCCTATCTGAAAATTTGAAAATTCTTCAAAAATTCGTCCAAAATCTTGATGTCTCCAATCTCTTGTTTTGTACGTTTTTTCCACGTTTCTTGACATCCAATGTATCCCTGCAATGTTTGGTGAAGATCTGAGTATGTAGTTTTTGACCTTATATGGAACCTCCTATCTGAAAATTTGAGAATTCTTAAAAAATTTGACCAAAATCTTGATATCCCCAATCCTATGTTTTGTATGTTTTTTCCACGTGTCATGACATCCAATGTATCCCTGCAAAGTTTGGTGAAGATCTGAGTATGTAGTTTTTGACCTTATCTGGAACATACTTTCTGAAAATTTGAAAATTCTTAAAAAATTCGTCCAAAATCTTGATGTCTCCAATCTCTTGTTTTGAACGTTTTTCCACGTGTCTTGACATCCAATGTATCCCTGCAAAGTTTGGTGAAGATCTGAGTATGTAGTTTTGGACCTTATATGGAACCTCCTTTCTGAAAATTTGAAAATTCTTAAAAAATTCGTCCAAAATCTTGATGTCTCCAATCTCTTGTTTTGTACGTTTTTTCCACGTGTCTTGACATCCAATGTATCCCTGCAAAGTTTGGTGAAGATCTGAGTATGTAGTTTTTGACCTTATATGGAACCTCCCATCTGAAAATTTGAAAATTCCTAAAAAATCCGTCTAAAATCTTGATGTCTCCACTCTCTTGTTTTGTACTTTTTTTCCACGTGTCTTGACATCCAATGTATCCCTGCAAAGTTTGGTGAAGATCTGAGTATGTAGTTTTTGACCTTATATGGAACCTCCTTTCTGAAAATTTGAAAATTCTTAAAAAATTCGACCAAAATCTTGATGTCTCCAATCCTATGTTTTGTATGTTTTTTCCACGTGTCTTGACATCCAATGTATCCATGCAAAGTTTGGTGAAGATCTGAGTATGTAGTTTTTTACCTTATATGGAACCTCCTATCTGAAAATTTGAGAATTCTTGAAAAATTCGTCCAAAATCTTGATGTCTCCAATCTCTTGTTTTGTACGTTTTTTCCACGTGTCTAGACATCCAATGTATCCCTGCAAAGTTTGGTGAAGATCTGAGTATGTCGTTTTTGACCTTATCTGGAACATCCTTTCTGAAAATTTGAAAATTCTTAAAAAATTCGTCCAAAATCTTGATGTCTCCAATCTCTTGTTTTGTACGTTTTTTTCACGTGTCTTCACATCCAATGTATCCCTGCAAAGTTTGGTGAAGATCTGAGTATGTAGTTTTTGACCTTATCTGGAACCTCTCATCTGAAAATTTGAAAATTCCTAAAAAATCCGTCCAAAATCTTGATGACACCAATCTCTTGTTTTGTACGTTTTTTCCACGTGTCTTGACATCCAATGTATCCCTGCAAAGTTTGGTGAAGATCTGAGTATGTAGTTTTTGACCTTATCTGGAACCTCCTTTCTGAAAATTTGAAAATTCTTCAAAAATTCGTCCAAAATCTTGATGTCTCCAATCTCTTGTTTTGTACGTTTTTTCCACGTTTCTTGACATCCAATGTATCCCTGCAATGTTTGGTGAAGATCTGAGTATGTAGTTTTTGACCTTATATGGAACCTCCTATCTGAAAATTTGAAAATTCTTAAAAAATTCGTCCAAAATCTTGATATCCCCAATCCTATGTTTTGTATGTTTTTTCCACGTGTCTTGACATCCAATGTATCCCTGCAAAGTTTGGTGAAGATCTGAGTATGTAGTTTTAGACCTTATCTGGAAACTCATTTCTGAAAATTTGAAAATTCCACAAAAATTCGTCCAAAATCTTGATGTCTCCAATCTCTTGTTTTGTACGTTTTTTCCACGTGTCTTGACATCCAATGTATCCCTGCAAAGTTTGGTGAAGATCTGAGTATGTAGTTTTTGACCTTATATGGAGCCTCCTTTCTGAAAATTTGAAAATTCTTAAAAAATTCATCCAAAATCTTGATGTCTCCAATCTCTTGTTTTGTACGTTTTTTCCACGTTTCTTGACATCCAATGTATCCCTGCAAAGTTTGGTGAAGATCTGAGTATGTAGTTTTTGACCTTATATGGAACCTCCTTTCTGAAAATTTGAAAATTCTTAAAAAATTCGTCGAAAATCTTGATGTCTCCAATCTCTTGTTTTGTACGTTTTTTCCACGTGTCTTGACATGCAAAGTATCCCTGCAACGTTTGGTGAAGATCTGAGTATGCAGTTTTTGACCTTATCTGGAACCTCCTATCTGAAAATTTGAAAATTCTTCAAAAATTCGTCCAAAATCTTGATGTCTCCAATCTCTTGTTTTGTACGTTTTTTCCACGTTTCTTGACATCCAATGTATCCCTGCAATGTTTGGTGAAGATCTGAGTATGTAGTTTTTGACCTTATATGAAACCTCCTATCTGAAAATTTGAAAATTCTTAAAAAATTTGACCAAAATCTTGATATCCCCAATCCTATGTTTTGTATGTTTTTTCCACGTGTCTTGACATCCAATGTATCCCTGCAAAGTTTGGTGAAGATCTGAGTATGTAGTTTTTGACCTTATCTGGAACCTCCTATCTGAAAATTTGAAAATTTTTAAAAAATTCGTCCAAAATCTTGATGTCTTCAATCTCTTGTTTTGTACGTTTTTTCCACGTGTCTTGACCTCCAATGTATCCCTGCAAAGTTTGGTGAAGATCTGAGTATGTCGTTTTTGACCTTATGTGGAACATCCTTTCTGAAAATTTGAAAATTCTTAAAAAATTCGTCCAAAATCTTGATGTCTCCAATCTCTTGTTTTGTACGTTTTTTCCACGTGTCTTGACATCCAATGTATCCCTGCAAAGTTTGGTGAAGATCTGAGTATGTAGTTTTTGAACTTATATGGAACCTCCTTTCTGAAAATTTGAAAATTCTTAAAAAATTCGTCCAAAATCTTGATGTCTCCAATCTCTTGTTTTGTACGTTTTTTACACGTGTCTTGACATCCAATGTATCCATGCAAAGTTTGGTGAAGATCTGAGTATGTCGTTTTTGACCTTATCTGGAACCTCCCATCTGAAAATTTGAAAATTCTTCAAAAATTCGTCGAAAATCTTGATGTCTCCAATCTCTTGTTTTGTACGTTTTTTCCACGTGTCTTGACATGCAAAGTATCCCTGCAACGTTTGGTGAAGATCTGAGTATGTAGTTTTTGACCTTATCTGGAACCTCCTATCTGAAAATTTGAAAATTCTTAAAAAATTCGTCCAAAATCTTGATGTCCCCAATCTCTTGTTTTGTACGTTTTTTCCACGTGTCTTGACATCCAATGTATCCATGCAAAGTTTGGTGAAGATCTGAGTATGTCGTTTTTGACCTTATCTGGAACCTCCCAACTGAAAATTTGAAAATTCTTCAAAAATTCGTCGAAAATCTTGATGTCTCCAATCTCTTGTTTTGTACGTTTTTCCCACGTGTCTTGACATGCAAAGTATCCCTGCAACGTTTGGTGAAGATCTGAGTATGTAGTTTTTGACCTTATCTGGAACCTCCCATCTGAAAATTTGAAAATTCCTAAAAAATCCGTCCAAAATCTTGATGACCTCAACCTCTTGTTTTGTACGTTTTTTCCACGTGTCTTGACATCCAATGTATCCCTGCAATGTTTGGTGAAGATCTGAGTATGTAGTTTTTGACCTTATATGGAACCTCCCATCTGAAAATTTGAAAAATCTTAAAAAATTCGTCGAAAATCTTGATGTCTCCAATCTCTTGTTTTGTACGTTTTTTCCACGTGTCTTGACATGCAAAGTATCCCTGCAACGTTTGGTGAAGATCTGAGTATGTAGTTTTTGACCTTATCTGGAACCTCCTATCTGAAAATTTGAAAATTCTTAAAAAGTTCGTCCAAAATCTTGATGTCTCCAATCTCTTGTTTTGTACGTTTTTTCCACGTGTCTTGACATCCAATGTACCCCTCCAAAGTTTGGTGAAGATCTGAGTATGTAGTTTTTGACCTTATATGGAACCTCCTTTCTGAAAATTTGAAAATTCTTAAAAAATTCGTCCAAAATCTTGATGTCCCCAATCTCTTGTTTTGTACGTTTTTTCCACGTGTCTTGACATCCAATGTATCCATGCAAAGTTTGGTGAAGATCTGAGTATGTCGTTTTTGACCTTATCTGGAACCTCCCAACTGAAAATTTGAAAATTCTTCAAAAATTCGTCCAAAATCTTGATATCCCCAATCCTATGTTTTGTATGTTTTTTCCACGTGTCTTGACATCCAATGTATCCCTGCAAAGTTTGGTGAAGATCTGAGTATGTAGTTTTTGACCTTATCTGGAACCTCCTATCTGAAAATTTGAAAATTTTTAAAAAATTCGTCCAAAATCTTGATGTCTTCAATCTCTTGTTTTGTACGTTTTTTCCACGTGTCTTGACTTCCAATGTATCCCTGCAAAGTTTGGTGAAGATCTGAGTATGTCGTTTTTGACCTTATCTGGAAAATCCTTTCTGAAAGTTTGAAAATTCTTAAAAAAATCGTCCAAAATCTTGATGTCTCCAATCTCTTGTTTTGTGTTCGTTTTTTCCACGTGTCTTGACATCCAATGTATCCCTCCAAAGTTTGGTGAAGATCTGAGTATGTAGTTTTTGACCTTATATGGAACCTCCTTTCTGAAAATTTGAAAATTCTTAAAAAATTCGTCCAAAATCTTGATGTCTCCAATCTCTTGTTTTGTACGTTTTTTCCACGTGTCTTGACCTCCAATGTATCCCTGCAATGTTTGGTGAAGATCTGAGTATGTAGTTTTTGACCTTATATGGAACCTCCTATCTGAAAATTTGAAAATTCTTAAAAAATTTGACCAAAATCTTGATGTCCCCAATCCTATGTTTTGTATGTTTTTTCCACGTGTCTTGACATCCAATATATCCCTGCAAAGTTTGGTGAAGATCTGAGTATGTCGTTTTTGACCTTATCTGGAACATCCTTTCTGAAAATTTGAAAATTCTTAAAAAATTCGTCCAAAATCTTGATGTCTCCATTCTCTTGTTTTGTACGTTTTTTCCACGTGTCTTGACATCCAATGTATCCCTGCAAAGTTTGGTGAAGATCTGAGTATGTAGTTTTTGACCTTATATGGAACCTCCTTTCTGAAAATTTGAAAATTCTTAAAAAATTCGTCCAAAATCTTGATGTCTCCAATCTCTTGTTTTGTACGTTTTTTCCACGTGTCTTGACATCCAATGTATCCCTGCAAAGTTTGGTGAAGATCTGAGTATGTCGTTTTTGACCTTATATGGAACCTCCTATCTGAAAATTTGAAAATTCTTAAAAATATTTGACCAAAATCTTGATGTCCCCAATCCTATGTTTTGTATGTTTTTTCCACGTGTCTTGACATCCAATGTATCCCTGCAAAGTTTGGTGAAGATCTGAGTATGTAGTTTTAGACCTTATCTGGAAACTCATTTCTGAAAATTTGAAAATTCCTCAAAAATTCGTCCAAAATCTTGATGTCTCCAATCTCTTGTTTTGTACGTTTTTTCCACGTGTCTTGACATCCAATGTATCCCTGCAAAGTTTGGTGAAGATCTGAGTATGTAGTTTTTGACCTTATATGGAGCCTCCTTTCTGAAAATTTGAAAATTCTTAAAAAATTCATCCAAAATCTTGATGTCTCCAATCTCTTGTTTTGTACGTTTTTTCCACGTTTCTTGACATCCAATGTATCCCTGCAAAGTTTGGTGAAGATCTGAGTATGTAGTTTTTGACCTTATATGGAACCTCCTTTCTGAAAATTTGAAAATTCTTAAAAAATTCGTCCAAAATCTTGATGTCCCCAATCCTATGTTTTGTATGTTTTTTCCACGTGTCTTGACATCCAATGTATCCATGCAAAGTTTGGTGAAGATCTGAGTATGTCGTTTTTGACCTTATCTGAAACCTCCCATCTGAAAATTTGAAAAATCTTAAAAAATTCGTCGAAAATCTTGATGTCTCCAATCTCTTGTTTTGTACGTTTTTTCCACGTGTCTTGACATGCAAAGTATCCCTGCAACGTTTGGTGAAGATCTGAGTATGTAGTTTTTGACCTTATCTGGAACCTCCTATCTGAAAATTTGAAAATTCTTAAAAAATTCGTCCAAAATCTTGATGTCTCCAATCTCTTGTTTTGTACGTTTTTTCCACGTTTCTTGACATCCAATGTATCCCTGCAATGTTTGGTGAAGATCTGAGTATGTAGTTTTTGACCTTATATGGAACCTCCTATCTGAAAATTTGAAAATTCTTAAAAAAATCGTCCAAAATCTTGATATCCCCAATCCTATGTTTTGTATGTTTTTTCCACGTGTCTTGACATCCAATGTATCCCTGCAAAGTTTGGTGAAGATCTGAGTATGTAGTTTTTGACCTTATCTGGAACCTCCTATCTGAAAATTTTAAAATTTTTAAAAAATTCGTCCAAAATCTTGATGTTTTCAATCTCTTGTTTTGTACGTTTTTTCCACGTGTCTTGACTTCCAATGTATCCCTGCAAAGTTTGGTGAAGATCTGAGTATGTCGTTTTTGACCTTATCTGGAACATCCTTTCTGAAAGTTTGAAAATTCTTAAAAAAATCGTCCAAAATCTTGATGTCTCCAATCTCTTGTTTTGTACGTTTTTTCCACGTGTCTTGACATCCAATGTATCCCTGCAAAGTTTGGTGAAGATCTGAGTATGTAGTTTTTGACCTTATATGGAACCTCCTATCTGAAAATTTGAAAATTCTTCAAAAATTCGTCCAAAATCTTGATGTCTCCAATCTCTTGTTTTGTACGTTTTTTCCACGTTTCTTGACATCCAATGTATCCCTGCAATGTTTGGTGAAGATCTGAGTATGTAGTTTTTGACCTTATATGGAACCTCCTATCTGAAAATTTGAGAATTCTTAAAAAATTTGACCAAAATCTTGATATCCCCAATCCTATGTTTTGTATGTTTTTTCCACGTGTCATGACATCCAATGTATCCCTGCAAAGTTTGGTGAAGATCTGAGTATGTAGTTTTTGACCTTATCTGGAACATCCTTTCTGAAAATTTGAAAATTCTTAAAAAATTCGTCCAAAATCTTGATGTCTCCAATCTCTTGTTTTGTACGTTTTTTCCACGTGTCTTGACATCCAATGTATCCCTGCAAAGTTTGGTGAAGATCTGAGTATGTAGTTTTGGACCTTATATGGAACCTCCTTTCTGAAAATTTGAAAATTCTTAAAAAATTCGTCCAAAATCTTGATGTCTCCAATCTCTTGTTTTGTACGTTTTTTCCACGTGTCTTGACATCCAATGTATCCCTGCAAAGTTTGGTGAAGATCTGAGTATGTAGTTTTTGACCTTATATGGAACCTCCCATCTGAAAATTTGAAAATTCCTAAAAAATCCGTCTAAAATCTTGATGTCTCCACTCTCTTGTTTTGTACTTTTTTTCCACGTGTCTTGACATCCAATGTATCCCTGCAAAGTTTGGTGAAGATCTGAGTATGTAGTTTTTGACCTTATATGGAACCTCCTTTCTGAAAATTTGAAAATTCTTAAAAAATTCGACCTAAATCTTGATGTCTCCAATCCTATGTTTTGTATGTTTTTTCCACGTGTCTTGACATCCAATGTATCCATGCAAAGTTTGGTGAAGATCTGAGTATGTAGTTTTTTACCTTATATGGAACCTCCTATCTGAAAATTTGAGAATTCTTGAAAAATTCGTCCAAAATCTTGATGTCTCCAATCTCTTGTTTTGTACGTTTTTTCCACGTGTCTTGACATCCAATGTATCCCTGCAAAGTTTGGTGAAGATCTGAGTATGTCGTTTTTGACCTTATCTGGAACATCCTTTCTGAAAATTTGAAAATTCTTAAAAAATTCGTCCAAAATCTTGATGTCTCCAATCTCTTGTTTTGTACGTTTTTTACACGTGTCTTCACATCCAATGTATCCCTGCAAAGTTTGGTGAAGATCTGAGTATGTAGTTTTTGACCTTATCTGGAACCTCTCATCTGAAAATTTGAAAATTCCTAAAAAATCCGTCCAAAATCTTGATGACACCAATCTCTTGTTTTGTACGTTTTTTCCACGTGTCTTGACATCCAATGTATCCCTGCAAAGTTTGGTGAAGATCTGAGTATGTAGTTTTTGACCTTATCTGGAACCTCCTTTCTGAAAATTTGAAAATTCTTCAAAAATTCGTCCAAAATCTTGATGTCTCCAATCTCTTGTTTTGTACGTTTTTTCCACGTTTCTTGACATCCAATGTATCCCTGCAATGTTTGGTGAAGATCTGAGTATGTAGTTTTTGACCTTATATGGAACCTCCTATCTGAAAATTTGAAAATTCTTAAAAAATTCGTCCAAAATCTTGATATCCCCAATCCTATGTTTTGTATGTTTTTTCCACGTGTCTTGACATCCAATGTATCCCTGCAAAGTTTGGTGAAGATCTGAGTATGTAGTTTTAGACCTTATCTGGAAACTCATTTCTGAAAATTTGAAAATTCCTCAAAAATTCGTCCAAAATCTTGATGTCTCCAATCTCTTGTTTTGTACGTTTTTTCCACGTGTCTTGACATCCAATGTATCCCTGCAAAGTTTGGTGAAGATCTGAGTATGTAGTTTTTGACCTTATATGGAGCCTCCTTTCTGAAAATTTGAAAATTCTTAAAAAATTCGTCCAAAATCTTGATGTCTCCAATCTCTTGTTTTGTACGTTTTTTCCACGTTTCTTGACATCCAATGTATCCCTGCAAAGTTTGGTGAAGTTCTGAGTATGTAGTTTTTGACCTTATATGGAACCTCCTTTCTGAAAATTTGAAAATTCTTAAAAAATTCGTCGAAAATCTTGATGTCTCCAATCTCTTGTTTTGTACGTTTTTTCCACGTGTCTTGACATGCAAAGTATCCCTGCAACGTTTGGTGAAGATCTGAGTATGCAGTTTTTGACCTTATCTGGAACCTCCTATCTGAAAATTTGAAAATTCTTAAAAAATTCGTCCAAAATCTTGATGTCTCCAATCTCTTGTTTTGTACGTTTTTTCCACGTTTCTTGACATCCAATGTATCCCTGCAATGTTTGGTGAAGATCTGAGTATGTAGTTTTTGACCTTATATGAAACCTCCTATCTGAATATTTGAAAATTCTTAAAAAAATTGACCAAAATCTTGATATCCCCAATCCTATGTTTTGTATATTTTTTCCACGTGTCTTGACATCCAATGTATCCCTGCAAAGTTTGGTGAAGATCTGAGTATGTAGTTTTTGACCTTATCTGGAACCTCCTATCTGAAAATTTGAAAATTTTTAAAAAATTCGTCCAAAATCTTGATGTCTTCAATCTCTTGTTTTGTACGTTTTTTCCACGTGTCTTGACCTCCAATGTATCCCTGCAAAGTTTGGTGAAGATCTGAGTATGTCGTTTTTGACCTTATGTGGAACATCCTTTCTGAAAATTTGAAAATTCTTAAAAAATTCGTCCAAAATCTTGATGTCTCCAATCTCTTGTTTTGTACGTTTTTTCCACGTGTCTTGACATCCAATGTATCCCTGCAAAGTTTGGTGAAGATCTGAGTATGTAGTTTTTGAACTTATATGGAACCTCCTTTCTGAAAATTTGAAAATTCTTAAAAAATTCGTCCAAAATCTTGATGTCTCCAATCTCTTGTTTTGTACGTTTTTTACACGTGTCTTGACATCCAATGTATCCATGCAAAGTTTGGTGAAGATCTGAGTATGTCGTTTTTGACCTTATCTGGAACCTCCCATCTGAAAATTTGAAAATTCTTCAAAAATTCGTCGAAAATCTTGATGTCTCCAATCTCTTGTTTTGTACGTTTTTTCCACGTGTCTTGACATGCAAAGTATCCCTGCAACGTTTGGTGAAGATCTGAGTATGTAGTTTTTGACCTTATCTGGAACCTCCGATCTGAAAATTTGAAAATTCTTAAAAAATTCGTCCAAAATCTTGATGTCCCCAATCTCTTGTTTTGTACGTTTTTTCCACGTGTCTTGACATCCAATGTATCCATGCAAAGTTTGGTGAAGATCTGAGTATGTCGTTTTTGACCTTATCTGGAACCTCCCAACTGAAAATTTGAAAATTCTTCAAAAATTCGTCGAAAATCTTGATGTCTCCAATCTCTTGTTTTGTACGTTTTTCCCACGTGTCTTGACATGCAAAGTATCCCTGCAACGTTTGGTGAAGATCTGAGTATGTAGTTTTTGACCTTATCTGGAACCTCCCATCTGAAAATTTGAAAATTCCTAAAAAATCCGTCCAAAATCTTGATGACCTCAACCTCTTGTTTTGTACGTTTTTTCCACGTGTCTTGACATCCAATGTATCCCTGCAATGTTTGGTGAAAGTAGAGTATTTTTGTGACTCCCACCGCAACTTTGATTTCTTGACCAAACGACCACAAAAAGTTAAAAAACTCACTTTCTCTTCCTGTTCCGCGCCCCATTTATTGCGCCGACGACGTTTCGCGGGGGCAAAAAGGCAGTGATGAGTGAAAGATGAGCTCTCGTTCTCTCATCCTCCTCATCTTTCTCATCTTTCTCGTTGTTCTCTCATTCTCTTTTTATTCTCCTCTCATCCTCTTATATTTTTTTTTATTCTCTCATTTTTTTATTCTCTTATTTTCTTATTTTTTGAAAGATGAGTGCACCTTATCGTAATTTTCCAAGTCTGGGACCAAATGTTTATATATCGTGACCTACGTAAACCTCTCCTCTCATTCTCTCATTCTCTCATTCTCTTATTTTTTGAAAGATGAGTGCACTTTATCGTAATTTTCCAAGTTTGGGACCAAATGTTTATATATTGTGACCTACGTAAACCTCTTCTCTTATCCTCTTATTCTCTCAATCTCTCAATCTCTCAAACTCTCATTCTCTCATTCTCTCATTCTCTCTACCTTTAGAATATTGTCGTCAACATTTTAGAGAGATGAAGTTGGAGTGCTGGAATCAACGGGGCCAAATGTTTATATATATCGTGATCTTCGTAAACCTCTTCTCTCATCCTCTTATTCTCTCAATCTCTCAATCTCTCATTCTCTCATTCTCTCTACCTTTAGAATATTGTCGTCAACATTTTAGAGAGATGAAGTTGGAGTGCTGGAATGAACGGGGCCAAATGTTTATATATATCGTGATCTTCGTAAACCTCTTCTCTCGGGGAGGGAACGATGTACCATACACACACACACACACACACACACACACACACACACACACACACATATACACATATACACATATGCGCGTATGCCTCTTATTATTTTCCGTATTGTAACGCAAACAAACAAACAAAATAATAATTGTTGTTTTTAGGATGCCTGGCCCCTAACCTCGCCAGGGTGCGTGGTGCCCAACCCAAAAAGGTTCTAACGGCTACGGCTCTAGATAACCGCACCTCTGTAGGGTTTCACGTGTTTTTTTTTTTTCCCCCAAACTTCCATGAAACCCTACAGAGGACCTCCGTAATGCATGCAACGTGTACTAACGACTCTAGTGTTATTTGATGTTGTGATATTTTTGGATATAGAGTTTTATTGTGAGATATAGATAAAAATAATTATGTTTATTATAATATTTTCTTGATGAAGATGGAGAATATGTGCGTGTTACAAATAAAGTTGCATGCTTTTTTTTCTAGTGTGTGTGTATGTGTTTTTGATGTTTCGACAGCATCTGAAACGATAAAAAAAAAGAAATTTTATTGTTAATTTTCACGTGTAAAAACAACAACAAATTTTTTTTGTGCAAATTTTCTGATTGTCTCTCGTGCTATAGTGCAAAAAAGATATTGTAACTTATAACTAATGAAATTGACATTTGTAACTGATCTGAACTAGTGAAATTCGTATTGTGCCATTGTAACTGATTGTGCTAGCACTAAAAATTTCTTATTGTGCAAGAAAATAGATGATAAAAACTTGTTAAAACTGCTCTGTGACCCTCTCATTCTTCACGTCGTAGGCGAAGGACTTCTCTGCAATCAGGATGACACTGCATAGGGTATCCTCGGGCAAGGCATCGTGGAACTCGCAGACGATCTTGATGTTGGTTCGATCGTTGACCACAACCTGCTTTCTCTTAGATGTGTTGATGACGGTCATGGGTCTCCGGGCTTTGAACTCGCTGGGCGTGTAGTACATGTCCACACTTCCCTCGGTCACGCGCTTGTAAGCCGAAAACGCTTCGTAAAGTTTGAGGTAATCGTTTTTGGTCACGTCGAGGTTGTAATTCTCGCGCGGGAACACTTCGTTGCGTCCATTTTTGAGATAAACATTCTTGATCTTGCAGTCGTCGAATTTGCTGGAATCTTTCTCCTGATTTTTGTCCCTCCCGGTCTGAAAGAGCACTACGACGAAATCTGGCATGTCGAACTGTATGTTGTTGAACTGCGTCGTCACGTCGAATTCCATGTGACTTCCCGATGCTACCTTCTGCACGCACTGGTAACCGTGAAAGTGAATCGGCACCTGCGGACTTTTCAAGATCTCCGCTTTGTACTTGAGGGCGTAGTTTGTTTCGTATTCCACCACCGGCATTCTCAATTCCATGCTCCGAATGATGCACTTGGCTGCTTCGGGTAGAGTGTTGGCTATCGGCGTGGTGCCGTCCGGACCCAAAGTAGCGTATCGCATCAGTGCATCGTTGTCGTTGGCTGCTCTTCGAAACGTGACTCTCAGTCCTCCCTTCCACATGATCTCCTTGTAGTCCGAGAAGAAACCAGGCAGCAGACGCATGGGAAAGAGCACCGTGTGACTTTTCGTCGATATTTTGGTCCCTGCTTCGAATCCTCCCGCCTGGTAGTACGCTGCGTCCGTTTTGGATAATTTTAACGTTCCCACTGCCGTCGACGTGATGCCTGGATAATCTATTCTGTCGATGACGGTGTTATGTTTCCTCACCTCCACCTGCGAGAACAGGTGAGGCACGAAGTTGTCCACGAGTATCAAGTTTGCTGCTGCGGGAAACGCGTCTTCGCTTTCTTTCTTCACCACGTCGAATTGAAGGTAGAGGTCTGCTCTGTGAGGATGAATAAACCCATCGCCTACGTCAACGTCGTATTCGATCTCCCTGTTCGCTTCGTTCAGATTGGCGAACGTGCGACGGTTGGGAGGGAAAGATTGCAATTCGTAACTTTCGATTTGCTCCATTTCACTATGTGTGTTATTTATTATACGTTGATCTCCACGATGGCCGTCGTAGTGGCACCTGCGAAATCCACCACGTCTCCTTTCTCGTTCGTCACCACCAACTCTATGTCGTCTATGCGGTTGCGACATACTGGAAAATAGATCGGCGAAGAGGGCGTGTAGATGATCGGTTCCATGAACTCGGAACTTGGTTTGAAAGTGGCTATGATTCCTGTCTGCTTGTGACTTCCTAACAATCCGTCCGAAGATTTCGTGATCATACCTTCCGCCACGTTACAGTGTACGTTCAGAGTCTCTATGGCCAAGAATTTAGGAATGTTTGTTGCCACGTGCTTGATGCCAGCTTCGAGTTTTGTGTTGTTCTCGAAACCTAAAAGTTCTCCTATGGTGCCCAGGTCCACAGTCTCCGTCGCGGATAGGATTTCCACTCTGTGCGTGACCGAATTTTGAGAAAGGTACGTGCCTTTGGGTAATTGAGCTTGCAAAGTGGAAAGATTGTATTGGCCTGGTGTGACGACGATGTGTTCGCTTCCGACGCTAATTTTGTTGTTGTGCTGCGTAACATTAGGTATGAGGTACATGCTGTAGAATGCACGCAGAGCCACGGATTTAGGATAGACAATGTCGTCGTGCAGTGTGAGTTTCAAGATTGAAGATTCACTCGTGAGATGGAACACGCCCATCCTAGTGATGCTGTTTGAGGTTCCACAATGCTTTCTGGAAATCCTCGATCGTAGGGTTATTTATTTTAGAGAGAAACGCGAGCACGGAGAGGCAGAGATGACCGCAGTTCACGTCTCCGAAATCTTGAATGCGTTCGTCGTTGTAGTATATAGAGGTTTTGTTTGTTTTCAGATAATGAACTAAATTTGTAGGTGGAACACCTCCGAAAAAATCGAAAACGAATGCTTTATCATTGTCGTTTTTGTGGTAACATATCCAATGCGTGCCTGGATTTTCTTGACCGTCCAAGTTGACTACTCCGCATTCTCTTCTTTTAACGCTTGAAGGTAACGAGTCGGACATGAAAACTCCTCTGAAGTATTTGATTCGTAGCGGTTCGATCAGAGATTCAATGTCTCGGTTGGTGAGTGCTTCTGTTTCTTTTTTTTAAACTTTCTCATCACGCCCTTCCCCTTCTTCTCCATGGCCAGGTTGTGACGTTTCTGTTCTTAGAATTCCGCTTTGTTCTTCTTCGAGTCGATGACGGTTTTCGCGATGGCGGCACTTCCGCCAGCCAAACTTCCAACGGCCCCCAATGCTGCTAGGATGGCCGGGATGCTGAATATGAAACCTCCGATCTTTTGCTGTTTCCGCGAACGCTGCAATCTTTTCAATTGAGGTGTGCTGAGCAGCAATTTCATTCCATGTCCTTTCGACAAGCAAGAACGTTTCTTCTCGCGTTGTTTCTTGGTGAGTAACCCATCGAGGGCACCTAGATTTTTAAGATTGGAGTATGGTATCTGGTACACGACACCCTTGGGCTTCATGTTGATGCTCTATGCGTTATTTTCGCAGTATGTTATTTATATATATTCTGAGATTTTTTCTTGTGTAGTTTTTTACGGTATGTTATTTATATATTTTCAAGGCCTCGCAGTCGCTACACAAATTCTATTACGTGCTTTGTTTTCTTGCCAAGAAGTTCCTTTGTCCCCTTGTACACGATTTTTGTTTTGTTCTCGATTAAAATAGATAGCTTCTCGTCCGATAACATGTTAGCGTATCGATCTGGTAAAAATAAACTGTATTGTGCGTTGAGCAACAGGCGTACCTTGGGACCATACTGGGTAGAAACGATTGAACCGGAAGTTATCGTGTAAGATTTGTCGACTTCCAATTCCCGAATTTTTACATACTCAAATGACAAATTTAGCATTTGTTTTAATGCTTGGAGCTCACTTATTTTTTCGGTCGTCATATCAAAGAAAAATTTCAAAGTGTTAGAGAGAAATTTAATTGTTTTTCACGATGTGTGTTATTTATATATACCGAAGATTATATTTTTCACGATGTGTGTTATTTATATATCAAGTTTTTTTTTTGACACGTATATATTATTATTTTTTAACAGAGGAAGAAAGTTCGTGCTTCGGAAAACGCGAGGATGTGCGTAGTGATATCTTTCCTCTCCTGCATAGACTTGTACCAATCATCAGTATACTGTCTTCTTCCCTGCATCGCCTCGTACAGTTCGTCCGACCTATCGTCCAATTTTTGCCCTGCAGCCAAAAGCAGAATGTCGAGATCACCGCACCTCAGGCCGCTGATCTCCCGAAGAAGGTCCTTGAGAACCATTTCACAAGGGATGCGAAATTCCGACATTGTTCTTGCTATGTTTACAAGTTTATTAACATCTCCGTTAACTACCTTTTTGAATATTTTAGATAGTAGCTCGGGTGGCAAATTAGTTATGCAATCCATGTTGTTTTTTTACTGTATGTTATTTATATACCCCACCCCAATTTTTGTTTCGTGTTCATGGCGATGGTGGTGCCTAGTGCGGCGACCCGTTCACCCAACGATGCGTCTCTGCTCACAAACCTTTCGAAAGCTGCGTGCTCTAACTTTCTGTCTGCTTCGTGACGTGCATCCAGATCCGTCTGCGTGGTGTTGTAGGCGATGTCGTGATCTTTGCATGCGGCGTCCAATAGATTCACACCCTTGTCTCCTCTGTCCAATCTTTTCTCGAGTTTGGTACCCGGTCCGCAGTACTGGTAGCCAGGTAGATGCATCTCGAAAGGTAACTTGTTGATGATGTCGTTTACGAGTCCCTTTCCTTCGGCCACGTTCCAGAATTTCGGAGGCAGCGTGTTGATGATTTTGATGAGGTAACCTATGCCCTTGTCGTCGTTCACGATGAAGTTGGAAAGTTTCGTGCTGATCATGTCCACGATGCCAACCTTCTCGTTGTAGAAATTACGGTTGCCTGCATTCTCTTCGCCGGCTATCACCAACAATCGGTCCACGAGTTTCCTCACATCGTCCACCCAAACGAATTCTTTGGGTAACGTGTTGTAGCGTTTGACCCCGCTGCCTGTTTTGACCTGGTTCCAAATCGGTTTGATGAGATTCCTGTACTTCTCGCCGCTGCTCGATTTCACCCTATTCTGCGAGGCGTCGTTGTTTTGGTACAAGGCATCCGTCATGATTAGAATTTCCTTGTAACTCTGGTAATCTTCGTCGGTGTAATCTTTCGGCTGCTTTTTGGCAACGAGTTCCCACAGTCCCACCGTACCCGGATACCTGTTCCAACTATCCTTGTCGCCTAAATTGACTTTAATGTCGTTGCCTTCGAAGGTCACCTTCGATTTCCCAATCTTCCACACCACACCGCCGCCTTCGCTGGTTTCCATACTGGGATACAATCCGAACACTTCATCCTTGTCGAATTTCCCCGTACTCAGGTAGTCTCGTGCCAAAGGCCCCAACTCAATTTTATCCGAAGACGAGGACGTGCTACCAATAGCTCGACGTCGTGCCGGTGCATCCTTCAGTTCGAACGGCGTCGAAGGAATGCTCGAAATGGGCGTGGGTACGGCGTAACTTTTAGCTGCGAGCGGTACGAGTTCATTAATCAAATTTTTATTTTGTTCCGTGACACTTTTAATTTCTTTACCTAGACCACTGATGGCATCGATCACAGGTTGATCCTGACGTTTCTTCTCTTCGTAGAATCCGCGATTTTCGGATTTCCAACCTTTGAAGCGTTTTGCGAGGTAATCGCGAAGCTTAAGATTTTCGTCTTCGATTTTTCGTTTCGTCATGACGTTATTTATATATGTCGTTTCTCACAACGTTGCAACGTTTAGAAAGTCGTTGATTTTGTTTCTGTATTTTCCGTCGTTGGGTTTCCTCGTCATGTCGATCGTAGCGAATCCGAAATCGTCACCGTTCCAGCAAGTAGAGCAGCAGCCTTCCGAAAATTGATTGTAGTTCATGTCTCCGCCTACGTAGTCATCGTACGCATGCTTGAGGTTGGTGTGATCTTGACGAAACAAACATATGAAATTAGCGTTGTCGCGTACTAACTGTTTTGGAATTTTGGAAAACGTTTGAGCTAGGTAGAAGCAATCCATTCCTTTGTGACGACCTTGCGTGAAAAAGTTGCGAATTTCATTTTGATTTTCCAGGATGGCATCGTCGAACACAACAACTGAATTTTCACGACAATCGTCGAGTGGTTTTATTTCCGAAGCAAACGTTGCAATGTCCAGACCATCGTACAGTTTCATCAGTTGCTGGTATTTGGATTGCTCTAAACTTTTCGAGAACACGTACAGGTGCCTGTTCTTCCAATCTAACCAATTTGGTGCGAGGAGAAAATTGTCCACGAGCAGTGTCGTTTTTCCACACCCCGAAGGTCCTACGATCAGACAGCGGATGCTGTCGGGGAGCAATTCACCGTTTTTTTTCTTCCTTCCACTTTCCGAATCAGGTAGACGCTTTACCACGTTCCACGTACTCATAGAATCACTTCGTTTGAATCGATCCAACTTGTTTCCGGAAGTCCCAGCCATTTCACCAAAAGTTTGTTGCCTCTCTTGCGCAAAACTTTTTCGATAAGGTACGTGTCAGGGTATTTAGTTTTAGAGAGTTCCTCCTCGTAGAAGCGCCCCAATAAAATTTCACCGCCACTGTCTTTTATTATATACGTGTGACGGTTCCCGGGTAGAACTCGAACCACGGTAAAAAGTTCAGTACTCCAGTTTCGTGTGAAACCCCTGTCAAACGTTCGCTTCAATTTACTAACCCTCACCTGTTCTCCAATTTTGTATTTAGCTTTTTTTGTCGTGGGCATGTACTTTGGACAGTAAACGCTAGAAATTAAACGTTGCTCGTCAGACCTGGTAACGTCAGCTGGCTTCATGCCTATCGTTGCGTGCCGTGTGTGATTATAGTCGTTAACAAGTTCCGGGAGAATAGTGACCCACTTGTAGCTTCCCTGAAGCGTGAAACGTGACCACATGCGCGATTTCAGAGTGCGATTGAATCTTTCCACGATGCTGGCCTTGACGTCACTGAAGGTCGAGTAATGATGAACGTTGTGTTTCCGAATAAACTTTTGGAATACGGCATTGTAAAATTCCTTCCCTTTGTCCGTGTGCAGAAACCGAGGTCGTCTGCCGCCGCTTTCGCGAAAAATTGTCTTGAATGCTTCCGTGACGCACGTTCCTGTTTTCGCCTTCAAAGGTAGAGCCCATGCGAATTTCGAAAATGTGTCTATGACGGTGAGGAGGTACTTGTTGCCATTGTTCAATTTATGCACGTTTTTTAACTTGCCGCTACTCATTTCGACGAGGTCGCTTTCCCAGAGGTCATCGATTCCCTTGGTTACCACAGCCAAACGTTCGTAGTTGCGGCGTGCAGGTTTATGCAATTCTTGGACGATGGCTTGCCTAGATATTTTTTATTATTTTTAGAGATTACGTTTCAAAAGAAGCACAAGCGTGATGGGATTCAAAGAGGGTGGCACTTCGCTCGTGTTTTGAATGATCAGCTTATCGCCGGCACTCACGTCGAAAACAGTAAGATCTTCGTCTTCGTGTATTTCATATATGTTGCGCGTTTCGTTCCAACGCGCCAGAGGAATGTTTCCTGCTTTCTGGACACCACGATTCGATATCAAAGTCATGGTGGGAACGCTAGCTTTTCTGCCGTGAGACCAGTACGAAAATTCGTTTATCTGAATCGTGCCATCGAGGAGGAACTTGTAGTACGGATGATAAGGATGTAGCATGTACAGTTTGTTACCTTCGACGAAGGTGGAGATTCTCTGTTGATTGGGAACGCTGTTGATTTCGATGGCTTGCAGAGAATGCAGTTTAGCGAATTTAGTATCGATGCTAACGAGGTTGCTGTGAAGCTGACCCAGTGTGTTTTGTACGGGCACCAAATGCTCGACTATGGTATCCGTTACGGTAGAAAATGACGGTTTGATTTTCACTTCCACGTTCAACTGCTTGTAGCTTTCGTTGAGTTCTTGCAACTTGGCACCGAAAGAGGCCAGCGTTGATTCCTGCGTTGATTCCAGCACTCCAACTTGATCTCTGATGTTGACGACAATGTTCTGAAGGTTCTCGATTTGATTCAATTTCGAGCTCTTCTCGGTAAGATCGTTCACGATGATTCGCATCTCTGTAAACTGCGTGTGAAGGTCGGCGACGCTCTGCGAAGTGGGCAGCGTCGACACCAGCGAAGCAAGTTCGTCTCGAATCTGTTCCACGTTCGCTGTTTCCGTTTCCAGTCGTTTCAGCATACGTGATATGTTCCTTTTCAAAGCGTGTAATTCTTTGGAGGTGGGGAGATTGGCCACTTTACTCTCGAGATCGCTCAATGAATTTTTGATGTCACTCGAATCGGATAGTGCCGTCACCGCCGTTTTCAATTTTTCCAAATCTTCACTTGAAGGCACGCTCGTTCGTAACGATTCCAAGTCACCCTGTATGTTGTCCAGTACGTGATGAAAATGAGCGAGATTCGTTTCGACGTTCAAATTTTCTAAATATTCGATCTTCTGCTGAACCGTGCTCAACGTGTCTTGAATGCTCGTCAACACACTTGCTTTAGCGTGAATTTTTTTAATTTCTTCGTTGATCAATTCCAAGGACGCCTGAAGCGTAGCGATGGTGGTTTGAATGTGTTCGAAATCTTGATAAGCCTCCAGTTGAATTTTTATGTTCGCGACGCTTTTACCGATGACCTGCAGTTCGTCCGACGATGGTAGGTTCGTCATTGTATCTTCCAAAGTCTGCAACTTGGATTTGATTTCTTCCAACGTGCCAGTGAATTCTTCTTGTAATTTAGAAACAACGACCTGCAAGCGTTCTATATCAATATCGTTCACGACGGTTTGAAGTTCAGAGAAATTTTTTTCTATTGCGGAAGTTCGCTCTTCGATTTCGAGTTTCAATTTTTCCAAATCTTCATTTTTCGATTGAAATTGCTGTAATTTGGCCAAATCATTTTGAAGCGAATCCATGCTCAACTGTATATTTTGAATGTTGTCGTAAGAAGGTACGTCAACATAATTTTTTATCAGTGTTTTCAGTTCGGAATCGATTTTCAGAATGGGATCGAGACATTGCGTTTGGAGCGTAGCGATCTCAGACTCTAAACTTTTGTTTAAGGTCTCCTGCAAAGCGATCAAATCGGTCCTCAACTTCTTAACTCGAACGTCCAGCATGAGAATCTCTTCTGCATGGTCTACACGCTTAGTGTTGCCGAAAATGTCGTTAGGCATTTTGGTTAACGGTTATTTATAATAGGATAGACGATTCGTAATTCTACGAAGAGAGGAATAAGTTTGTCGTAATCTCCTAGGAGTTCCACGTAAAGATAATCTCCTGCAGACACATCGTACGACATGTTAGAAAGTAGCTTGTCGTGCTTCATTCGAAAAATGTTCTTGCCGGTAGAAATTTTGATTTCGCCTGCGTTTTCCGGATTCACGGTGATTTGAAGTTTCCCGTCGATCGGAATTTCATAGAAATGTAAATTGTTATTAAAAACATAAAACATCTTGCCCACATCGTTATTTATTTCCGTCCAAATGCTGTTGAGGTGAATGATTAACAAACCGCTGAGTTTAGATAACACGGAAGGTAAGAGGTTATTGGAATTTGGCGCCGCAGTGTCCATGTTGCTTTGTTTGCGAAAACCAAAGAGATTCATTGTTCTTGTTAGTTATTTAACACATCGTGCTTTTTTTGCTATTCTTCAAAACATACGCAGGAAGAGAATGAAAGAGGGAGCCCTCGGGCGATGAAAAGTTGCAACCTGTTATTATGTTGTTAAGCCCGCTCAAACCGAGGCTCATTAAATTCAACTCTTATTTTTCATCGCCCGAGGGCTCCCTCTTTCATTCTCTTCCTCCGTCTGCCATTCTTCTTCAAAAACACAGCGGACTTCATGACTATGGGGTTACGGTTAACACACGTCACATTTATCGCTTTTATTGTAGTGCCCCCACTCTCGCGTGTGGATTTGACAATCGAGAACGCGTAACTTGTTGTCTCTGCCATCCAATGCGACCTTGGTTACGCGCGTCGTGTACGAATCATGCAATTTACTTGCAATGCGATGATCGGTGCTAAGTTGCCTTTTACCATGAAAAAGGCATTCTTTGTAGTTTTGCATGCTAAATTTGCTGGTACTTATTTTTCCTACCCCCTTCGCCTTCTTGATCTCTTTTTCTTCTGTAATCTTTACACAGTACATTTTGGCACGAAGCCCCGCAAATTCCCTGCTGTAATTACCAGCCGCTTCATCTTTGAACTTTCCAATCGTCATTTTGTTTTCTGCCGAATGTAAGTGATGGCCTGATGGTAAGTTGCTAAAATCAAACAGATGCTTCATCTTAGTCAGATCATGTTCGAGGCTTGGTGTTTGGATTAGAAAAATGAAGCTATCCGTGTCAATGTAACATATTTGGATGTTATCTCCATAAAAAGGTTGAAACTGACCGTAGTACGATTGGTACATGTGCAATTTTGATAGTTCAAGGACGGTGGCACCTATGGCAATCGGCTTGTTGAGCATCACTTGCTTCTTGTTCCTCTCAACAAATACTAGATTCTCGTCGAAAATAGTGAAGTTTTTGAAGTAGGGTGACGCGACGATCTTCTCAAATTTCTTTTCGTCCGTGACCAACGTTGCGTCGATGTAATTACGCACGTTCTCCATCGTCTTGCCGTAGATGGCGTTATTGAACAGTTTGTACAGATCCTTGTCTGCAGGCGATGTCGATTGCGCTCTGCGGCGCGTGTTCTCGGCTATGTACGGTTCGAGCCACTTGCTCTGTCGGAACTTCAATCCTCTATGAACTTTCTTCAACTGCAAGCCGTGACTCAGGTAAAATTGGAGGAGTCGGTAGTGCAGAACGTAATTCCGCTTGTTCTCCATGCTTAGTATGAGTTTTGGCTCCGATCCTCCAGGTGGCTTCTCCTTGGTGGGGGCCAGGGCCAATCCGTGATGTTTCTCGTGAAGCGTTTCGGGATAATCGAGATCCACTTCCAAGAAACAGCCCCATTCATTATCTTCGCTCCAGTTGAGAAAATCTTCGCAGGAGAGTTCCTCTTCGGTCATCCACCCGTAGTCGCTGATGGGAAGACACTGGGACATGGAGTGGCCGTACAGGTTGTTGACATCCCAGTAGACAATATAGGTGTTGGGCTTCGATGCATCGTAACCAGGCGTATGAGGATTGTTTGCCTGAGCATGGCGTCGGGGGCATTGGACGATGCCACCCCGTATCGCACTCTCCATGAAAGCATACTGTTCCTTCTCTGCGATGAGGCCCAGTTCCACGTTGGTGTATTTCATCATCGATTCCCAAGTCAATCCCGGCGTGGTGAAGAAATACGCAGGATCCAACTTGTATATCGCGATGCATCTCTTACGAAACGATTCGAAAATATCCATCAGAAGTGTCACGTCCAATTTCAGATAAAGATCGTGATAATCGCGAAAAGTTTGGCAATTGAATGCCGTCCACACACTACGAGCGTGTTCGTAGTCCTCTTCGGAACAGACGTCCTCCGTGAGAGAAGAATAAAATACCTCCCGGGGTGGAAGTTCCGTCTCGTCAAATTTGTCGAAATTGTTGACGTACTCGTAGGGGTAGACACCCTTGCGACGCAACAGATTCAAATTCTCATCTCTCCCCGAAAAACATTTTTGCTTGGTGGCCACAAGATCTTCGTCGCCAAGTTGAGCTGCAAGGCTTGCGAGGCTGGAGGACAGGAAATTGTACGAGTCCAGAATTCGCACTTCCACACTTCCTCCTTCTTGGAGAGGGATCCACACTCTCACCACAATATATTTCTCGCTCGTTCTCGGGATGATGCTGATTCGAGAAGTTATGTTGTGGAGTTCTTTGACGAAGAGATGTGTGTCGTACTTCTCCGTGTAGTGCAGAAACACGGCAACAAAATGCGACTCCTTAATCTTGAGATTGCACGAATTACAGATGGTGCTTAGAAATAATCCATTCTGGTGGTTATGGTGGACGACCTTGTAATTTTCGGCGGTGAAAGCCTGGTTACACTCCTCGCATCTTGTCGCCGCGTCATGTCTCTGTTGTTGTTCTGTTGTGAGAGCAGGTGGAGAAACGTAAGAGCCTTTCAGGCTGGGTGCAAGTTCTCTCGCGCATTCCGCTATCTTCTCAACAAAATGTTTTGCCGCATCGGGTCCGCAATACAAGATGACATCATTCAATTTTTCTCCGTAGATGGAGAAACTGCAAGGCTCGTGGTGAAAAATTTGGGTCGTGCTTGAGGTAGAGGGATCAGGGTTGCAAGACGTCATGGGAACTTGGAAGCTTTCAAAGTCGGCATAAAGGACGACGGGATGGTGGAGAAGAGCCTGGTGTTTCTGAAATTTCATCTTGGTTCCGGGTTCCGGCATGACATCTTCGGGTTCTGCATTCACGGAGCCAAAACACTTGTGCTGTTCTCTCATCTTCTTACCCCCGCGAAAAATTCTCAAACACCGATCGCAAATTTCAATCTTATCGCGATTCTTGCTGATCTGTCTTCCTACTAATCCTGAGAAATTCCGTATCAAACTGTAACGGCCATCTACAAGCAAGAGTCGAATTACATTATTCTGGCTTCTCGCAGGTCTTAACACACGAATATTGTCGCAATCGTCAACCCCAAACACAGAAATATTGATATCTTTTCCTTTTTCCTCTCTATAGTTTTTTTCAAATTGATTGATCTTATTCAAGGGCACAGGATAGGAAATTCCTCTCATCATATTCTCGTATCTTCCCTCGTATCCTCTGTAATTGGACAGACGTTGGGGGTCATTATTATTTGCTGGGTGTAATGCAGCGATGACAGACCATAAGAAACTCTTCTGATCATTACTTTGTATGTTCAATACTGCATTTTGCTTTTTTTGTTTTTTGTTTTTTTTTGAGCGCTGCGTAATGGTTTGAAATTGCAGACTCGAAGTTCTAACATGTGGCTGCGACCGCAAAGAGTCCACCCACTTCCTCTACCTTCAAACTCTTCTTGTTTTTGTGTCAAGTGCTCAAATAGTCGTGTCACTATCTCGTCAAGATCCTCGTTATTGTCATCGTGTAAGCTCTCACACCCTACGTAAAAGCTGAAAGTGCTTGACTCGGACGAGACAACTTTCTCATACAGCAGGGTCAAGACGAGATGAATTTTAATTGCAACATTGACGAGGCAATCACGTAATTTATCGACTACCAGAGATTTCACATTGTTGAGGAAGATGCTCGAGTCACATTTTTCATCGCTTCCAGATTTATAAGTCATGATGCGTGCACTTTTATTCAAAGCACCAACTTCATGCCCATCAGTGCGAGATTTCTTTGCCGGCGAGACTACGTCATCATGATCCGGTAAACGACATTTTTTCAAATGCCTAGCAATATTAGGTTTAGAAATCAACTTTCCACAGTTGCAACATGCCACTTTCTCGCCAAGACCGGAGGGACCTGGTTGCGGTTCCATTTTTTCTCTCTGTTATTTATATATATATATATATATACAGAGAATTTTTTTTGGGGGGGTTGTGGTGATGGTAGTGGAAAGCGCACTGAAACAGAAGGAAAAAAAAGTTGAAAAATGCTAGATATTTTTTCCTTCCACATATATATTAGACGCGAACAGTATGTATGTATGTATGTATGTATGTATGTATGTGTGTGTGCACTGTTGTAGGAGGTTAAAAATATGGGACATGTAAGTGTGTGTCAATTTTTTATGGCTCCTCTGAATATGTGTATGTCAGACGCAAAACAAAAATATTAATATATCATGAAAATAAAAACTTACCTTTCAACAGAGATGGAGAGAAACTTCAAAATAAAAACTTGTAGCTCACTAAAACTTCCACGATGATATATATATATATATACTGCCAGACAAACAATTAAGAATACTGAACTGCCACGATTGACGTTCACCTTTCAAGAGAGATAGAGAGACTTCAAAATAAAACTTGTAGCTCACTAAAACTTCCACGATGATATATATGTATACTGCCAGATAAACAAATTAAAAAATACTGAACTGCCACGATTGACGTTCACTATGATAATGATGTACAAAAGAAGAAACTTGTACGTTATATAGGAACTCCTCTTTTTTTTCTCCTTCTCTCCTCCCTACTCCACGCGACTCTCTTTGGTGAAAACACAATAAGGGCTATGGTCAATATCCTAGCAAATAAAACCCTTGTTGACTGATTTATTCATGCTATATTTTTTCAACAAAAACTTTTGTGATATGCACAATATCCTGTGGGGGACAAATAACAATAAACGGGACGTTGATAGTTCTACCCATGTATGTATTGTCGATCATTTCCCCCTCGGCCTCTATTCCACGTCCCGTCAGGGTGTGGTGTGTGAAACAAACGATTCCCAGTATAAAACTCAAAAAGCGGAAGATGCTGCTGTGTTTGCTTCCGTCACATCCCCCTCTGATTCTATTGTTATCGGGGATGTGATGGATTCTTCATTCAGAACCGTGGGAAAGCTGAAAAAAATAGAATCTCTTCGGGCGAAAAAGGATGCAAGATGAATGGGTTCGGGGAGGGGTTGCTGTGGATAGTTTGGTTCGTGATGAAAATGTTACATTGAGCGACGAAACACAATTTCTCCACAGGGACAGGAAAAATTCTACCGGGCGTCGCTATCCACGCAAACATTAGAAATTGCCTGAATGCCTTGGGGGGGCTTGGCATAGGATTATCGATTTTCGTTTTTAGAGAATAATCTATGTAAGATTCTAGCATCAAGAATAAACAACATTGATTAAATTTTTGACAACATTCGCAGTACAAATCTAAACTCGTGATGATTTCGCCGTTACCATGTATCCCTGGCGAGGTTAGGGGCCAGGCATCCTAAAAACAACAATTATTATTTTGTTTGTTTGTTTGCGTTACAATACGGAAATAATAAGAGGCATACGCGCGCGTGCGTGTATGTGTGCGTGTGTGTGTGTGTGTGTGTGTGTGTGTGTGTGTGTGTGTGTGTGTGTGTGTGTGTGTGTGTGTGTGTGTGTGTGTGTGTGTGTGTGTGTGTATGGTACATCGTTCCCTCCCCGAGAGAAGAGGTTTACGAAGATCACGATATATATAAACATTTGGCCCCGTTCATTCCAGCACTCCAACTTCATCTCTCTAAAATGTTGACGACAATATTCTAAAGGTAGAGAGAATGAGAGAATGAGAGATTGAGAGATTGAGAGAATAAGAGGATGAGAGAAGAGGTTTACGAAGATCACGATATATATAAACATTTGGCCCCGTTGATTCCAGCACTCCAACTTCATCTCTCTAAAATGTTGACGACAATATTCTAAAGGTAGAGAGAATGAGAGAATGAGAGAATGAGAGATTGAGAGATTGAGAGATTGAGAGAATAAGAGGATAAGAGAAGAGGTTTACGTAGGTCACAATATATAAACATTTGGTCCCAAACTTGGAAAATTACGATAAAGTGCACTCATCTTTCAAAAAATAAGAGAATGAGAGAATGAGAGAATGAGAGGAGAGGTTTACGTAGGTCACGATATATAAACATTTGGTCCCAGACTTGGAAAATTACGATAAGGTGCACTCATCTTTCAAAAAATAAGAAAATAAGAGAATAAAAAAATGAGAGAATAAAAAAAAATATAAGAGGATGAGAGGAGAATAAAAAGAGAATGAGAGAACAACGAGAAAGATGAGAAAGATGAGGAGGATGAGAGAACGAGAGCTCATCTTTCACTCATCACTGCCTTTTTGCCCCCGCGAAACGTCGTCGGCGCAATAAATGGGGCGCGGAACAGGAAGAGAAAGTGAGTTTTTTAACTTTTTGTGGTCGTTTGGTCAAGAAATCAAAGTTGCGGTGGGAGTCACAAAAATACTCTACTGGTGAAGATCTGAGTATGTAGTTTTTGACCTTATATGGAACCTCCCATCTGAAAATTTGAAAAATCTTAAAAAATTCGTCGAAAATCTTGATGTCTCCAATCTCTTGTTTTGTACGTTTTTTCCACGTGTCTTGACATGCAAAGTATCCCTGCAACGTTTGGTGAAGATCTGAGTATGTAGTTTTTGACCTTATCTGGAACCTCCTATCTGAAAATTTGAAAATTCTTAAAAAGTTCGTCCAAAATCTTGATGTCTCCAATCTCTTGTTTTGTACGTTTTTTCCACGTGTCTTGACATCCAATGTATCCCTCCAAAGTTTGGTGAAGATCTGAGTATGTAGTTTTTGACCTTATATGGAACCTCCTTTCTGAAAATTTGAAAATTCTTAAAAAATTCGTCCAAAATCTTGATGTCCAAAATCTCTTGTTTTGTACGTTTTTTCCACGTGTCTTGACATCCAATGTATCAATGCAAAGTTTGGTGAAGATCTGAGTATGTCGTTTTTGACCTTATCTGGAACCTCCCAACTGAAAATTTGAAAATTCTTCAAAAATTCGTCCAAAATCTTGATATCCCCAATCCTATGTTTTGTATGTTTTTTCCACGTGTCTTGACATCCAATGTATCCCTGCAAAGTTTGGTGAAGATCTGAGTATGTAGTTTTTGACCTTATCTGGAACCTCCTATCTGAAAATTTGAAAATTTTTAAAAAATTCGTCCAAAATCTTGATGTCTTCAATCTCTTGTTTTGTACGTTTTTTCCACGTGTCTTGACTTCCAATGTATCCCTGCAAAGTTTGGTGAAGATCTGAGTATGTCGTTTTTGACCTTATCTGGAAAATCCTTTCTGAAAGTTTGAAAATTCTTAAAAAAATCGTCCAAAATCTTGATGTCTCCAATCTCTTGTTTTGTACGTTTTTTCCACGTGTCTTGACATCCAATGTATCCCTCCAAAGTTTGGTGAAGATCTGAGTATGTAGTTTTTGACCTTATATGGAACCTCCTTTCTGAAAATTTGAAAATTCTTAAAAAATTCGTCCAAAATCTTGATGTCCCCAATCTCTTGTTTTGTACGTTTTTTCCACGTGTCTTGACATCCAATGTATCCATGCAAAGTTTGGTGAAGATCTGAGTATGTCGTTTTTGACCTTATCTGGAACCTCCCAACTGAAAATTTGAAAATTCTTCAAAAATTCGTCGAAAATCTTGATGTCTCCAATCTCTTGTTTTGTACGTTTTTCCCACGTGTCTTGACATGCAAAGTATCCCTGCAACGTTTGGTGAAGATCTGAGTATGTAGTTTTTGACCTTATCTGGAACCTCCCATCTGAAAATTTGAAAATTCCTAAAAAATCCGTCCAAAACCTTGATGACCTCAACCTCTTGTTTTGTACGTTTTTTCCACGTGTCTTGACATCCAATGTATCCCTGCAATGTTTGGTGAAGATCTGAGTATGTAGTTTTTGACCTTATATGGAACCTCTTATCTGAAAATTTGAAAATTCTTAAAAATATTTGACAAAAATCTTTGTTGTCCCCAATCCTATGTTTTGTATGTTTTTTCCACGTGTCTTGACATCCAATGTATTTCTGCAAAGTTTGGTGAAGATCTGAGTATGTCGTTTTTGACCTTATCTGGAACCTCCCATCTGAAAATTTGAAAATTCTTAAAAAATTCGACCAAAATCTTGATGTCTCCAATCCTATGTTTTGTATGTTTTTTCCACGTGTCTTGACATCCAATGTATCCATGCAAAGTTTGGTGAAGATCTGAGTATGTAGTTTTTGACCTTATCTGGAACCTCCCATCTGAAAATTTTAAAATTTTTAAAAAATTCGTCCAAAATCTTGATGTCTCCAATCTCTTGTTTTGTACGTTTTTTCCACGTGTCTTGACCTCCAATGTATCCCTGCAATGTTTGGTGAAGATCTGAGTATGTAGTTTTTGACCTTATATGGAACCTCCTATCTGAAAATTTGAAAATTCTTAAAAAATTTGACCAAAATCTTGATGTCCCCAATCCTATGTTTTGTATGTTTTTTCCACGTGTCTTGACATCCAATATATCCCTGCAAAGTTTGGTGAAGATCTGAGTATGTCGTTTTTGACCTTATCTGGAACATCCTTTCTGAAAATTTGAAAATTCTTAAAAAATTCGTCCAAAATCTTGATGTCTCCATTCTCTTGTTTTGTACGTTTTTTCCACGTGTCTTGACATCCAATGTATCCCTGCAAAGTTTGGTGAAGATCTGAGTATGTAGTTTTTGACCTTATATGGAACCTCCTTTCTGAAAATTTGAAAATTCTTAAAAAATTCGTCCAAAATCTTGATGTCTCCAATCTCTTGTTTTGTACGTTTTTTCCACGTGTCTTGACATCCAATGTATCCCTGCAAAGTTTGGTGAAGATCTGAGTATGTAGTTTTTGACCTTATATGGAACCTCCTATCTGAAAATTTGAAAATTCTTCAAAAATTCGTCCAAAATCTTGATGTCTCCAATCTCTTGTTTTGTACGTTTTTTCCACGTTTCTTGACATCCAATGTATCCCTGCAATGTTTGGTGAAGATCTGAGTATGTAGTTTTTGACCTTATATGGAACCTCCTATCTGAAAATTTGAGAATTCTTAAAAAATTTGACCAAAATCTTGATATCCCCAATCCTATGTTTTGTATGTTTTTTCCACGTGTCATGACATCCAATGTATCCCTGCAAAGTTTGGTGAAGATCTGAGTATGTAGTTTTTGACCTTATCTGGAACATCCTTTCTGAAAATTTGAAAATTCTTAAAAAATTCGTCCAAAATCTTGATGTCTCCAATCTCTTGTTTTGTACGTTTTTTCCACGTGTCTTGACATCCAATGTATCCCTGCAAAGTTTGGTGAAGATCTGAGTATGTAGTTTTGGACCTTATATGGAACCTCCTTTCTGAAAATTTGAAAATTCTTAAAAAATTCGTCCAAAATCTTGATGTCTCCAATCTCTTGTTTTGTACGTTTTTTCCACGTGTCTTGACATCCAATGTATCCCTGCAAAGTTTGGTGAAGATCTGAGTATGTAGTTTTTGACCTTATATGGAACCTCCCATCTGAAAATTTGAAAATTCCTAAAAAATCCGTCTAAAATCTTGATGTCTCCACTCTCTTGTTTTGTACTTTTTTTCCACGTGTCTTGACATCCAATGTATCCCTGCAAAGTTTGGTGAAGATCTGAGTATGTAGTTTTTGACCTTATATGGAACCTCCTTTCTGAAAATTTGAAAATTCTTAAAAAATTCGACCAAAATCTTGATGTCTCCAATCCTATGTTTTGTATGTTTTTTCCACGTGTCTTGACATCCAATGTATCCATGCAAAGTTTGGTGAAGATCTGAGTATGTAGTTTTTTACCTTATATGGAACCTCCTATCTGAAAATTTGAGAATTCTTGAAAAATTCGTCCAAAATCTTGATGTCTCCAATCTCTTGTTTTGTACGTTTTTTCCACGTGTCTTGACATCCAATGTATCCCTGCAAAGTTTGGTGAAGATCTGAGTATGTCGTTTTTGACCTTATCTGGAACATCCTTTCTGAAAATTTGAAAATTCTTAAAAAATTCGTCCAAAATCTTGATGTCTCCAATCTCTTGTTTTGTACGTTTTTTTCACGTGTCTTCACATCCAATGTATCCCTGCAAAGTTTGGTGAAGATCTGAGTATGTAGTTTTTGACCTTATCTGGAACCTCTCATCTGAAAATTTGAAAATTCCTAAAAAATCCGTCCAAAATTTTGATGACACCAATCTCTTGTTTTGTACGTTTTTTCCACGTGTCTTGACATCCAATGTATCCCTGCAAAGTTTGGTGAAGATCTGAGTATGTAGTTTTTGACCTTATCTGGAACCTCCTTTCTGAAAATTTGAAAATTCTTCAAAAATTCGTCCAAAATCTTGATGTCTCCAATCTCTTGTTTTGTACGTTTTTTCCACGTTTCTTGACATCCAATGTATCCCTGCAATGTTTGGTGAAGATCTGAGTATGTAGTTTTTGACCTTATATGGAACCTCCTATCTGAAAATTTGAAAATTCTTAAAAAATTCGTCCAAAATCTTGATATCCCCAATCCTATGTTTTGTATGTTTTTTCCACGTGTCTTGACATCCAATGTATCCCTGCAAAGTTTGGTGAAGATCTGAGTATGTAGTTTTAGACCTTATCTGGAAACTCATTTCTGAAAATTTGAAAATTCCTCAAAAATTCGTCCAAAATCTTGATGTCTCCAATCTCTTGTTTTGTACGTTTTTCCACGTGTCTTGACATCCAATGTATCCCTGCAAAGTTTGGTGAAGATCTGAGTATGTAGTTTTTGACCTTATATGGAGCCTCGTTTCTGAAAATTTGAAAATTCTTAAAAAATTCATCCAAAATCTTGATGTCTCCAATCTCTTGTTTTGTACGTTTTTTCCACGTTTCTTGACATCCAATGTATCCCTCCAAAGTTTGGTGAAGATCTGAGTATGTAGTTTTTGACCTTATATGGAACCTCCTTTCTGAAAATTTGAAAATTCTTAAAAAATTCGTCGAAAATCTTGATGTCTCCAATCTCTTGTTTTGTACGTTTTTTCCACGTGTCTTGACATGCAAAGTATCCCTGCAACGTTTGGTGAAGATCTGAGTATGCAGTTTTTGACCTTATCTGGAACCTCCTATCTGAAAATTTGAAAATTCTTAAAAAATTCGTCCAAAATCTTGATGTCTCCAATCTCTTGTTTTGTACGTTTTTTCCACGTTTCTTGACATCCAATGTATCCCTGCAATGTTTGGTGAAGATCTGAGTATGTAGTTTTTGACCTTATATGAAACCTCCTATCTGAATATTTGAAAATTCTTAAAAAAATTGACCAAAATCTTGATATCCCCAATCCTATGTTTTGTATGTTTTTTTCCACGTGTCTTGACATCCAATGTATCCCTGCAAAGTTTGGTGAAGATCTGAGTATGTAGTTTTTGACCTTATCTGGAACCTCCTATCTGAAAATTTGAAAATTTTTAAAAAATTCGTCCAAAATCTTGATGTCCCCAATCTCTTGTTTTGTACGTTTTTTCCACGTGTCTTGACATCCAATGTATCCATGCAAAGTTTGGTGAAGATCTGAGTATGTCGTTTTTGACCTTATCTGGAACCTCCCAACTGAAAATTTGAAAATTCTTCAAAAATTCGTCGAAAATCTTGATGTCTCCAATCTCTTGTTTTGTACGTTTTTCCCACGTGTCTTGACATGCAAAGTATCCCTGCAACGTTTGGTGAAGATCTGAGTATGTAGTTTTTGACCTTATCTGGAACCTCCCATCTGAAAATTTGAAAATTCCTAAAAAATCCGTCCAAAATCTTGATGACCTCAACCTCTTGTTTTGTACGTTTTTTCCACGTGTCTTGACATCCAATGTATCCCTGCAATGTTTGGTGAAGATCTGAGTATGTAGTTTTTGACCTTATATGGAACCTCCCATCTGAAAATTTGAAAAATCTTAAAAAATTCGTCGAAAATCTTGATGTCTCCAATCTCTTGTTTTGTACGTTTTTTCCACGTGTCTTGACATGCAAAGTATCCCTGCAACGTTTGGTGAAGATCTGAGTATGTAGTTTTTGACCTTATCTGGAACCTCCTATCTGAAAATTTGAAAATCCTTAAAAAGTTCGTCCAAAATCTTGATGTCTCCAATCTCTTGTTTTGTACGTTTTTTCCACGTGTCTTGACATCCAATGTATCCCTCCAAAGTTTGGTGAAGATCTGAGTATGTAGTTTTTGACCTTATATGGAACCTCCTTTCTGAAAATTTGAAAATTCTTAAAAAATTCGTCCAAAATCTTGATGTCCCCAATCTCTTGTTTTGTACGTTTTTTCCACGTGTCTTGACATCCAATGTATCCATGCAAAGTTTGGTGAAGATCTGAGTATGTCGTTTTTGACCTTATCTGGAACCTCCCAACTGAAAATTTGAAAATTCTTCAAAAATTCGTCCAAAATCTTGATATCCCCAATCCTATGTTTTGTATGTTTTTTCCACGTGTCTTGACATCCAATGTATCCCTGCAAAGTTTGGTGAAGATCTGAGTATGTAGTTTTTGACCTTATCTGGAACCTCCTATCTGAAAATTTGAAAATTTTTAAAAAATTCGTCCAAAATCTTGATGTCTTCAATCTCTTGTTTTGTACGTTTTTTCCACGTGTCTTGACTTCCAATGTATCCCTGCAAAGTTTGGTGAAGATCTGAGTATGTCGTTTTTGACCTTATCTGGAAAATCCTTTCTGAAAGTTTGAAAATTCTTAAAAAAATCGTCCAAAATCTTGATGTCTCCAATCTCTTGTTTTGTGTTCGTTTTTTCCACGTGTCTTGACATCCAATGTATCCCTCCAAAGTTTGGTGAAGATCTGAGTATGCAGTTTTTGACCTTATATGGAACCTCCTTTCTGAAAATTTGAAAATTCTTAAAAAATTCGTCCAAAATCTTGATGTCTCCAATCTCTTGTTTTGTACGTTTTTTCCACGTGTCTTGACCTCCAATGTATCCCTGCAATGTTTGGTGAAGATCTGAGTATGTAGTTTTTGACCTTATATGGAACCTCCTATCTGAAAATTTGAAAATTCTTAAAAAATTTGACCAAAATCTTGATGTCCCCAATCCTATGTTTTGTATGTTTTTTCCACGTGTCTTGACATCCAATATATCCCTGCAAAGTTTGGTGAAGATCTGAGTATGTCGTTTTTGACCTTATCTGGAACATCCTTTCTGAAAATTTGAAAATTCTTAAAAAATTCGTCCAAAATCTTGATGTCTCCATTCTCTTGTTTTGTACGTTTTTTCCACGTGTCTTGACATCCAATGTATCCCTGCAAAGTTTGGTGAAGATCTGAGTATGTAGTTTTTGACCTTATATGGAACCTCCTTTCTGAAAATTTGAAAATTCTTAAAAAATTCGTCCAAAATCTTGATGTCTCCAATCTCTTGTTTTGTACGTTTTTTCCACGTGTCTTGACATCCAATGTATCCCTGCAAAGTTTGGTGAAGATCTGAGTATGTCGTTTTTGACCTTATATGGAACCTCCTATCTGAAAATTTGAAAATTCTTAAAAATATTTGACCAAAATCTTGATGTCCCCAATCCTATGTTTTGTATGTTTTTTCCACGTGTCTTGACATCCAATGTATCCCTGCAAAGTTTGGTGAAGATCTGAGTATGTAGTTTTAGACCTTATCTGGAACCTCATTTCTGAAAATTTGAAAATTCCTCAAAAATTCGTCCAAAATCTTGATGTCTCCAATCTCTTGTTTTGTACGTTTTTTCCACGTGTCTTGACATCCAATGTATCCCTGCAAAGTTTGGTGAAGATCTGAGTATGTAGTTTTTGACCTTATATGGAGCCTCCTTTCTGAAAATTTGAAAATTCTTAAAAAATTCATCCAAAATCTTGATGTCTCCAATCTCTTGTTTTGTACGTTTTTTCCACGTTTCTTGACATCCAATGTATCCCTGCAAAGTTTGGTGAAGATCTGAGTATGTAGTTTTTGACCTTATATGGAACCTCCTTTCTGAAAATTTGAAAATTCTTAAAAAATTCGTCCAAAATCTTGATGTCCCCAATCCTATGTTTTGTATGTTTTTTCCACGTGTCTTGACATCCAATGTATCCATGCAAAGTTTGGTGAAGATCTGAGTATGTCGTTTTTGACCTTATCTGAAACCTCCCATCTGAAAATTTGAAAAATCTTAAAAAATTCGTCGAAAATCTTGATGTCTCCAATCTCTTGTTTTGTACGTTTTTTCCACGTGTCTTGACATGCAAAGTATCCCTGCAACGTTTGGTGAAGATCTGAGTATGTAGTTTTTGACCTTATCTGGAACCTCCTATCTGAAAATTTGAAAATTCTTAAAAAATTCGTCCAAAATCTTGATGTCTCCAATCTCTTGTTTTGTACGTTTTTTCCACGTTTCTTGACATCCAATGTATCCCTGCAATGTTTGGTGAAGATCTGAGTATGTAGTTTTTGACCTTATATGGAACCTCCTATCTGAAAATTTGAAAATTCTTAAAAAAATCGTCCAAAATCTTGATATCCCCAATCCTATGTTTTGTATGTTTTTTCCACGTGTCTTGACATCCAATGTATCCCTGCAAAGTTTGGTGAAGATCTGAGTATGTAGTTTTTGACCTTATCTGGAACCTCCTATCTGAAAATTTTAAAATTTTTAAAAAATTCGTCCAAAATCTTGATGTTTTCAATCTCTTGTTTTGTACGTTTTTTCCACGTGTCTTGACTTCCAATGTATCCCTGCAAAGTTTGGTGAAGATCTGAGTATGTCGTTTTTGACCTTATCTGGAACATCCTTTCTGAAAGTTTGAAAATTCTTAAAAAAATCGTCCAAAATCTTGATGTCTCCAATCTCTTGTTTTGTACGTTTTTTCCACGTGTCTTGACATCCAATGTATCCCTGCAAAGTTTGGTGAAGATCTGAGTATGTAGTTTTTGACCTTATATGGAACCTCCTATCTGAAAATTTGAAAATTCTTCAAAAATTCGTCCAAAATCTTGATGTCTCCAATCTCTTGTTTTGTACGTTTTTTCCACGTTTCTTGACATCCAATGTATCCCTGCAATGTTTGGTGAAGATCTGAGTATGTAGTTTTTGACCTTATATGGAACCTCCTATCTGAAAATTTGAGAATTCTTAAAAAATTTGACCAAAATCTTGATATCCCCAATCCTATGTTTTGTATGTTTTTTCCACGTGTCATGACATCCAATGTATCCCTGCAAAGTTTGGTGAAGATCTGAGTATGTAGTTTTTGACCTTATCTGGAACATCCTTTCTGAAAATTTGAAAATTCTTAAAAAATTCGTCCAAAATCTTGATGTCTCCAATCTCTTGTTTTGTACGTTTTTTCCACGTGTCTTGACACCCAATGTATCCCTGCAAAGTTTGGTGAAGATCTGAGTATGTAGTTTTGGACCTTATATGGAACCTCCTTTCTGAAAATTTGAAAATTCTTAAAAAATTCGTCCAAAATCTTGATGTCTCCAATCTCTTGTTTTGTACGTTTTTTCCACGTGTCTTGACATCCAATGTATCCCTGCAAAGTTTGGTGAAGATCTGAGTATGTAGTTTTTGACCTTATATGGAACCTCCCATCTGAAAATTTGAAAATTCCTAAAAAATCCGTCTAAAATCTTGATGTCTCCACTCTCTTGTTTTGTACTTTTTTTCCACGTGTCTTGACATCCAATGTATCCCTGCAAAGTTTGGTGAAGATCTGAGTATGTAGTTTTTGACCTTATATGGAACCTCCTTTCTGAAAATTTGAAAATTCTTAAAAAATTAGACCAAAATCTTGATGTCTCCAATCCTATGTTTTGTATGTTTTTTCCACGTGTCTTGACATCCAATGTATCCATGCAAAGTTTGGTGATGATCTGAGTATGTAGTTTTTTACCTTATATGGAACCTCCTATCTGAAAATTTGAGAATTCTTGAAAAATTCGTCCAAAATCTTGATGTCTCCAATCTCTTGTTTTGTACGTTTTTTCCACGTGTCTTGACATCCAATGTATCCCTGCAAAGTTTGGTGAAGATCTGAGTATGTCGTTTTTGACCTTATCTGGAACATCCTTTCTGAAAATTTGAAAATTCTTAAAAAATTCGTCCAAAATCTTGATGTCTCCAATCTCTTGTTTTGTACGTTTTTTCCACGTGTCTTGACATCCAATGTATCCCTGCAAAGTTTGGTGAAGATCTGAGTATGTAGTTTTTGAACTTATATGGAACCTCCTTTCTGAAAATTTGAAAATTCTTAAAAAATTCGTCCAAAATCTTGATGTCTCCAATCTCTTGTTTTGTACGTTTTTTACACGTGTCTTGACATCCAATGTATCCATGCAAAGTTTGGTGAAGATCTGAGTATGTCGTTTTTGACCTTATCTGGAACCTCCCATCTGAAAATTTGAAAATTCTTCAAAAATTCGTCGAAAATCTTGATGTCTCCAATCTCTTGTTTTGTACGTTTTTTCCACGTGTCTTGACATGCAAAGTATCCCTGCAACGTTTGGTGAAGATCTGAGTATGTAGTTTTTGACCTTATCTGGAACCTCCTATCTGAAAATTTGAAAATTCTTAAAAAATTCGTCCAAAATCTTGATGTCCCCAATCTCTTGTTTTGTACGTTTTTTCCACGTGTCTTGACATCCAATGTATCCATGCAAAGTTTGGTGAAGATCTGAGTATGTCGTTTTTGACCTTATCTGGAACCTCCCAACTGAAAATTTGAAAATTCTTCAAAAATTCGTCGAAAATCTTGATGTCTCCAATCTCTTGTTTTGTACGTTTTTCCCACGTGTCTTGACATGCAAAGTATCCCTGCAACGTTTGGTGAAGATCTGAGTATGTAGTTTTTGACCTTATCTGGAACCTCCCATCTGAAAATTTGAAAATTCCTAAAAAATCCGTCCAAAATCTTGATGACCTCAACCTCTTGTTTTGTACGTTTTTTCCACGTGTCTTGACATCCAATGTATCCCTGCAATGTTTGGTGAAGATCTGAGTATGTAGTTTTTGACCTTATATGGAACCTCCCATCTGAAAATTTGAAAAATCTTAAAAAATTCGTCGAAAATCTTGATGTCTCCAATCTCTTGTTTTGTACGTTTTTTCCACGTGTCTTGACATGCAAAGTATCCCTGCAACGTTTGGTGAAGATCTGAGTATGTAGTTTTTGACCTTATCTGGAACCTCCTATCTGAAAATTTGAAAATTCTTAAAAAGTTCGTCCAAAATCTTGATGTCTCCAATCTCTTGTTTTGTACGTTTTTTCCACGTGTCTTGACATCCAATGTATCCCTCCAAAGTTTGGTGAAGATCTGAGTATGTAGTTTTTGACCTTATATGGAACCTCCTTTCTGAAAATTTGAAAATTCTTAAAAAATTCGTCCAAAATCTTGATGTCCCCAATCTCTTGTTTTGTACGTTTTTTCCACGTGTCTTGACATCCAATGTATCCATGCAAAGTTTGGTGAAGATCTGAGTATGTCGTTTTTGACCTTATCTGGAACCTCCCAACTGAAAATTTGAAAATTCTTCAAAAATTCGTCCAAAATCTTGATATCCCCAATCCTATGTTTTGTATGTTTTTTCCACGTGTCTTGACATCCAATGTATCCCTGCAAAGTTTGGTGAAGATCTGAGTATGTAGTTTTTGACCTTATCTGGAACCTCCTATCTGAAAATTTGAAAATTTTTAAAAAATTCGTCCAAAATCTTGATGTCTTCAATCTCTTGTTTTGTACGTTTTTTCCACGTGTCTTGACTTCCAATGTATCCCTGCAAAGTTTGGTGAAGATCTGAGTATGTCGTTTTTGACCTTATCTGGAAAATCCTTTCTGAAAGTTTGAAAATTCTTAAAAAAATCGTCCAAAATCTTGATGTCTCCAATCTCTTGTTTTGTACGTTTTTTCCACGTGTCTTGACATCCAATGTATCCCTCCAAAGATTGGTGAAGATCTGAGTATGTAGTTTTTGACCTTATATGGAACCTCCTTTCTGAAAATTTGAAAATTCTTAAAAAATTCGTCCAAAATCTTGATGTCCCCAATCTCTTGTTTTGTACGTTTTTTCCACGTGTCTTGACATCCAATGTATCCATGCAAAGTTTGGTGAAGATCTGAGTATGTCGTTTTTGACCTTATCTGGAACCTCCCAACTGAAAATTTGAAAATTCTTCAAAAATTCGTCGAAAATCTTGATGTCTCCAATCTCTTGTTTTGTACGTTTTTCCCACGTGTCTTGACATGCAAAGTATCCCTGCAACGTTTGGTGAAGATCTGAGTATGTAGTTTTTGACCTTATCTGGAACCTCCCATCTGAAAATTTGAAAATTCCTAAAAAATCCGTCCAAAACCTTGATGACCTCAACCTCTTGTTTTGTACGTTTTTTCCACGTGTCTTGACATCCAATGTATCCCTGCAATGTTTGGTGAAGATCTGAGTATGTAGTTTTTGACCTTATATGGAACCTCTTATCTGAAAATTTGAAAATTCTTAAAAATATTTGACAAAAATCTTTGTTGTCCCCAATCCTATGTTTTGTATGTTTTTTCCACGTGTCTTGACATCCAATGTATTTCTGCAAAGTTTGGTGAAGATCTGAGTATGTCGTTTTTGACCTTATCTGGAACCTCCCATCTGAAAATTTGAAAATTCTTAAAAAATTCGACCAAAATCTTGATGTCTCCAATCCTATGTTTTGTATGTTTTTTCCACGTGTCTTGACATCCAATGTATCCATGCAAAGTTTTTTGAAGATCTGAGTATGTAGTTTTTGACCTTATCTGGAACCTCCCATCTGAAAATTTTAAAATTTTTAAAAAATTCGTCCAAAATCTTGATGTCTCCAATCTCTTGTTTTGTACGTTTTTTCCACGTGTCTTGACATCCAATGTATCCCTGCAAAGTTTGGTGAAGATCTGAGTATGTAGTTTTTGACCTTATATGGAACCTCCCATCAGAAAATTTGAAAATTCCTAAAAAATCCGTCTAAAATCTTGATGTCTCCACTCTCTTGTTTTGTACTTTTTTTCCACGTGTCTTGACATCCAATGTATCCCTGCAAAGTTTGGTGAAGATCTGAGTATGTAGTTTTTGACCTTATATGGAACCTCCTTTCTGAAAATTTGAAAATTCTTAAAAAATTAGACCAAAATCTTGATGTCTCCAATCCTATGTTTTGTATGTTTTTTCCACGTGTCTTGACATCCAATGTATCCATGCAAAGTTTGGTGAAGATCTGAGTATGTAGTTTTTTACCTTATATGGAACCTCCTATCTGAAAATTTGAGAATTCTTGAAAAATTCGTCCAAAATCTTGATGTCTCCAATCTCTTGTTTTGTACGTTTTTTCCACGTGTCTTGACATCCAATGTATCCCTGCAAAGTTTGGTGAAGATCTGAGTATGTCGTTTTTGACCTTATCTGGAACATCCTTTCTGAAAATTTGAAAATTCTTAAAAAATTCGTCCAAAATCTTGATGTCTCCAATCTCTTGTTTTGTACGTTTTTTCCACGTGTCTTGACATCCAATGTATCCCTGCAAAGTTTGGTGAAGATCTGAGTATGTAGTTTTTGAACTTATATGGAACCTCCTTTCTGAAAATTTGAAAATTCTTAAAAAATTCGTCCAAAATCTTGATGTCTCCAATCTCTTGTTTTGTACGTTTTTTACACGTGTCTTGACATCCAATGTATCCATGCAAAGTTTGGTGAAGATCTGAGTATGTCGTTTTTGACCTTATCTGGAACCTCCCATCTGAAAATTTGAAAATTCTTCAAAAATTCGTCGAAAATCTTGATGTCTCCAATCTCTTGTTTTGTACGTTTTTTCCACGTGTCTTGACATGCAAAGTATCCCTGCAACGTTTGGTGAAGATCTGAGTATGTAGTTTTTGACCTTATCTGGAACCTCCTATCTGAAAATTTGAAAATTCTTAAAAAATTCGTCCAAAATCTTGATGTCCCCAATCTCTTGTTTTGTACGTTTTTTCCACGTGTCTTGACATCCAATGTATCCATGCAAAGTTTGGTGAAGATCTGAGTATGTCGTTTTTGACCTTATCTGGAACCTCCCAACTGAAAATTTGAAAATTCTTCAAAAATTCGTCGAAAATCTTGATGTCTCCAATCTCTTGTTTTGTACGTTTTTCCCACGTGTCTTGACATGCAAAGTATCCCTGCAACGTTTGGTGAAGATCTGAGTATGTAGTTTTTGACCTTATCTGGAACCTCCCATCTGAAAATTTGAAAATTCCTAAAAAATCCGTCCAAAATCTTGATGACCTCAACCTCTTGTTTTGTACGTTTTTTCCACGTGTCTTGACATCCAATGTATCCCTGCAATGTTTGGTGAAGATCTGAGTATGTAGTTTTTGACCTTATATGGAACCTCCCATCTGAAAATTTGAAAAATCTTAAAAAATTCGTCGAAAATCTTGATGTCTCCAATCTCTTGTTTTGTACGTTTTTTCCACGTGTCTTGACATGCAAAGTATCCCTGCAACGTTTGGTGAAGATCTGAGTATGTAGTTTTTGACCTTATCTGGAACCTCCTATCTGAAAATTTGAAAATTCTTAAAAAGTTCGTCCAAAATCTTGATGTCTCCAATCTCTTGTTTTGTACGTTTTTTCCACGTGTCTTGACATCCAATGTATCCCTCCAAAGTTTGGTGAAGATCTGAGTATGTAGTTTTTGACCTTATATGGAACCTCCTTTCTGAAAATTTGAAAATTCTTAAAAAATTCGTCCAAAATCTTGATGTCCCCAATCTCTTGTTTTGTACGTTTTTTCCACGTGTCTTGACATCCAATGTATCCATGCAAAGTTTGGTGAAGATCTGAGTATGTCGTTTTTGACCTTATCTGGAACCTCCCAACTGAAAATTTGAAAATTCTTCAAAAATTCGTCCAAAATCTTGATATCCCCAATCCTATGTTTTGTATGTTTTTTCCACGTGTCTTGACATCCAATGTATCCCTGCAAAGTTTGGTGAAGATCTGAGTATGTAGTTTTTGACCTTATCTGGAACCTCCTATCTGAAAATTTGAAAATTTTTAAAAAATTCGTCCAAAATCTTGATGTCTTCAATCTCTTGTTTTGTACGTTTTTTCCACGTGTCTTGACTTCCAATGTATCCCTGCAAAGTTTGGTGAAGATCTGAGTATGTCGTTTTTGACCTTATCTGGAAAATCCTTTCTGAAAGTTTGAAAATTCTTAAAAAAATCGTCCAAAATCTTGATGTCTCCAATCTCTTGTTTTGTACGTTTTTTCCACGTGTCTTGACATCCAATGTATCCCTCCAAAGTTTGGTGAAGATCTGAGTATGTAGTTTTTGACCTTATATGGAACCTCCTTTCTGAAAATTTGAAAATTCTTAAAAAATTCGTCCAAAATCTTGATGTCCCCAATCTCTTGTTTTGTACGTTTTTTCCACGTGTCTTGACATCCAATGTATCCATGCAAAGTTTGGTGAAGATCTGAGTATGTCGTTTTTGACCTTATCTGGAACCTCCCAACTGAAAATTTGAAAATTCTTCAAAAATTCGTCGAAAATCTTGATGTCTCCAATCTCTTGTTTTGTACGTTTTTCCCACGTGTCTTGACATGCAAAGTATCCCTGCAACGTTTGGTGAAGATCTGAGTATGTAGTTTTTGACCTTATCTGGAACCTCCCATCTGAAAATTTGAAAATTCCTAAAAAATCCGTCCAAAACCTTGATGACCTCAACCTCTTGTTTTGTACGTTTTTTCCACGTGTCTTGACATCCAATGTATCCCTGCAATGTTTGGTGAAGATCTGAGTATGTAGTTTTTGACCTTATATGGAACCTCTTATCTGAAAATTTGAAAATTCTTAAAAATATTTGACAAAAATCTTTGTTGTCCCCAATCCTATGTTTTGTATGTTTTTTCCACGTGTCTTGACATCCAATGTATTTCTGCAAAGTTTGGTGAAGATCTGAGTATGTCGTTTTTGACCTTATCTGGAACCTCCCATCTGAAAATTTGAAAATTCTTAAAAAATTCGACCAAAATCTTGATGTCTCCAATCCTATGTTTTGTATGTTTTTTCCACGTGTCTTGACATCCAATGTATCCATGCAAAGTTTTTTGAAGATCTGAGTATGTAGTTTTTGACCTTATCTGGAACCTCCCATCTGAAAATTTTAAAATTTTTAAAAAATTCGTCCAAAATCTTGATGTCTCCAATCTCTTGTTTTGTACGTTTTTTCCACGTGTCTTGACCTCCAATGTATCCCTGCAATGTTTGGTGAAGATCTGAGTATGTAGTTTTTGACCTTATATGGAACCTCCTATCTGAAAATTTGAAAATTCTTAAAAAATTTGACCAAAATCTTGATGTCCCCAATCCTATGTTTTGTATGTTTTTTCCACGTGTCTTGACATCCAATATATCCCTGCAAAGTTTGGTGAAGATCTGAGTATGTCGTTTTTGACCTTATCTGGAACATCCTTTCTGAAAATTTGAAAATTCTTAAAAAATTCGTCCAAAATCTTGATGTCTCCATTCTCTTGTTTTGTACGTTTTTTCCACGTGTCTTGACATCCAATGTATCCCTGCAAAGTTTGGTGAAGATCTGAGTATGTAGTTTTTGACCTTATATGGAACCTCCTTTCTGAAAATTTGAAAATTCTTAAAAAATTCGTCCAAAATCTTGATGTCTCCAATCTCTTGTTTTGTACGTTTTTTCCACGTGTCTTGACATCCAATGTATCCCTGCAAAGTTTGGTGAAGATCTGAGTATGTAGTTTTTGACCTTATATGGAACCTCCTATCTGAAAATTTGAAAATTCTTCAAAAATTCGTCCAAAATCTTGATGTCTCCAATCTCTTGTTTTGTACGTTTTTTCCACGTTTCTTGACATCCAATGTATCCCTGCAATGTTTGGTGAAGATCTGAGTATGTAGTTTTTGACCTTATATGGAACCTCCTATCTGAAAATTTGAGAATTCTTAAAAAATTTGACCAAAATCTTGATATCCCCAATCCTATGTTTTGTATGTTTTTTCCACGTGTCATGACATCCAATGTATCCCTGCAAAGTTTGGTGAAGATCTGAGTATGTAGTTTTTGACCTTATCTGGAACATCCTTTCTGAAAATTTGAAAATTCTTAAAAAATTCGTCCAAAATCTTGATGTCTCCAATCTCTTGTTTTGTACGTTTTTTCCACGTGTCTTGACATCCAATGTATCCCTGCAAAGTTTGGTGAAGATCTGAGTATGTAGTTTTGGACCTTATATGGAACCTCCTTTCTGAAAATTTGAAAATTCTTAAAAAATTCGTCCAAAATCTTGATGTCTCCAATCTCTTGTTTTGTACGTTTTTTCCACGTGTCTTGACATCCAATGTATCCCTGCAAAGTTTGGTGAAGATCTGAGTATGTAGTTTTTGACCTTATATGGAACCTCCCATCTGAAAATTTGAAAATTCCTAAAAAATCCGTCTAAAATCTTGATGTCTCCACTCTCTTGTTTTGTACTTTTTTTCCACGTGTCTTGACATCCAATGTATCCCTGCAAAGTTTGGTGAAGATCTGAGTATGTAGTTTTTGACCTTATATGGAACCTCCTTTCTGAAAATTTGAAAATTCTTAAAAAATTCGACCAAAATCTTGATGTCTCCAATCCTATGTTTTGTATGTTTTTTCCACGTGTCTTGACATCCAATGTATCCATGCAAAGTTTGGTGAAGATCTGAGTATGTAGTTTTTTACCTTATATGGAACCTCCTATCTGAAAATTTGAGAATTCTTGAAAAATTCGTCCAAAATCTTGATGTCTCCAATCTCTTGTTTTGTACGTTTTTTCCACGTGTCTTGACATCCAATGTATCCCTGCAAAGTTTGGTGAAGATCTGAGTATGTCGTTTTTGACCTTATCTGGAACATCCTTTCTGAAAATTTGAAAATTCTTAAAAAATTCGTCCAAAATCTTGATGTCTCCAATCTCTTGTTTTGTACGTTTTTTTCACGTGTCTTCACATCCAATGTATCCCTGCAAAGTTTGGTGAAGATCTGAGTATGTAGTTTTTGACCTTATCTGGAACCTCTCATCTGAAAATTTGAAAATTCCTAAAAAATCCGTCCAAAATCTTGATGACACCAATCTCTTGTTTTGTACGTTTTTTCCACGTGTCTTGACATCCAATGTATCCCTGCAAAGTTTGGTGAAGATCTGAGTATGTAGTTTTTGACCTTATCTGGAACCTCCTTTCTGAAAATTTGAAAATTCTTCAAAAATTCGTCCAAAATCTTGATGTCTCCAATCTCTTGTTTTGTACGTTTTTTCCACGTTTCTTGACATCCAATGTATCCCTGCAATGTTTGGTGAAGATCTGAGTATGTAGTTTTTGACCTTATATGGAACCTCCTATCTGAAAATTTGAAAATTCTTAAAAAATTCGACCAAAATCTTGATATCCCCAATCCTATGTTTTGTATGTTTTTTCCACGTGTCTTGACATCCAATGTATCCCTGCAAAGTTTGGTGAAGATCTGAGTATGTAGTTTTAGACCTTATCTGGAAACTCATTTCTGAAAATTTGAAAATTCCTCAAAAATTCGTCCAAAATCTTGATGTCTCCAATCTCTTGTTTTGTACGTTTTTTCCACGTGTCTTGACATCCAATGTATCCCTGCAAAGTTTGGTGAAGATCTGAGTATGTAGTTTTTGACCTTATATGGAGCCTCGTTTCTGAAAATTTGAAAATTCTTAAAAAATTCATCCAAAATCTTGATGTCTCCAATCTCTTGTTTTGTACGTTTTTTCCACGTTTCTTGACATCCAATGTATCCCTGCAAAGTTTGGTGAAGATCTGAGTATGTAGTTTTTGACCTTATATGGAACCTCCTTTCTGAAAATTTGAAAATTCTTAAAAAATTCGTCGAAAATCTTGATGTCTCCAATCTCTTGTTTTGTACGTTTTTTCCACGTGTCTTGACATGCAAAGTATCCCTGCAACGTTTGGTGAAGATCTGAGTATGCAGTTTTTGACCTTATCTGGAACCTCCTATCTGAAAATTTGAAAATTCTTAAAAAATTCGTCCAAAATCTTGATGTCTCCAATCTCTTGTTTTGTACGTTTTTTCCACGTTTCTTGACATCCAATGTATCCCTGCAATGTTTGGTGAAGATCTGAGTATGTAGTTTTTGACCTTATATGAAACCTCCTATCTGAATATTTGAAAATTCTTAAAAAAATTGACCAAAATCTTGATATCCCCAATCCTATGTTTTGTATGTTTTTTCCACGTGTCTTGACATCCAATGTATCCCTGCAAAGTTTGGTGAAGATCTGAGTATGTAGTTTTTGACCTTATCTGGAACCTCCTATCTGAAAATTTGAAAATTTTTAAAAAATTCGTCCAAAATCTTGATGTCTTCAATCTCTTGTTTTGTACGTTTTTTCCACGTGTCTTGACCTCCAATGTATCCCTGCAAAGTTTGGTGAAGATCTGAGTATGTCGTTTTTGACCTTATGTGGAACATCCTTTCTGAAAATTTGAAAATTCTTAAAAAATTCGTCCAAAATCTTGATGTCTCCAATCTCTTGTTTTGTACGTTTTTTCCACGTGTCTTGACATCCAATGTATCCCTGCAAAGTTTGGTGAAGATCTGAGTATGTAGTTTTTGAACTTATATGGAACCTCCTTTCTGAAAATTTGAAAATTCTTAAAAAATTCGTCCAAAATCTTGATGTCTCCAATCTCTTGTTTTGTACGTTTTTTACAAGTGTCTTGACATCCAATGTATCCATGCAAAGTTTGGTGAAGATCTGAGTATGTCGTTTTTGACCTTATCTGGAACCTCCCATCTGAAAATTTGAAAATTCTTCAAAAATTCGTCGAAAATCTTGATGTCTCCAATCTCTTGTTTTGTACGTTTTTTCCACGTGTCTTGACATGCAAAGTATCCCTGCAACGTTTGGTGAAGATCTGAGTATGTAGTTTTTGACCTTATCTGGAACCTCCTATCTGAAAATTTGAAAATTCTTAAAAAATTCGTCCAAAATCTTGATGTCCCCAATCTCTTGTTTTGTACGTTTTTTCCACGTGTCTTGACATCCAATGTATCCATGCAAAGTTTGGTGAAGATCTGAGTATGTCGTTTTTGACCTTATCTGGAACCTCCCAACTGAAAATTTGAAAATTCTTCAAAAATTCGTCGAAAATCTTGATGTCTCCAATCTCTTGTTTTGTACGTTTTTCCCACGTGTCTTGACATGCAAAGTATCCCTGCAACGTTTGGTGAAGATCTGAGTATGTAGTTTTTGACCTTATCTGGAACCTCCCATCTGAAAATTTGAAAATTCCTAAAAAATCCGTCCAAAATCTTGATGACCTCAACCTCTTGTTTTGTACGTTTTTTCCACGTGTCTTGACATCCAATGTATCCCTGCAATGTTTGGTGAAGATCTGAGTATGTAGTTTTTGACCTTATATGGAACCTCCCATCTAAAAATTTGAAAAATCTTAAAAAATTCGTCGAAAATCTTGATGTCTCCAATCTCTTGTTTTGTACGTTTTTTCCACGTGTCTTGACATGCAAAGTATCCCTGCAACGTTTGGTGAAGATCTGAGTATGTAGTTTTTGACCTTATCTGGAACCTCCTATCTGAAAATTTGAAAATTCTTAAAAAGTTCGTCCAAAATCTTGATGTCTCCAATCTCTTGTTTTGTACGTTTTTTCCACGTTTCTTGACTTCCAATGTATCCCTGCAAAGTTTGGTGAAGATCTGAGTATGTCGTTTTTGACCTTATCTGGAAAATCCTTTCTGAAAGTTTGAAAATTCTTAAAAAAATCGTCCAAAATCTTGATGTCTCCAATCTCTTGTTTTGTACGTTTTTTCCACGTGTCTTGACATCCAATGTATCCCTCCAAAGTTTGGTGAAGATCTGAGTATGTAGTTTTTGACTTTATATGGAACCTCCTTTCTGAAAATTTGAAAATTCTTAAAAAATTCGTCCAAAATCTTGATGTCCCCAATCTCTTGTTTGTACGTTTTTTCCACGTGTCTTGACATCCAATGTATCCATGCAAAGTTTGGTGAAGATCTGAGTATGTCGTTTTTGACCTTATCTGGAACCTCCCAACTGAAAATTTGAAAATTCTTCAAAAATTCGTCGAAAATCTTGATGTCTCCAATCTCTTGTTTTGTACGTTTTTCCCACGTGTCTTGACATGCAAAGTATCCCTGCAACGTTTGGTGAAGATCTGAGTATGTAGTTTTTGACCTTATCTGGAACCTCCCATCTGAAAATTTGAAAATTCCTAAAAAATCCGTCCAAAACCTTGATGACCTCAACCTCTTGTTTTGTACGTTTTTTCCACGTGTCTTGACATCCAATGTATCCCTGCAATGTTTGGTGAAGATCTGAGTATGTAGTTTTTGACCTTATATGGAACCTCTTATCTGAAAATTTGAAAATTCTTAAAAATATTTGACAAAAATCTTTGTTGTCCCCAATCCTATGTTTTGTATGTTTCTTCCACGTGTCTTGACATCCAATGTATTTCTGCAAAGTTTGGTGAAGATCTGAGTATGTCGTTTTTGACCTTATCTGGAACCTCCCATCTGAAAATTTGAAAATTCTTAAAAAATTCGACCAAAATCTTGATGTCTCCAATCCTATGTTTTGTATGTTTTTTCCACGTGTCTTGACATCCAATGTATCCATGCAAAGTTTGGTGAAGATCTGAGTATGTAGTTTTTGACCTTATCTGGAACCTCCCATCTGAAAATTTTAAAATTTTTAAAAAATTCGTCCAAAATCTTGATGTCTCCAATCTCTTGTTTTGTACGTTTTTTCCACGTGTCTTGACCTCCAATGTATCCCTGCAATGTTTGGTGAAGATCTGAGTATGTAGTTTTTGACCTTATATGGAACCTCCTATCTGAAAATTTGAAAATTCTTAAAAAATTTGACCAAAATCTTGATGTCCCCAATCCTATGTTTTGTATGTTTTTTCCACGTGTCTTGACATCCAATATATCCCTGCAAAGTTTGGTGAAGATCTGAGTATGTCGTTTTTGACCTTATCTGGAACATCCTTTCTGAAAATTTGAAAATTCTTAAAAAATTCGTCCAAAATCTTGATGTCTCCATTCTCTTGTTTTGTACGTTTTTTCCACGTGTCTTGACATCCAATGTATCCCTGCAAAGTTTGGTGAAGATCTGAGTATGTAGTTTTTGACCTTATATGGAACCTCCTTTCTGAAAATTTGAAAATTCTTAAAAAATTCGTCCAAAATCTTGATGTCTCCAATCTCTTGTTTTGTACGTTTTTTCCACGTGTCTTGACATCCAATGTATCCCTGCAAAGTTTGGTGAAGATCTGAGTATGTCGTTTTTGACCTTATATGGAACCTCCTATCTGAAAATTTGAAAATTCTTAAAAATATTTGACCAAAATCTTGATGTCCCCAATCCTATGTTTTGTATGTTTTTTCCACGTGTCTTGACATCCAATGTATCCCTGCAAAGTTTGGTGAAGATCTGAGTATGTAGTTTTAGACCTTATCTGGAACCTCATTTCTGAAAATTTGAAAATTCCTCAAAAATTCGTCCAAAATCTTGATGTCTCCAATCTCTTGTTTTGTACGTTTTTTCCACGTGTCTTGACATCCAATGTATCCATGCAAAGTTTGGTGAAGATCTGAGTATGTAGTTTTTGACCTTATATGGAGCCTCCTTTCTGAAAATTTGAAAATTCTTAAAAAATTCATCCAAAATCTTGATGTCTCCAATCTCTTGTTTTGTACGTTTTTTCCACGTTTCTTGACATCCAATGTATCCCTGCAAAGTTTGGTGAAGATCTGAGTATGTAGTTTTTGACCTTATATGGAACCTCCTTTCTGAAAATTTGAAAATTCTTAAAAAATTCGTCCAAAATCTTGATGTCCCCAATCCTATGTTTTGTATGTTTTTTCCACGTGTCTTGACATCCAATGTATCCATGCAAAGTTTGGTGAAGATCTGAGTATGTCGTTTTTGACCTTATCTGAAACCTCCCATCTGAAAATTTGAAAAATCTTAAAAAATTCGTCGAAAATCTTGATGTCTCCAATCTCTTGTTTTCTACGTTTTTTCCACGTGTCTTGACATGCAAAGTATCCCTGCAACGTTTGGTGAAGATCTGAGTATGTAGTTTTTGACCTTATCTGGAACCTCCTATCTGAAAATTTGAAAATTCTTAAAAAATTCGTCCAAAATCTTGATGTCTCCAATCTCTTGTTTTGTACGTTTTTTCCACGTTTCTTGACATCCAATGTATCCCTGCAATGTTTGGTGAAGATCTGAGTATGTAGTTTTTGACCTTATATGGAACCTCCTATCTGAAAATTTGAAAATTCTTAAAAAATTCGTCCAAAATCTTGATATCCCCATCCTATGTTTTGTATGTTTTTTCCACGTGTCTTGACATCCAATGTATCCCTGCAAAGTTTGGTGAAGATCTGAGTATGTAGTTTTTGACCTTATCTGGAACCTCCTATCTGAAAATTTTAAAATTTTTAAAAAATTCGTCCAAAATCTTGATGTTTTCAATCTCTTGTTTTGTACGTTTTTTCCACGTGTCTTGACTTCCAATGTATCCCTGCAAAGTTTGGTGAAGATCTGAGTATGTCGTTTTTGACCTTATCTGGAACATCCTTTCTGAAAGTTTGAAAATTCTTAAAAAAATCGTCCAAAATCTTGATGTCTCCAATCTCTTGTTTTGTACGTTTTTTCCACGTGTCTTGACATCCAATGTATCCCTGCAAAGTTTGGTGAAGATCTGAGTATGTAGTTTTGGACCTTATATGGAACCTCCTTTCTGAAAATTTGAAAATTCTTAAAAAATTCGTCCAAAATCTTGATGTCTCCAATCTCTTGTTTTGTACGTTTTTTCCACGTGTCTTGACATCCAATGTATCCCTGCAAAGTTTGGTGAAGATCTGAGTATGTAGTTTTTGACCTTATATGGAACCTCCCATCTGAAAATTTGAAAATTCCTAAAAAATCCGTCTAAAATCTTGATGTCTCCACTCTCTTGTTTTGTACTTTTTTTCCACGTGTCTTGACATCCAATGTATCCCTGCAAAGTTTGGTGAAGATCTGAGTATGTAGTTTTTGACCTTATATGGAACCTCCTTTCTGAAAATTTGAAAATTCTTAAAAAATTCGACCAAAATCTTGATGTCTCCAATCCTATGTTTTGTATGTTTTTTCCACGTGTCTTGACATCCAATGTATCCATGCAAAGTTTGGTGAAGATCTGAGTATGTAGTTTTTTACCTTATATGGAACCTCCTATCTGAAAATTTGAGAATTCTTGAAAAATTCGTCCAAAATCTTGATGTCTCCAATCTCTTGTTTTGTACGTTTTTTCCACGTGTCTTGACATCCAATGTATCCCTGCAAAGTTTGGTGAAGATCTGAGTATGTCGTTTTTGACCTTATCTGGAACATCCTTTCTGAAAATTTGAAAATTCTTAAAAAATTCGTCCAAAATCTTGATGTCTCCAATCTCTTGTTTTGTACGTTTTTTTCACGTGTCTTCACATCCAATGTATCCCTGCAAAGTTTGGTGAAGATCTGAGTATGTAGTTTTTGACCTTATCTGGAACCTCTCATCTGAAAATTTGAAAATTCCTAAAAAATCCGTCCAAAATCTTGATGACACCAATCTCTTGTTTTGTACGTTTTTTCCACGTGTCTTGACATCCAATGTATCCCTGCAAAGTTTGGTGAAGATCTGAGTATGTAGTTTTTGACCTTATCTGGAACCTCCTTTCTGAAAATTTGAAAATTCTTCAAAAATTCGTCCAAAATCTTGATGTCTCCAATCTCTTGTTTTGTACGTTTTTTCCACGTTTCTTGACATCCAATGTATCCCTGCAATGTTTGGTGAAGATCTGAGTATGTAGTTTTTGACCTTATATGGAACCTCCTATCTGAAAATTTGAAAATTCTTAAAAAATTCGTCCAAAATCTTGATATCCCCAATCCTATGTTTTGTATGTTTTTTCCACGTGTCTTGACATCCAATGTATCCCTGCAAAGTTTGGTGAAGATCTGAGTATGTAGTTTTTGACCTTATCTGGAACCTCCTATCTGAAAATTTGAAAATTTTTAAAAAAATCGTCCAAAATCTTGATGTTTTCAATCTCTTGTTTTGTACGTTTTTTCCACGTGTCTTGACTTCCAATGTATCCCTGCAAAGTTTGGTGAAGATCTGAGTATGTCGTTTTTGACCTTATCTGGAACATCCTTTCTGAAAGTTTGAAAATTCTTAAAAAAATCGTCCAAAATCTTGATGTCTCCAATCTCTTGTTTTGTACGTTTTTTCCACGTGTCTTGACATCCAATGTATCCCTGCAAAGTTTGGTGAAGATCTGAGTATGTAGTTTTTGACCTTATATGGAACCTCCTATCTGAAAATTCGAAAATTCTTCAAAAATTCGTCCAAAATCTTGATGTCTCCAATCTCTTGTTTTGTACGTTTTTTCCACGTTTCTTGACATCCAATGTATCCCTGCAATGTTTGGTGAAGATCTGAGTATGTAGTTTTTGACCTTATATGGAACCTCCTATCTGAAAATTTGAGAATTCTTAAAAAATTTGACCAAAATCTTGATATCCCCAATCCTATGTTTTGTATGTTTTTTCCACGTGTCTTGACATCCAATGTATCCCTGCAAAGTTTGGTGAAGATCTGAGTATGTAGTTTTTGACCTTATCTGGAACATCCTTTCTGAAAATTTGAAAATTCTTAAAAAATTCGTCCAAAATCTTGATGTCTCCAATCTCTTGTTTTGTACGTTTTTTCCACGTGTCTTGACATCCAATGTATCCCTGCAAAGTTTGGTGAAGATCTGAGTATGTAGTTTTGGACCTTATATGGAACCTCCTTTCTGAAAATTTGAAAATTCTTAAAAAATTCGTCCAAAATCTTGATGTCTCCAATCTCTTGTTTTGTACGTTTTTTCCACGTGTCTTGACATCCAATGTATCCCTGCAAAGTTTGGTGAAGATCTGAGTATGTAGTTTTTGACCTTATATGGAACCTCCCATCTGAAAATTTGAAAATTCCTAAAAAATCCGTCTAAAATCTTGATGTCTCCACTCTCTTGTTTTGTACTTTTTTTCCACGTGTCTTGACATCCAATGTATCCCTGCAAAGTTTGGTGAAGATCTGAGTATGTAGTTTTTGACCTTATATGGAACCTCCTTTCTGAAAATTTGAAAATTCTTAAAAAATTCGACCAAAATCTTGATGTCTCCAATCCTATGTTTTGTATGTTTTTTCCACGTGTCTTGACATCCAATGTATCCATGCAAAGTTTGGTGAAGATCTGAGTATGTAGTTTTTTACCTTATATGGAACCTCCTATCTGAAAATTTGAGAATTCTTGAAAAATTCGTCCAAAATCTTGATGTCTCCAATCTCTTGTTTTGTACGTTTTTTCCACGTGTCTTGACATCCAATGTATCCCTGCAAAGTTTGGTGAAGATCTGAGTATGTCGTTTTTGACCTTATCTGGAACATCCTTTCTGAAAATTTGAAAATTCTTAAAAAATTCGTCCAAAATCTTGATGTCTCCAATCTCTTGTTTTGTACGTTTTTTTCACGTGTCTTCACATCCAATGTATCCCTGCAAAGTTTGGTGAAGATCTGAGTATGTAGTTTTTGACCTTATCTGGAACCTCTCATCTGAAAATTTGAAAATTCCTAAAAAATCCGTCCAAAATCTTGATGACACCAATCTCTTGTTTTGTACGTTTTTTCCACGTGTCTTGACATCCAATGTATCCCTGCAAAGTTTGGTGAAGATCTGAGTATGTAGTTTTTGACCTTATCTGGAACCTCCTTTCTGAAAATTTGAAAATTCTTCAAAAATTCGTCCAAAATCTTGATGTCTCCACTCTCTTGTTTTGTACGTTTTTTCCACGTGTCTTGACATCCAATGTATCCCTGCAAAGTTTGGTGAAGATCTGAGTATGTAGTTTTTGACCTTATATGGAGCCTCCTTTCTGAAAATTTGAAAATTCTTAAAAAATTCGTCGAAAATCTTGATGTCTCCAATCTCTTGTTTTGTACGTTTTTTCCACGTGTCTTGACATGCAAAGTATCCCTGCAACGTTTGGTGAAGATCTGAGTATGTAGTTTTTGACCTTATCTGGAACCTCCTATCTGAAAATTTGAAAATTCTTAAAAAATTCGTCCAAAATCTTGATGTCTCCAATCTCTTGTTTTGTACGTTTTTTCCACGTTTCTTGACATCCAATGTATCCCTGCAATGTTTGGTGAAGATCTGAGTATGTAGTTTTTGACCTTATATGGAACCTCCTATCTGAAAATTTGAAAATTCTTAAAAAATTTGACCAAAATCTTGAGATCCCCAATCCTATGTTTTGTAAGTTTTTTCCACGTGTCTTGACATCCAATGTATCCCTGCAAAGTTTGGTGAAGATCTGAGTATGTAGTTTTTGACTTTATCTGGAACCTCCTATCTGAAAATTTGAAAATTTTTAAAAAATTCGTCCAAAATCTTGATGTCTTCAATCTCTTGTTTTGTACGTTTTTTCCACGTGTCTTGACCTCCAATGTATCCCTGCAAAGTTTGGTGAAGATCTGAGTATGTCGTTTTTGACCTTATGTGGAACATCCTTTCAGAAAATTTGAAAATTCTTAAAAAATTCGTCGAAAATCTTGATGTCTCCAATCTCTTGTTTTGTACGTTTTTTCCACGTGTCTTGACATCCAATGTATCCCTGCAAAGTTTGGTGAAGATCTGAGTATGTAGTTTTTGAACTTATATGGAACCTCCTTTCTGAAAATTTGAAAATTCTTAAAAAATTCGTCCAAAATCTTGATGTCCCCAATCTCTTGTTTTGTACGTTTTTTACACGTGTCTTGACATCCAATGTATCCATGCAAAGTTTGGTGAAGATCTGAGTATGTCGTTTTTGACCTTATCTGGAACCTCCCATCTGAAAATTTGAAAATTCTTCAAAAATTCGTCGAAAATCTTGATGTCTCCAATCTCTTGTTTTGTACGTTTTTTCCACGTGTCTTGACATGCAAAGTATCCCTGCAACGTTTGGTGAAGATCTGAGTATGTAGTTTTTGACCTTATCTGGAACCTCCTATCTGAAAATTTGAAAATTCTTCAAAAATTCGTCCAAAATCTTGATGTCTCCAATCTCTTGTTTTGTACGTTTTTTCCACGTTTCTTGACATCCAATGTATCCCTGCAATGTTTGGTGAAGATCTGAGTATGTAGTTTTTGACCTTATATGGAACCTCCTATCTGAAAATTTGAAAATTCTTCAAAAATTTGACCAAAATCTTGATATCCCCAATCCTATGTTTTGTATGTTTTTTCCACGTGTCTTGACATCCAAAGTATCGCTGCAAATTTTAGTGGAGATCTGAGTATGTAGTTTTTGACCTTATCTGGAACCTCCTATCTGAAAATTTGAAAATTCTTAAAAAATTCGTCCAAAATCTTGATGTCTCCAATCTCTTGTTTTGTACGTTTTTTCCACGTTTCTTGACATCCAATGTATCCCTGCAACGTTTGGTGAAGATCTGAGTATGTAGTTTTTGACCTTATATGGAACCTCCTATCTAAAAATTTGAAAATTCTTAAAAAATTTGACCAAATTCTTGATATCCCCAATCCTATGTTTTGTATGTTTTTTCCACGTGTCTTGACATCCAATGTATCCCTGCAAAGTTTGGTGAAGATCTGAGTATGTAGTTTTTGACCTTATCTGGAACCTCCTATCTGAAAATTTGAAAATTTTTAAAAAATCGTCCAAAATCTTGATGTCTTCAATCTCTTGTTATGTACGTTTTTTCCACGTGTCTTGACCTCCAATGTATCCCTGCAAAGTTTGGTGAAGATCTGAGTATGTCGTTTTTGACCTTATCTGGAACATCCTTTCTGAAAATTTGAAAATTCTTAAAAAATTCGTCCAAAATCTTGATGTCTCCAATCTCTTGTTTTGTACGTTTTTTCCACGTGTCTTGACATCCAATGTATCCCTGCAAAGTTTGGTGAAGATCTGAGTATGTAGTTTTTGACCTTATATGGAACCTACTTTCTGAAAATTTGAAAATTCTTAAAAAATTCGTCCAAAATCTTGATGTCCCCAATCTCTTGTTTTGTACGTCTTTTCCACGTGTCTTGACATCCAATGTATCCATGCAAAGTTTGGTGAAGATCTGAGTATGTCGTTTTTGACCTTATCTGGAACCTCCCATCTGAAAATTTGAAAATTCTTAAAAAATTCGTCGAAAATCTTGATGTCTCCAATCTCTTGTTTTGTACGTTTTTTCCACGTGTCTTGACATGCAAAGTATCCCTGCAACGTTTGGTGAAGATCTGAGTTTTTGACCTTATATGGAACCTCCTATCTGAAAATTTTAAAATTCTAAAAAAATTTGACCAAAAGCTTGATATCCCCAATCCTATGTTTTGTATGTTTTTTCCACGTGTCTTGACATCCAATGTATCCCTGCAAAGTTTGGTGAAGATCTGAGTATGTAGTTTTTGACCTTATCTGGAACATCCTTTCTGAAAATTTGAAAATTCTTAAAAAATTCGTCCAAAATCTTGATATCTCCAATCTCTTGTTTTGTACGTTTTTTCCACGTGTCTTGACATCCAATGTATCCCTGCAAAGTTTGGTGAAGATCTGAGTATGTAGTTTTTGACCTTATATGGAACCTCCTTTCTGAAAATTTGAAAATTCTTAAAAAATTCGTCCAAACTCTTGATGTCTCCAATCTCTTGTTTTGTACGTTTTTTCCACGTGTCTTGACATCCAATGTATCCCTGCAAAGTTTGGTGAAGATCTGAGTATGTAGTTTTTGACCTTATATGGAACCTCCCATCTGAAAATTTGAAAATTCCTAAAAAATCCGTCTAAAATCTTGATGTCTCCACTCTCTTGTTTTGTACTTTTTTTCCACGTGTCTTGACATCCAATGTATCCCTGCAAAGTTTGGTGAAGATCTGAGTATGTAATTTTTGACCTTATATGGAACCTCCTTTCTGAAAATTTGAAAATTCTTAAAAAATTCGACCAAAATCTTGATGTCTCCAATCCTATGTTTTGTATGTTTTTTCCACGTGTCTTGACATCCAATGTATCCATGCAAAGTTTGGTGAAGATCTGAGTATGTAGTTTTTGACCTTATATGGAACCTCCTATCTGAAAATTTGAGAATTCTTGAAAAATTCGTCCAAAATCTTGATGTCTCCAATCTCTTGTTTTGTACGTTTTTTCCACGTGTCTTGACATCCAATGTATCCCTGCAAAGTTTGGTGAAGATCTGAGTATGTCGTTTTTGACCTTATCTGGAACATCCTTTCTGAAAATTTGAAAATTCTTCAAAAATTCGTCCAAAATCTTGATGTCTCCAATCTCTTGTTTTGTACGTTTTTTCCACGTGTCTTGACATCCAATGTATAACTGCAAAGTTTGGTGAAGATCTGAGTATGTAGTTTTTGACCTTATCTGGAACCTCCTTTCTGAAAATTTGAAAATTCTTCAAAAATTCGTCCAAAATCTTGATGTCTCCACTCTCTTGTTTTGTACGTTTTTTCCACGTGTCTTGACATCCAATGTATCCCTGCAAAGTTTGGTGAAGATCTGAGTATGTAGTTTTTGACCTTATATGGAACCTCCTTTCTGAAAATTTGAAAATTCTTAAAAAATTCGTCCAAAATCTTGATGTCCCCAATCCTATGTTTTGTATGTTTTTCCACGTGTCTTGACATCCAATGTATCCATGCAAAGTTTGGTGAAGATCTGAGTATGTCGTTTTTGACCTTATCTGAAACCTCCCATCTGAAAATTTGAAAATTCTTAAAAAATTCGTCGAAAATCTTGATGTCTCCAATCTCTTGTTTTGTACGTTTTTTCCACGTGTCTTGACATGCAAAGTATCCCTGCAACGTTTGGTGAAGATCTGAGTATGTAGTTTTTGACCTTATCTGGAACCTCCTATCTGAAAATTTGAAAATTCTTAAAAAATTCGTCCAAAATCTTGATGTCTCCAATCTCTTGTTTTGTACGTTTTTTCCACGTTTCTTGACATCCAATGTATCCCTGCAATGTTTGGTGAAGATCTGAGTATGTAGTTTTTGACCGTATATGGAACCTCCTATCTGAAAATTTGAAAATTCTTAAAAAATTTGACCAAAATCTTGATATCCCCAATCCTATGTTTTGTATGTTTTTTCCACGTGTCTTGACATCCAATGTATCCCTGCAAAGTTTGGTGAAGATCTGAGTATGTAGTTTTTGACCTTATCTGGAACCTCCTATCTGAAAATTTGAAAATTTTTAAAAAATTCGTCCAAAATCTTGATGTCTTCAATCTCTTGTTTTGTACGTTTTTTCCACGTGTCTTGACCTCCAATGTATCCCTGCAAAGTTTGATGAAGATCTGAGTATGTCGTTTTTGACCTTATGTGGAACATCCTTTCTGAAAATTTGAAAATTCTTAAAAAATTCGTCCAAAACCTTGATGTCTCCAATCTCTTGTTTTGTACGTTTTTTCCACGTGTCTTGACATCCAATGTATCCCTGCAAAGTTTGGTGAAGATCTGAGTATGTAGTTTTTGAACTTATATGGAACCTCCTTTCTGAAAATTTGAAAATTCTTAAAAAATTCGTCCAAAATCTTGATGTCCCCAATCTCTTGTTTTGTACGTTTTTTACACGTGTCTTGACATCCAATGTATCCATGCAAAGTTTGGTGAAGATCTGAGTATGTCGTTTTTGACCTTATCTGGAACCTCCCATCTGAAAATTTGAAAATTCTTAAAAAATTCGTCCAAAATCTTGATGTCTCCAATCTCTTGTTTTGTACGTTTTTCCAACGTGTCTTGACATCCAATGTATCCCTGCAAAGTTTGGTGAAGATCTGAGTATGTAGTTTTTGACCTTATCTGGAACCTCATTTCTGAAAATTTGAAAATTCCTCAAAAATTCGTCCAAAATCTTGATGTCTTCAATCTCTTGTTTTGTACGTTTTTTCCACGTGTCTTGACATCCAATGTATCCCTGCAAAGTTTGGTGAAGATCTGAGTATGTAGTTTTTGACCTTATCTGGAACCTCCTATCTGAAAATTTGAAAATTCTTAAAAAATTCGTCCAAAATCTTGATGTCTCCAATCTCTTGTTTTGTACGTTTTTTCCACGTGTCTTGACATCCAATGTATCCCTGCATAGTTTGGTGAAGATCTGAGTATGTAGTTTTTGACCTTATATGGAACCTCCTATCTGAAAATTTGAAAATTTTTAAAAAATTCGACTAAAATCTTGATGTCCCCAATTCTATGTTTTGTATGTTTTTTCCACGTGTCTTGACATCCAATGTATCCATGCAAAGTTTGGTGAAGATCTGAGTATGTCGTTTTTGACCTTATCTGGAACCTCCCACCTGAAAATTTGAAAATTCTTAAAAAAATTCGTCGAAAATCTTGATGTCTCCAATCTCTTGTTTTGTACGTTTTTCCACGTGTCTTGACATCCAATGTATCCCTGCAATGTTTGTTGAAGATCTGAGTATGTAGTTTTTGACCTTATATGGAACCTCCTATCTGAAAATTTGAAAATTCTTAAAAAATTTGACCAAAATCTTGATGTCCCCAATCCTATGTTTTGCATGTTCTTTCCACGTGTCTTGACATCCAATGTATCCCTGCAAAGTTTGGTGAAGATCTGAGTATGTCGTTTTTGACCTTATCTGGAACATCCTTTCTGAAAATTTGAAAATTCTTAAAAAAATTCGTCCAAAATCTTGATGTCTCCAATCTCTTGTTTTGTACGTTTTTTCACGTGTCTTCACATCCAATGTATCCCTGCAAAGTTTGGTGAAGATCTGAGTATGTAGTTTTTGACCTTATCTGGAACCTCTCATCTGAAAATTTGAAAATTCCTAAAAAATCCTTCCAAAACCTTGATGACACCAATCTCTTGTTTTGTACGTTTTTTCCACGTGTCTTGACATCCAATGTATCCCTGCAAAGTTTGGTGAAGATCTGAGTATGTAGTTTTTGACCTTATCTGGAACCTCCTTTCTGAAAATTTGAAAATTCTTCAAAAATTCGTCCAAAATCTTGATGTCTCCACTCTCTTGTTTTGTACGTTTTTTCCACGTGTCTTGACATCCAATGTATCCCTGCAAAGTTTGGTGAAGATCTGAGTATGTAGTTTTTGACCTTATATGGAGCCTCCTTTCTGAAAATTTGAAAATTCTTAAAAAATTCATCCAAAATCTTGATGTCTCCAATCTCTTGTTTTGTACGTTTTTTCCACGTTTCTTGACATCCAATGTATCCCTGCAAAGTTTGGTGAAGATCTGAGTATGTAGTTTTTGACCTTATATGGAACCTCCTTTCTGAAAATTAGAAAATTCTTAAAAAATTCGTCCAAAATCTTGATGTCCCCAATCCTATGTTTTGTATGTTTTTTCCACGTGTCTTGACATCCAATGTATCCATGCAAAGTTTGGTGAAGATCTGAGTATGTCGTTTTTGACCTTATCTGGAACCTCCCATCTGAAAATTTGAAAATTCTTAAAAAATTCGTCGAAAATCTTGATGTCTCCAATCTCTTGTTTTGTACGTTTTTTCCACATGTCTTGACATGCAAAGTATCCCTGCAACGTTTTGTGAAGATCTGAGTATGTAGTTTTTGACCTTATCTGGAACCTCCTATCTGAAAATTTGAAAATTCTTCAAAAATTAGTCCAAAATCTTGATGTCTCCAATCTCTTGTTTTGTACGTTTTTTCCACGTTTCTTGACAATCAATGTATCCCTGCAATGTTTGGTGAAGATCTGAGTATGTAGTTTTTGACCTTATATGGAACCACCTATCTGAAAATTTGAAAATTCTTAAAAAATTTGACCAAAATCTTGATATCCCCAATCCTATGTTTTGTATGTTTTTTCAACGTGTCTTGACATCCAATGTATCCCTGCAAAGTTTGGTGAAGATCTGAGTATGTAGTTTTTGACCTTATCTGGAACCTCCTATCTGAAAATTTGAAAATTTTTAAAAAATTCGTCCAAAATCTTGATGTCTTCAATCTCTTGTTTTGTACGTTTTTTATACGTGTCTTGACCTCCAATGTATCCCTGCAAAGTTTGGTGAAGATCTGAGTATGTCGTTTTTGACCTTATCTGGAACCTCCCATCTGAAAATTTGAAAATTCCTAAAAAATCCTTCCAAAATCTTGATGACACCAATCTCTTGTTTTGTACGTTTTTTCCACGTGTCTTGACATCCAATGTATCCCTGCAAAGTTTGGTGAAGATCTGAGTATGTAGTTTTTGACCTTATCTGGAACCTCATTTCTGAAAATTTGAAAATTCCTCAAAAATTCGTCCAAAGTCTTGATGTCTTCAATCTCTTGTTTTGTACGTTTTTTCCACGTGTCTTGACATCGAATGTATCCCTGCAAAGTTTGGTGAAGATCTGAGTATTTAGTTTTTGACCTTATCTGGAACCTCCTATCTGAAAATTTGAAAATTCTTAAAAAATTCGTCCAAAATCTTGATGTCTCCAATCTCTTGTTTTGTACGTTTTTTCCACGTGTCTTGACATCCAATGTATCCCTGCATAGTTTGGTGAAGATCTGAGTATGTAGTTTTTGACTTTATATGGAACCTCCTATCTGAAAATTTGAAAATTTTTAAAAAATTCGACTAAAATCTTGATGTCCCCAATTCTATGTTTTGTATGTTTTTTCCACGTGTCTTGACATCCAATGTATCCATGCAAAGTTTGGTGAAGATCTGAGTATGTCGTTTTTGACCTTATCTGGAACCTCCCACCTGAAAATTTGAAAATTCTTAAAAAATTCGTCGAAAATCTTGATGTCTCCAATCTCTTGTTTTGTACGTTTTTTCCACGTCTCTTGACATCCAATGTATCCCTGCAATCTTTGGTGAAGATCTGAGTATGTAGTTTTTGACCTAATCTGGAACCTCCTATCTGAAAATTTGAAAATTCTTAAAAAATTCGTCCAAAATCTTGATGTCTCCAATCTCTTGTTTTGTACGTTTTTTCCACGTGTCTTGACATCCAATGTATCCCTGCAAAGTTTGGTGAAGATCTGAGTATGTCGTTTTTGACCTTATCTGGAACATCCTTTCTGAAAATTTGAAAATTCTTAAAAAATTCGTCCAAAATCTTGACGTCTCCAATCTCTTGTTTTGTACGTTTTTTCGACGTGTCTTGACATCCAATGTATCCCTGCAAAGTTTGGTGAAGATCTGAGTATGTAGTTTTTGACCTTATCTGGAACCTCCCATCTGAAAATTTGAAAATTCTTAAAAAATTCTTCCAAAATCTTGATGTCTCCAATCTCTTGTTTTGTACGTTTTTTCCACGTGTCTTGACATCCAATGTATCCCTGCAATCTTTGGTGAAGATCTGAGTATGTAGTTTTTGACCTTATATGGAACCTCCTATCTGAAAATTTGAAAATTCTTAAAAAATTTGACCAAAATCTTGATGTCCCCAATCCTATGTTTTGTATGTTTTTCCCACGTGTCTTGACATCCATTGTATCCCTGCAAAGTTTGGTGATGATCTGAGTATGTAGTTTTTGACCTTATCTGGAACCTCCTATCTGAAAATTTGAAAATTCTTAAAAAATTCGTCCAAAATCTTGATGTCTCCAATCTCTTGTTTTGTACGTTTTTTCCACGTGTCTTGACATCCAATGTATCCCTGCAATGTTTGTTGAAGATCTGAGTATGTAGTTTTTGACCTTATATGGAACCTCCTATCTGAAAATTTGAAAATTCTTAAAAAATTTGACCAAAATCTTGATGTCCCCAATCCTATGTTTTGTATGTTCTTTCCACGTGTCTTGACATCCAATGTATCCCTGCAAATTTTGGTGAAGATCTGAGTATGTCGTTTTTGACCTTATCTGGAACATCCTTTCTGAAAATTTGAAAATTCTTAAAAAAATTCGTCCAAAATCTTGATGTCTCCAATCTCTTGTTTTGTACGTCATTTCACGTGTCTTCACATCCAATGTATCCCTGCAAAGTTTGGTGAAGATCTGAGTATGTAGTTTTTGACCTTATCTGGAACCTCTCATCTGAAAATTTGAAAATTCCTAAAAAATCCTTCCAAAACCTTGATGACACCAATCTCTTGTTTTGTACGTTTTTTCCACGTGTCTTGACATCCAATGTATCCCTGCAAAGTTTGGTGAAGATCTGAGTATGTAGTTTTTGACCTTATCTGGAACCTCCTTTCTGAAAATTTGAAAATTCTTCAAAAATTCGTCCAAAATCTTGATGTCTCCACTCTCTTGTTTTGTACGTTTTTTCCACGTGTCTTGACATCCAATGTATCCCTGCAAAGTTTGGTGAAGATCTGAGTATGTAGTTTTTGACCTTATATGGAGCCTCCTTTCTGAAAATTTGAAAATTCTTAAAAAATTCATCCAAAATCTTGATGTCTCCAATCTCTTGTTTTGTACGTTTTTTCCACGTTTCTTGACATCCAATGTATCCCTGCAAAGTTTGGTGAAGATCTGAGTATTTAGTTTTTGACCTTATCTGGAACCTCCTATCTGAAAATTTGAAAATTCTTAAAAAATTCGTCCAAAATCTTGATGTCTCCAATCTCTTGTTTTGTACGTTTTTTCCACGTGTCTTGACATCCAATGTATCCCTGCATAGTTTGGTGAAGATCTGAGTATGTAGTTTTTGACTTTATATGGAACCTCCTATCTGAAAATTTGAAAATTTTTAAAAAATTCGACTAAAATCTTGATGTCCCCAATTCTATGTTTTGTATGTTTTTTCCACGTGTCTTGACATCCAATGTATCCATGCAAAGTTTGGTGAAGATCTGAGTATGTCGTTTTTGACCTTATCTGGAACCTCCCACCTGAAAATTTGAAAATTCTTAAAAAATTCGTCGAAAATCTTGATGTCTCCAATCTCTTGTTTTGTACGTTTTTTCCACGTCTCTTGACATCCAATGTATCCCTGCAATCTTTGGTGAAGATCTGAGTATGTAGTTTTTGACCTAATCTGGAACCTCCTATCTGAAAATTTGAAAATTCTTAAAAAATTCGTCCAAAATCTTGATGTCTCCAATCTCTTGTTTTGTACGTTTTTTCCACGTGTCTTGACATCCAATGTATCCCTGCAAAGTTTGGTGAAGATCTGAGTATGTCGTTTTTGACCTTATCTGGAACATCCTTTCTGAAAATTTGAAAATTCTTAAAAAATTCGTCCAAAATCTTGACGTCTCCAATCTCTTGTTTTGTACGTTTTTTCGACGTGTCTTGACATCCAATGTATCCCTGCAAAGTTTGGTGAAGATCTGAGTATGTAGTTTTTGACCTTATCTGGAACCTCCCATCTGAAAATTTGAAAATTCTTAAAAAATTCTTCCAAAATCTTGATGTCTCCAATCTCTTGTTTTGTACGTTTTTTCCACGTGTCTTGACATCCAATGTATCCCTGCAATCTTTGGTGAAGATCTGAGTATGTAGTTTTTGACCTTATATGGAACCTCCTATCTGAAAATTTGAAAATTCTTAAAAAATTTGACCAAAATCTTGATGTCCCCAATCCTATGTTTTGTATGTTTTTCCCACGTGTCTTGACATCCATTGTATCCCTGCAAAGTTTGGTGAAGATCTGAGTATGTAGTTTTTGACCTTATCTGGAACCTCCTATCTGAAAATTTGAAAATTCTTAAAAAATTCGTCCAAAATCTTGATGTCTCCAATCTCTTGTTTTGTACGTTTTTTCCACGTGTCTTGACATCCAATGTATCCCTGCAATGTTTGTTGAAGATCTGAGTATGTAGTTTTTGACCTTATATGGAACCTCCTATCTGAAAATTTGAAAATTCTTAAAAAATTTGACCAAAATCTTGATGTCCCCAATCCTATGTTTTGTATGTTCTTTCCACGTGTCTTGACATCCAATGTATCCCTGCAAATTTTGGTGAAGATCTGAGTATGTCGTTTTTGACCTTATCTGGAACATCCTTTCTGAAAATTTGAAAATTCTTAAAAAAATTCGTCCAAAATCTTGATGTCTCCAATCTCTTGTTTTGTACGTCATTTCACGTGTCTTCACATCCAATGTATCCCTGCAAAGTTTGGTGAAGATCTGAGTATGTAGTTTTTGACCTTATCTGGAACCTCTCATCTGAAAATTTGAAAATTCCTAAAAAATCCTTCCAAAACCTTGATGACACCAATCTCTTGTTTTGTACGTTTTTTCCACGTGTCTTGACATCCAATGTATCCCTGCAAAGTTTGGTGAAGATCTGAGTATGTAGTTTTTGACCTTATCTGGAACCTCCTTTCTGAAAATTTGAAAATTCTTCAAAAATTCGTCCAAAATCTTGATGTCTCCACTCTCTTGTTTTGTACGTTTTTTCCACGTGTCTTGACATCCAATGTATCCCTGCAAAGTTTGGTGAAGATCTGAGTATGTAGTTTTTGACCTTATATGGAGCCTCCTTTCTGAAAATTTGAAAATTCTTAAAAAATTCATCCAAAATCTTGATGTCTCCAATCTCTTGTTTTGTACGTTTTTTCCACGTTTCTTGACATCCAATGTATCCCTGCAAAGTTTGGTGAAGATCTGAGTATTTAGTTTTTGACCTTATCTGGAACCTCCTATCTGAAAATTTGAAAATTCTTAAAAAATTCGTCCAAAATCTTGATGTCTCCAATCTCTTGTTTTGTACGTTTTTTCCACGTGTCTTGACATCCAATGTATCCCTGCATAGTTTGGTGAAGATCTGAGTATGTAGTTTTTGACTTTATATGGAACCTCCTATCTGAAAATTTGAAAATTTTTAAAAAATTCGACTAAAATCTTGATGTCCCCAATTCTATGTTTTGTATGTTTTTTCCACGTGTCTTGACATCCAATGTATCCATGCAAAGTTTGGTGAAGATCTGAGTATGTCGTTTTTGACCTTATCTGGAACCTCCCACCTGAAAATTTGAAAATTCTTAAAAAATTCGTCGAAAATCTTGATGTCTCCAATCTCTTGTTTTGTACGTTTTTTCCACGTCTCTTGACATCCAATGTATCCCTGCAATCTTTGGTGAAGATCTGAGTATGTAGTTTTTGACCTAATCTGGAACCTCCTATCTGAAAATTTGAAAATTCTTAAAAAATTCGTCCAAAATCTTGATGTCTCCAATCTCTTGTTTTGTACGTTTTTTCCACGTGTCTTGACATCCAATGTATCCCTGCAAAGTTTGGTGAAGATCTGAGTATGTCGTTTTTGACCTTATCTGGAACATCCTTTCTGAAAATTTGAAAATTCTTAAAAAATTCGTCCAAAATCTTGACGTCTCCAATCTCTTGTTTTGTACGTTTTTTCGACGTGTCTTGACATCCAATGTATCCCTGCAAAGTTTGGTGAAGATCTGAGTATGTAGTTTTTGACCTTATCTGGAACCTCCCATCTGAAAATTTGAAAATTCTTAAAAAATTCTTCCAAAATCTTGATGTCTCCAATCTCTTGTTTTGTACGTTTTTTCCACGTGTCTTGACATCCAATGTATCCCTGCAATCTTTGGTGAAGATCTGAGTATGTAGTTTTTGACCTTATATGGAACCTCCTATCTGAAAATTTGAAAATTCTTAAAAAATTTGACCAAAATCTTGATGTCCCCAATCCTATGTTTTGTATGTTTTTCCCACGTGTCTTGACATCCATTGTATCCCTGCAAAGTTTGGTGAAGATCTGAGTATGTAGTTTTTGACCTTATCTGGAACCTCCTATCTGAAAATTTGAAAATTCTTAAAAAATTCGTCCAAAATCTTGATGTCTCCAATCTCTTGTTTTGTACGTTTTTTCCACGTGTCTTGACATCCAATGTATCCCTGCAATGTTTGTTGAAGATCTGAGTATGTAGTTTTTGACCTTATATGGAACCTCCTATCTGAAAATTTGAAAATTCTTAAAAAATTTGACCAAAATCTTGATGTCCCCAATCCTATGTTTTGTATGTTCTTTCCACGTGTCTTGACATCCAATGTATCCCTGCAAATTTTGGTGAAGATCTGAGTATGTCGTTTTTGACCTTATCTGGAACATCCTTTCTGAAAATTTGAAAATTCTTAAAAAAATTCGTCCAAAATCTTGATGTCTCCAATCTCTTGTTTTGTACGTCATTTCACGTGTCTTCACATCCAATGTATCCCTGCAAAGTTTGGTGAAGATCTGAGTATGTAGTTTTTGACCTTATCTGGAACCTCTCATCTGAAAATTTGAAAATTCCTAAAAAATCCTTCCAAAACCTTGATGACACCAATCTCTTGTTTTGTACGTTTTTTCCACGTGTCTTGACATCCAATGTATCCCTGCAAAGTTTGGTGAAGATCTGAGTATGTAGTTTTTGACCTTATCTGGAACCTCCTTTCTGAAAATTTGAAAATTCTTCAAAAATTCGTCCAAAATCTTGATGTCTCCACTCTCTTGTTTTGTACGTTTTTTCCACGTGTCTTGACATCCAATGTATCCCTGCAAAGTTTGGTGAAGATCTGAGTATGTAGTTTTTGACCTTATATGGAGCCTCCTTTCTGAAAATTTGAAAATTCTTAAAAAATTCATCCAAAATCTTGATGTCTCCAATCTCTTGTTTTGTACGTTTTTTCCACGTTTCTTGACATCCAATGTATCCCTGCAAAGTTTGGTGAAGATCTGAGTATGTAGTTTTTGACCTTATATGGAACCTCCTTTCTGAAAATTAGAAAATTCTTAAAAAATTCGTCCAAAATCTTGATGTCCCCAATCCTATGTTTTGTATGTTTTTTCCACGTGTCTTGACATCCAATGTATCCATGCAAAGTTTGGTGAAGATCTGAGTATGTCGTTTTTGACCTTATCTGGAACCTCCCATCTGAAAATTTGAAAATTCTTAAAAAATTCGTCGAAAATCTTGATGTCTCCAATCTCTTGTTTTGTAAGTTTTTTCCACGTGTCTTGACATGCAAAGTATCCCTGCAATGTTTGGTGAAGATCTGAGTATGTAGTTTTTGACCTTATATGGAACCACCTATCTGAAAATTTGAAAATTCTTAAAAAATTTGACCAAAATCTTGATATCCCCAATCCTATGTTTTGTATGTATTTTCCACGTGTCTTGACATCCAATGTATCCCTGCAAAGTTTGGTGAAGATCTGAGTATGTAGTTTTTGACCTTATCTGGAACCTCCTATCTGAAAATTTGAAAATTTTTAAAAAATTCGTCCAAAATCTTGATGTCTTCAATCTCTTGTTTTGTACGTTTTTTCCACGTGTCTTGACCTCCAATGTATCCCTGCAAAGTTTGGTGAAGATCTGAGTATGTCGTTTTTGACCTTATCTGGAACATCCTTTCTGAAAATTTGAAAATTCTTAAAAAATTCTTCGAAAATCTTGATGTCTCCAATCTATTGTTTTGTACGTTTTTTCCACGTGTCTTGACATCCAATGTATTCCTGCAAAGTTTGGTGAAGATCTGAGTATGTAGTTTTTGACCTTATATGGAACTTCCTTTCTGAAAATTTGAAAATTCTTAAAAAATTCGTCCAAAATCTTGATGTCCCCAATCTCTTGTTTTGTACGTTTTTTCCACGTGTCTTGACATCCAATGTATCCCTGCAAAGTTTGGTGAAGATCTGAGTATGTCGTTTTTGACCTTATCTGGAACCTCCCATCTGAAAATTTGAAAATTCCTAAAAAAACCTTCCAAAATCTTGATGACACCAATCTCTTGTTTTGTACGTTTTTTCCACGTGTCTTGACATCCAATGTATCCCTGCAAAGTTTGGTGAAGATCTAAGTATGTAGTTTTTGACCTTATCTGGAACCTCCCACCTGAAAATTTGAAAATTCTTAAAAAATTCGTCGAAAATCTTGATGTCTCCAATCTCTTGTTTTGTACGTTTTTTCCACGTCTCTTGACATCCAATGTATCCCTGCAATCTTTGGTGAAGATCTGAGTATGTAGTTTTTGACCTAATCTGGAACCTCCTATCTGAAAATTTGAAAATTCTTAAAAAATTCGTCCAAAATCTTGATGTCTCCAATCTCTTGTTTTGTACGTTTTTTCCACGTGTCTTGACATCCAATGTATCCCTGCAAAGTTTGGTGAAGATCTGAGTATGTCGTTTTTGACCTTATCTGGAACATCCTTTCTGAAAATTTGAAAATTCTTAAAAAATTCGTCCAAAATCTTGACGTCTCCAATCTCTTGTTTTGTACGTTTTTTCGACGTGTCTTGACATCCAATGTATCCCTGCAAAGTTTGGTGAAGATCTGAGTATGTAGTTTTTGACCTTATCTGGAACCTCCCATCTGAAAATTTGAAAATTCTTAAAAAATTCGTCCAAAATCTTGATGTCTCCAATCTCTTGTTTTGTACGTTTTTTCCACGTGTCTTGACATCCAATGTATCCCTGCAATCTTTGGTGAAGATCTGAGTATGTAGTTTTTGACCTTATATGGAACCTCCTATCTGAAAATTTGAAAATTCTTAAAAAATTTGACCAAAATCTTGATGTCCCCAATCCTATGTTTTGTATGTTTTTCCCACGTGTCTTGACATCCATTGTATCCCTGCAAAGTTTGGTGAAGATCTGAGTATGTAGTTTTTGACCTTATCTGGAACCTCCTATCTGAAAATTTGAAAATTCTTAAAAAATTCGTCCAAAATCTTGATGTCTCCAATCTCTTGTTTTGTACGTTTTTTCCACGTGTCTTGACATCCAATGTATCCCTGCAATGTTTGTTGAAGATCTGAGTATGTAGTTTTTGACCTTATATGGAACCTCCTATCTGAAAATTTGAAAATTCTTAAAAAATTTGACCAAAATCTTGATGTCCCCAATCCTATGTTTTGTATGTTCTTTCCACGTGTCTTGACATCCAATGTATCCCTGCAAATTTTGGTGAAGATCTGAGTATGTCGTTTTTGACCTTATCTGGAACATCCTTTCTGAAAATTTGAAAATTCTTAAAAAATTCGTCCAAAATCTTGATGTCTCCAATCTCTTGTTTTGTACGTCATTTCACGTGTCTTCACATCCAATGTATCCCTGCAAAGTTTGGTGAAGATCTGAGTATGTAGTTTTTGACCTTATCTGGAACCTCTCATCTGAAAATTTGAAAATTCCTAAAAAATCCTTCCAAAACCTTGATGACACCAATCTCTTGTTTTGTACGTTTTTTCCACGTGTCTTGACATCCAATGTATCCCTGCAAAGTTTGGTGAAGATCTGAGTATGTAGTTTTTGACCTTATCTGGAACCTCCTTTCTGAAAATTTGAAAATTCTTCAAAAATTCGTCCAAAATCTTGATGTCTCCACTCTCTTGTTTTGTACGTTTTTTCCACGTGTCTTGACATCCAATGTATCCCTGCAAAGTTTGGTGAAGATCTGAGTATGTAGTTTTTGACATTATATGGAGCCTCCTTTCTGAAAATTTGAAAATTCTTAAAAAATTCATCGAAAATCTTGATGTCTCCAATCTCTTGTTTTGTACGTTTTTTCCACGTTTCTTGACATCCAATGTATCCCTGCAAAGTTTGGTGAAGATCTGAGTATGTAGTTTTTGACCTTATATGGAACCTCCTTTCTGAAAATTAGAAAATTCTTAAAAAATTCGTCCAAAATCTTGATGTCCCCAATCCTATGTTTTGTATGTTTTTTCCACGTGTCTTGACATCCAATGTATCCATGCAAAGTTTGGTGAAGATCTGAGTATGTCGTTTTTGACCTTATCTGGAACCTCCCATCTGAAAATTTGAAAATTCTTAAAAAATTCGTCGAAAATCTTGATGTCTCCAATCTCTTGTTTTGTAAGTTTTTTCCACGTGTCTTGACATGCAAAGTATCCCTGCAATGTTTGGTGAAGATCTGAGTATGTAGTTTTTGACCTTATATGGAACCACCTATCTGAAAATTTGAAAATTCTTAAAAAATTTGACCAAAATCTTGATATCCCCAATCCTATGTTTTGTATGTATTTTCCACGTGTCTTGACATCCAATGTATCCCTGCAAAGTTTGGTGAAGATCTGAGTATGTAGTTTTTGACCTTATCTGGAACCTCCTATCTGAAAATTTGAAAATTTTTAAAAAATTAGTCCAAAATCTTGATGTCTTCAATCTCTTGTTTTGAACGTTTTTTCCACGTGTCTTGACCTCCAATGTATCCCTGCAAAGTTTGGTGAAGATCTGAGTATGTCGTTTTTGACCTTATCTGGAACATCCTTTCTGAAAATTTGAAAATTCTTAAAAAATTCTTCGAAAATCTTGATGTCTCCAATCTATTGTTTTGTACGTTTTTTCCACGTGTCTTGACATCCAATGTATTCCTGCAAAGTTTGGTGAAGATCTGAGTATGTAGTTTTTGACCTTATATGGAACTTCCTTTCTGAAAATTTGAAAATTCTTAAAAAATTCGTCCAAAATCTTGATGTCCCCAATCTCTTGTTTTGTACGTTTTTTCCACGTGTCTTGACATCCAATGTATCCCTGCAAAGTTTGGTGAAGATCTGAGTATGTCGTTTTTGACCTTATCTGGAACCTCCCATCTGAAAATTTGAAAATTCCTAAAAAAACCTTCCAAAATCTTGATGACACCAATCTCTTGTTTTGTACGTTTTTTCCACGTGTCTTGACATCCAATGTATCCCTGCAAAGTTTGGTGAAGATCTAAGTATGTAGTTTTTGACCTTATCTGGAACCTCCCACCTGAAAATTTGAAAATTCTGAAAAAATTCGTCGAAAATCTTGATGTCTCCAATCTCTTGTTTTGTACGTTTTTTCCACGTCTCTTGACATCCAATGTATCCCTGCAATCTTTGGTGAAGATCTGAGTATGTAGTTTTTGACCTAATCTGGAACCTCCTATCTGAAAATTTGAAAATTCTTAAAAAATTCGTCCAAAATCTTGATGTCTCCAATCTCTTGTTTTGTACGTTTTTTCCACGTGTCTTGACATCCAATGTATCCCTGCAAAGTTTGGTGAAGATGTGAGTATGTCGTTTTTGACCTTATCTGGAACATCCTTTCTGAAAATTTGAAAATTCTTAAAAAATTCGTCCAAAATCTTGACGTCTCCAATCTCTTGTTTTGTACGTTTTTTCGACGTGTCTTGACATCCAATGTATCCCTGCAAAGTTTGGTGAAGATCTGAGTATGTAGTTTTTGACCTTATCTGGAACCTCCCATCTGAAAATTTGAAAATTCTTAAAAAATTCGTCCAAAATCTTGATGTCTCCAATCTCTTGTTTTGTACGTTTTTTCCACGTGTCTTGACATCCAATGTATCCCTGCAATCTTTGGTGAAGATCTGAGTATGTAGTTTTTGACCTTATATGGAACCTCCTATCTGAAAATTTGAAAATTCTTAAAAAATTTGACCAAAATCTTGATGTCCCCAATCCTATGTTTTGTATGTTTTTCCCACGTGTCTTGACATCCAATGTATCCCTGCAAAGTTTGGTGAAGATCTGAGTATGTAGTTTTTGACCTTATCTGGAACCTCCTATCTGAAAATTTGAAAATTCTTAAAAAATTCGTCCAAAATCTTGATGTCTCCAATCTCTTGTTTTGTACGTTTTTCCACGTGTCTTGACATTCAATGTATCCCTGCAATGTTTGTTGAAGATCTGAGTATGTAGTTTTTGACCTTATATGGAACCTCCTATCTGAAAATTTGAAAATTCTTAAAAAATTTGACCAAAATCTTGATGTCCCCAATCCTATGTTTTGTATGTTCTTTCCACGTGTCTTGACATCCAATGTATCCCTGCAAATTTTGGTGAAGATCTGAGTATGTCGTTTTTGACCTTATCTGGAACATCCTTTCTGAAAATTTGAAAATTCTTAAAAAAATTCGTCCAAAATCTTGATGTCTCCAATCTCTTGTTTTGTACGTTTTTTCACGTGTCTTCACATCCAATGTATCCCTGCAAAGTTTGGTGAAGATCTGAGTATGTAGTTTTTGACCTTATCTGGAACCTCTCATCTGAAAATTTGAAAATTCCTAAAAAATCCTTCCAAAACCTTGATGACACCAATCTCTTGTTTTGTACGTTTTTTCCACGTGACTTGACATCCAATGTATCCCTGCAAAGTTTGGTGAAGATCTGAGTATGTAGTTTTTGACCTTATCTGGAACCTCCTTTCTGAAAATTTGAAAATTCTTCAAAAATTCGTCCAAAATCTTGATGTCTCCACTCTCTTGTTTTGTACGTTTTTTCCACGTGTCTTGACATCCAATGTATCCCTGCAAAGTTTGGTGAAGATCTGAGTATGTAGTTTTCGACCTTATATGGAGCCTCCTTTCTGAAAATTTGAAAATTCTTAAAAAATTCATCCAAAATCTTGATGTCTCCAATCTCTTGTTTTGTACGTTTTTTCCACGTTTCTTGACATCCAATGTATCCCTGCAAAGTTTGGTGAAGATCTGAGTATGTAGTTTTTGACCTTATATGGAACCTCCTTTCTGAAAATTAGAAAATTCTTAAAAAATTCGTCCAAAATCTTGATGTCCCCAATCCTATGTTTTGTATGTTTTTCCACGTGTCTTGACATCCAATGTATCCATGCAAAGTTTGGTGAAGATCTGAGTATGTCGTTTTTGACCTTATCTGGAACCTCCCATCTGAAAATTTGAAAATTCTTAAAAAATTCGTCGAAAATCTTGATGTCTCCAATCTCTTGTTTTGTACGTTTTTTCCACGTGAATTGACATGCAAAGTATCCCTGCAACGTTTGGTGAAGATCTGAGTATGTAGTTTTTGACCTTATCTGGAACCTCCTATCTGAAAATTTGAAAATTTTTCAAAAATTCGTCCAAAATCTTGATGTCTCCAATCTCTTGTTTTGTACGTTTTTTCCACGTTTCTTGACATCCAATGTATCCCTGCAATGTTTGGTGAAGATCTGAGTATGTAGTTTTTGACCTTATATGGAACCACCTATCTGAAAATTTGAAAATTCTTAAAAAATTTGACCAAAATCTTGATATCCCCAATCCTATGTTTTGTATGTTTTTTCCACGTGTCTTGACATCCAATGTATCCCTGCAAAGTTTGATGAAGATCTGAGTATGTCGTTTTTGACCTTATCTGGAACCTCCCATCTGAAAATTTGAAAATTCTTAAAAAATTCGTCCAAAATCTTGATGTCTCCAATCTCTTGTTTTGTACGTTTTTTCCACGTGTCTTGACATCCAATGTATCCCTGCAATGTTTGGTGAAGATCTGAGTATGTAGTTTTTGACCTTATCTGGAACCTCCTATCTGAATATTTGAAAACTCTTAAAGAATTCGTCCAAAATCTTGATGTCTCCAATCTCTTGTTTCGTTCGTTTTTTCCACGTGTCTCCACATCCAATGTATCCATGCAAAGTTTGATGAAGATCTGAGTATGTAGTTTTTGACCTTATATGGAACCACCTATCTGAAAATTTGAAAATTCTTAAAAAATTTGACCAAAATCTTGATATCCCCAATCCTATGTTTTGTATGTATTTTCCACGTGTCTTGACATCCAATGTATCCCTGCAAAGTTTGGTGAAGATCTGAGTATGTAGTTTTTGACCTTATCTGGAACCTCCCATCTGAAAATTTGAAAATTCTTAAAAAATTCGTCGAAAATCTTGATGTCTCCAATCTCTTGTTTTGTAAGTTTTTTCCACGTGTCTTGACATGCAAAGTATCCCTGCAATGTTTGGTGAAGATCTGAGTATGTAGTTTTTGACCTTATATGGAACCACCTATCTGAAAATTTGAAAATTCTTAAAAAATTTGACCAAAATCTTGATATCCCCAATCCTATGTTTTGTATGTATTTTCCACGTGTCTTGACATCCAATGTATCCCTGCAAAGTTTGGTGAAGATCTGAGTATGTAGTTTTTGACCTTATCTGGAACCTCCTATCTGAAAATTTGAAAATTTTTAAAAAATTAGTCCAAAATCTTGATGTCTTCAATCTCTTGTTTTGTACGTTTTTTCCACGTGTCTTGACCTCCAATGTATCCCTGCAAAGTTTGGTGAAGATCTGAGTATGTCGTTTTTGACCTTATCTGGAACATCCTTTCTGAAAATTTGAAAATTCTTAAAAAATTCTTCGAAAATCTTGATGTCTCCAATCTATTGTTTTGTACGTTTTTTCCACGTGTCTTGACATCCAATGTATTCCTGCAAAGTTTGGTGAAGATCTGAGTATGTAGTTTTTGACCTTATATGGAACTTCCTTTCTGAAAATTTGAAAATTCTTAAAAAATTCGTCCAAAATCTTGATGTCCCCAATCTCTTGTTTTGTACGTTTTTTCCACGTGTCTTGACATCCAATGTATCCCTGCAAAGTTTGGTGAAGATCTGAGTATGTCGTTTTTGACCTTATCTGGAACCTCCCATCTGAAAATTTGAAAATTCCTAAAAAAACCTTCCAAAATCTTGATGACACCAATCTCTTGTTTTGTACGTTTTTTCCACGTGTCTTGACATCCAATGTATCCCTGCAAAGTTTGGTGAAGATCTAAGTATGTAGTTTTTGACCTTATCTGGAACCTCCCACCTGAAAATTTGAAAATTCTTAAAAAATTCGTCGAAAATCTTGATGTCTCCAATCTCTTGTTTTGTACGTTTTTTCCACGTCTCTTGACATCCAATGTATCCCTGCAATCTTTGGTGAAGATCTGAGTATGTAGTTTTTGACCTAATCTGGAACCTCCTATCTGAAAATTTGAAAATTCTTAAAAAATTCGTCCAAAATCTTGATGTCTCCAATCTCTTGTTTTGTACGTTTTTTCCACGTGTCTTGACATCCAATGTATCCCTGCAAAGTTTGGTGAAGATCTGAGTATGTCGTTTTTGACCTTATCTGGAACATCCTTTCTGAAAATTTGAAAATTCTTAAAAAATTCGTCCAAAATCTTGACGTCTCCAATCTCTTGTTTTGTACGTTTTTTCGACGTGTCTTGACATCCAATGTATCCCTGCAAAGTTTGGTGAAGATCTGAGTATGTAGTTTTTGACCTTATCTGGAACCTCCCATCTGAAAATTTGAAAATTCTTAAAAAATTCGTCCAAAATCTTGATGTCTCCAATCTCTTGTTTTGTACGTTTTTTCCACGTGTCTTGACATCCAATGTATCCCTGCAATCTTTGGTGAAGATCTGAGTATGTAGTTTTTGACCTTATATGGAACCTCCTATCTGAAAATTTGAAAATTCTTAAAAAATTTGACCAAAATCTTGATGTCCCCAATCCTATGTTTTGTATGTTTTTCCCACGTGTCTTGACATCCAATGTATCCCTGCAAAGTTTGGTGAAGATCTGAGTATGTAGTTTTTGACCTTATCTGGAACCTCCTATCTGAAAATTTGAAAATTCTTAAAAAATTCGTCCAAAATCTTGATGTCTCCAATCTCTTGTTTTGTACGTTTTTCCACGTGTCTTGACATTCAATGTATCCCTGCAATGTTTGTTGAAGATCTGAGTATGTAGTTTTTGACCTTATATGGAACCTCCTATCTGAAAATTTGAAAATTCTTAAAAAATTTGACCAAAATCTTGATGTCCCCAATCCTATGTTTTGTATGTTCTTTCCACGTGTCTTGACATCCAATGTATCCCTGCAAATTTTGGTGAAGATCTGAGTATGTCGTTTTTGACCTTATCTGGAACATCCTTTCTGAAAATTTGAAAATTCTTAAAAAAATTCGTCCAAAATCTTGATGTCTCCAATCTCTTGTTTTGTACGTTTTTTCACGTGTCTTCACATCCAATGTATCCCTGCAAAGTTTGGTGAAGATCTGAGTATGTAGTTTTTGACCTTATCTGGAACCTCTCATCTGAAAATTTGAAAATTCCTAAAAAATCCTTCCAAAACCTTGATGACACCAATCTCTTGTTTTGTACGTTTTTTCCACGTGACTTGACATCCAATGTATCCCTGCAAAGTTTGGTGAAGATCTGAGTATGTAGTTTTTGACCTTATCTGGAACCTCCTTTCTGAAAATTTGAAAATTCTTCAAAAATTCGTCCAAAATCTTGATGTCTCCACTCTCTTGTTTTGTACGTTTTTTCCACGTGTCTTGACATCCAATGTATCCCTGCAAAGTTTGGTGAAGATCTGAGTATGTAGTTTTCGACTTTATATGGAGCCTCCTTTCTGAAAATTTGAAAATTCTTAAAAAATTCATCCAAAATCTTGATGTCTCCAATCTCTTGTTTTGTACGTTTTTTCCACGTTTCTTGACATCCAATGTATCCCTGCAAAGTTTGGTGAAGATCTGAGTATGTAGTTTTTGACCTTATATGGAACCTCCTTTCTGAAAATTAGAAAATTCTTAAAAAATTCGTCCAAAATCTTGATGTCCCCAATCCTATGTTTTGTATGTTTTTCCACGTGTCTTGACATCCAATGTATCCATGCAAAGTTTGGTGAAGATCTGAGTATGTCGTTTTTGACCTTATCTGGAACCTCCCATCTGAAAATTTGAAAATTCTTAAAAAATTCGTCGAAAATCTTGATGTCTCCAATCTCTTGTTTTGTACGTTTTTTCCACGTGAATTGACATGCAAAGTATCCCTGCAACGTTTGGTGAAGATCTGAGTATGTAGTTTTTGACCTTATCTGGAACCTCCTATCTGAAAATTTGAAAATTTTTCAAAAATTCGTCCAAAATCTTGATGTCTCCAATCTCTTGTTTTGTACGTTTTTTCCACGTTTCTTGACATCCAATGTATCCCTGCAATGTTTGGTGAAGATCTGAGTATGTAGTTTTTGACCTTATATGGAACCACCTATCTGAAAATTTGAAAATTCTTAAAAAATTTGACCAAAATCTTGATATCCCCAATCCTATGTTTTGTATGTTTTTTCCACGTGTCTTGACATCCAATGTATCCCTGCAAAGTTTGATGAAGATCTGAGTATGTCGTTTTTGACCTTATCTGGAACCTCCCATCTGAAAATTTGAAAATTCTTAAAAAATTCGTCCAAAATCTTGATGTCTCCAATCTCTTGTTTTGTACGTTTTTTCCACGTGTCTTGACATCCAATGTATCCCTGCAATGTTTGGTGAAGATCTGAGTATGTAGTTTTTGACCTTATCTGGAACCTCCTATCTGAATATTTGAAAACTCTTAAAGAATTCGTCCAAAATCTTGATGTCTCCAATCTCTTGTTTCGTTCGTTTTTTCCACGTGTCTCCACATCCAATGTATCCATGCAAAGTTTGATGAAGATCTGAGTATGTAGTTTTTGACACATACATTGGATGTCAAGACACGTGGAAAAAACGTACAAAACAAGAGATTGGGGTCATCAAGATTTTGGACGGATTTTTTAGGAATTTTCAAATTTTCAGATGGGAGGTTCCAGATAAGGTCAAAAACTACATACTCAGATCTTCACCAAACATTGCAGGGATACATTGGATGTCAAGACACGTGGAAAAAACGTACAAAACTAGAGATTGGAGACATCAAAATTTTGGACGAATTTTTTAAGAATTTTCAAATTTTCAGATAGGAGGTTCCAGATGAGGTCAAAAACTACATACTCAGATCTTCACCAAACTTTGCAGGAATACTTTGCATGTCAAGACACGTGGAAAAAACGTACAAAACAAGAGATCGGAGACATCAAGATTTTCGACGAATTTTTTAAGAATTTTCAAATTTTCAGATGGGAGGTTCCAGATAAGGTCAAAAACGACATACTCAGATCTTCACCAAACTTTGCATGGATACATTGGATGTCAAGACACGTGGAAAAAACATACAAAACATAGGATTGGTGACATCAAGATTTTGGACGAATTTTTTAAGAATTTTCAAATTTTCAGATAGGAGGTTCCATATAAGGTCAAAAACTACATACTCAGATCTTCACCAAACTTTGCAGGGATACATTGGAGGTCGAGACACGTGGAAAAAAAGTACAAAACAAGAGATTGGGGTCATCAAGATTTTGGACGGATTTTTTAGGAATTTTCAAATTTTCAGATGGGAGGTTCCAGATAAGGTCAAAAACTACATACTCAGATCTTCACCAAACATTGCAGGGATACATTGGATGTCAAGACACGTGGAAAAAACGTACAAAACAAGAGATTGGAGACATCAAGATTTTGGACGAATTTTTTAAGAATTTTCAAATTTTCAGATAGGAGGTTCCAGATGAGGTCAAAAACTACATACTCAGATCTTCACCAAACTTTGCAGGAATACTTTGCATGTCAAGACACGTGGAAAAAACGTACAAAACAAGAGATCGGAGACATCAAGATTTTCGACGAATTTTTTAAGAATTTTCAAATTTTCAGATGGGAGGTTCCAGATAAGGTCAAAAACGACATACTCAGATCTTCACCAAACTTTGCAGGGATCCATTGGAGGTCGAGACACGTGGAAAAAACGTACAAAACAAGAGATTGGAGACATCAAGATTTTGGACGAATTTTTTAAGAATTTTCAAATTTTCAGATAGGAGGTTCCATATAAGGTCAAAAACTACATACTCAGATCTTCACCAAACTTTGCAGGGATACATTGGATGTCAAGACACGTGGAAAAAACGTACAAAACAAGAGATTGGAGACATCAAGATTTTCGACGATTTTTTTAAGAATTTTCAAATTTTCAGAAAGGATGTTCCTGATAAGGTCAAAAACGACATACTCAGATCTTCACCAAACTTTGCAGGGATCCATTGGAGGTCGAGACACGTGGAAAAAACGTACAAAACAAGAGATTGGAGACATCAAGATTTTGGACGAATTTTTGAAGAATTTTCAAATTTTCAGATACTAGGTTCCAGATAAGGTCTAAAACTACATACTCAGATCTCCACCAAACATTGCAGGAATACATTGGATGTCAAAACACGTGGAAAAAACGTACAAAACAAGAGATTGGAGACATCAAGATTTTCGACGAATTTTTGAAGAATTTTCAAATTTTCTGATAGGAGGTCCCAGATAAGGTCAAAAACTACATACTCAGATCTCCACCAAACATTGCAGGGATACATTGGATGTCAAGACACTTGGAAAAAACGTACAAAACAAGAGATTGGAGACATCAAGATTTTCGACGAATTTTTGAAGAATTTTCAAATTTTCAGATAGGAGGTTCCAGATAAGGTCAAAAACTACATACTCAGATCTTCACCAAACGTTGCAGGGATACTTTGCATGTCAAGACACGTGGAAAAAACGTACAAAACAAGAGATTGGAGACATCAAGATTTTCGACGAATTTTTTAAGAATTTTCAAATTTTCAGATGGGAGGTTCCAGATAAGGTCAAAAACGACATACTCAGATCTTCACCAAACTTTGCATGGATACATTGGATGTCAAGACACGTGGAAAAAACGTACAAAACAAGAGATTGGGGTCATCAAGATTTTGCACGGATTTTTTAGGAATTTTCAAATTTTCAGATGGGAGGTTCCAGATAAGGTCAAAAACTACATACTCAGATCTTCACCAAACTTTGCAGGGATACATTGGATGTCAAGACACGTGGAAAAAACGTACAAAACAAGAGATTGGAGACATCAAGATTTTGGACGAATTTTTTAAGAATTTTCAAATTTTCAGATAGGAGGTTCCATATAAGGTCAAAAACTACATACTCAGATCTTCACCAAACTTTGCATGGATACATTATGTGTCAAGACACGTGGAAAAAACGTACAAAACAAAAGATTGGAGACATCAAGATTTTGGTCGAATTTTTTAAGAATTTTCAAATTTTCAGATGGGAGGTTCCAGATAAGGTCAAAAACTACATACTCAGATCTTCACCAAACTTTGCAGGGATACATTGGATGTCAAGACACGTGGAAAAAACGTACAAAAAAGAGATTGGAGACATCAAGATTTTGGACGAATTTTTTAACAATTTTCAAATTTTCAGAAAGGATGTTCCAGATAAGGTCGAAAACGACATACTCAGATCTTCACCAAACTTTGCAGGGATACATTGGATATCAAGACACGTGGAAAAAACGTACAAAACAAGAGATTGGAGACATCAAGATTTTGGACGAATTTTTTAAGAATTTTCAAATTTTCAGATAGGAGGTTCCAGATAAGATCAAAAACTACATACTCAGATCTTCACCAAACTTTGCAGGGATACATTGGATGTCAAGACACGTGGAAAAATAGTACAAAACAAGAGATTGGGGTCATCAAGATTTTGGACGGATTTTTTAGGAATTTTCAAATTTTCAGATGGGAGGTTCCATATAAGGTCAAAAACTACATACTCAGATCTTCACCAAACTTTGCAGGGATACATTGGATGTCAAGACACGTGGAAAAAACGTACAAAACAAGAGATTGGAGACATCAAGATTTTCGACGAATTTTTTAAGAATTTTCAAATTTTCAGAAAGGATGTTCCAGATAAGGTCAAAAACGACATACTCAGATCTTCACCAAACTTTGCAGGGATACATTGGAGGTCGAGACACGTGGAAAAAACGTACAAAACAAGAGATTGGAGACATCAAGATTTTGGACGAATTTTTGAAGAATTTTCAAATTTTCTGATAGGAGGTCCCAGATAAGGTCAAAAACTACATACTCAGATCTCCACCAAACATTGCAGGGATACATTGGATGTCAAGACACGTGGAAAAAACGTACAAAACAAGAGATTGGAGACATCAAGATTTTCGACGAATTTTTGAAGAATTTTCAAATTTTCAGATAGGAGGTTCCAGATAAGGTCAAAAACTACATACTCAGATCTTCACCAAACGTTGCAGGGATACTTTGCATGTCAAGACACGTGGAAAAAACGTACAAAACAAGAGATTGGAGACATCAAGATTTTGGACGAATTTTTTAAGAATTTTCAAATTTTCAGAAAGGATGTTCCAGATAAGGTCAAAAACGACATACTCAGATCTTCACCAAACTTTGCAGGGATACATTGGATGTCAAGACACGTGGAAAAAACGTACAAAACAAGAGATTGGAGACATCAAATTTTGGACGAATTTTTTAAGAATTTTCAAATTTTCAGAAAGGATGTTCCAGATAAGGTCAAAAACGACATACTCAGATCTTCACCAAACTTTGCAGGGATACATTGGAGGTCAAGACACGTGGAAAAAACGTACAAAACAAGAGATTGGAGACATCAAGATTTTCGACGAATTTTTGAAGAATTTTCAAATTTTCAGATAGGAGGTTCCAGATAAGGTCAAAAACTACATACTCAGATCTTCACCAAACGTTGCAGGGATACTTTGCATGTCAAGACACGTGGAAAAAACGTACAAAACAAGAGATTGGAGACATCAAGATTTTCGACGAATTTTTTAAGAATTTTCAAATTTTCAGATGGGAGGTTCCAGATAAGGTCAAAAACGACATACTCAGATCTTCACCAAACTTTGCATGGATACATTGGATGTCAAGACACGTGGAAAAAACGTACAAAACAAGAGATTGGAGACATCAAGATTTTGGACGAATTTTTTAAGAATTCTCAAATTTTCAGAAAGGAGGTTCCATATAAGGTCAAAAACTACAAACTCAGATCTTCACCAAACTTTGCAGGGATACATTGGATGTCAAGACACGTGGAAAAAACGTACAAAACAAGAGATTGGGGTCATCAAGATTTTGGACGAATTTTTTAAGAATTTTCAAATTTTCAGAAAGGAGGTTCCATATAAGGTCAAAAACTACATACTCAGATCTTCACCAAACTTTGCAGGGATACATTGAATGTCAAGACACGTGTAAAAAACGTACAAAACAATAGATTGGGGTCATCAAGATTTTGGACGGATTTTTTAGGAATTTTCAAATTTTCAGATGGGAGGTTCCAGATAAGGTTAAAAACTACATACTCAGATCTTCACCAAACTTTGCAGGGATACATTGGATGTCAAGACACGTGGAAAAAACGTACAAAACAAGAGATTGGAGACATCAAGATTTTGGACGAATTTTTTAAGAATTTTTAAATTTTCAGATAGGAGGTTCCATATAAGGTCAAAAACTACATACTCAGATCTTCACCAAACTTTGCATGGATACATTATGTGTCAAGACACGTGGAAAAAACGTACAAAACAAGAGATTGGAGACATCAAGATATTGGTCGAATTTTTTAAGAATTTTCAAATTTTCAGATGGGAGGTTCCAGATAAGGTCAAAAACTACATACTCAGATCTTCACCAAACTTTGCAGGGATACATTGGATGTCAAGACACGTGGAAAAAACGTACAAAACAAGAGATAGGAGACATCAAGATTTTGGACGAATTTTTTAACAATTTTCAAATTTTCAGAAAGGATGTTCCAGATAAGGTCAAAAACGACATACTCAGATCTTCACCAAACTTTGCAGGGATACATTGGATATCAAGACACGTGGAAAAAACGTACAAAACAAGAGATTGGAGACATCAAGATTTTGGACGAATTTTTTAAGAATTTTCAAATTTTCAGATAGGAGGTTCCAGATAAGATCAAAAACTACATACTCAGATCTTCACCAAACTTTGCAGGGATACATTGGATGTCAAGACACGTGGAAAAAACGTACAAAACAAGAGATTGGGGTCATCAAGATTTTGGACGGATTTTTTAGGAATTTTCAAATTTTCAGATGGGAGGTTCCAGATAAGGTCAAAAACTACATACTCAGATCTTCACCAAACATTGCAGGGATACATTGGATGTCAAGACACGTGGAAAAAACGTACAAACCAAGAGATTGGAGACATCAAGATTTTGGACGAATTTTTTAAGAATTTTCAAATTTTCAGATAGGAGGTTCCAGATGAGGTCAAAAACTACATACTCAGATCTTCACCAAACTTTGCAGGAATAATTTGCATGTCAAGACACGTGGAAAAAACGTACAAAACAAGAGATCGGAGACATCAAGATTTTCGACGAATTTTTTAAGAATTTTCAAATTTTCAGATGGGAGGTTCCAGATAAGGTCAAAAACGACATACTCAGATCTTCACCAAACTTTGCAGGGATCCATTGGAGGTCGAGACACGTGGAAAAAACGTACAAAACAAGAGATTGGAGACATCAAGATTTTGGACGAATTTTTTAAGAATTTTCAAATTTTCAGATAGGAGGTTCCATATAAGGTCAAAAACTACATACTCAGATCTTCACCAAACTTTGCAGGGATACATTGGATGTCAAGACACGTGGAAAAAACGTACAAAACAAGAGATTGGAGACATCAAGATTTTCGACGAATTTTTTAAGAATTTTCAAATTTTCAGAAAGGATGTTCCAGATAAGGTCAAAAACGACATACTCAGATCTTCACCAAACTTTGCAGGGATCCATTGGAGGTCGAGACACGTGGAAAAAACGTACAAAACAAGAGATTGGAGACATCAAGATTTTGGACGAATTTTTGAAGAATTTTCAAATTTTCAGATAGGAGGTTCCAGATAAGGTCTAAAACTACATACTCAGATCTCCACCAAACATTGCAGGAATACATTGGATGTCAAGACACGTGGAAAAAACGTACAAAACAAGAGATTGGAGACATCAAGATTTTCGACGAATTTTTGAAGAATTTTCAAATTTTCAGATAGGAGGTTCCAGATAAGGTCAAAAACTACATACTCAGATCTTCACCAAACGTTGCAGGGATACTTTGCATGTCAAGACACGTGGAAAAAACGTACAAAACAAAAGATTGGAGACATCAAGATTTTCGACGAATTTTTTAAGAATTTTCAAATTTTCAGATGGGAGGTTCCAGATAAGGTCAAAAACGACATACTCAGATCTTCACCAAACTTTGCATGGATACATTGGATGTCAAGACACGTGGAAAAAACGTACAAAACAAGAGATTGGAGACATCAAGATTTTGGACGAATTTTTTAAGAATTCTCAAATTTTCAGAAAGGAGGTTCCATATAAGGTCAAAAACTACATACTCAGATCTTCACCAAACTTTGCAGGGATACTTTGGATGTCAAGACACGTGGAAAAAACGTACAAAACAAGAGATTGGGGTCATCAAGATTTTGGACGAATTTTTTAAGAATTTTCAAATTTTCAGATGGGAGGTTCAATATAAGGTCAAAAACTACATACTCAGATCTTCACCAAACTTTGCATGGATACATTGGATGTCAAGACACGTGGAAAAAACATACAAAACATAGGATTCGGAACATCAAGATTTTGGTCGAATTTTTTAAGAATTTTCAAATTTTCAGATAGGAGGTTCCATATAAGGTCAAAAACTACATACTCAGATCTTCACCAAACTTTGCATGGATACATTATGTGTCAAGACACGTGGAAAAAACGTACAAAACAAAAGATTGGAGACATCAAGATTTTGGTCGAATTTTTTAAGAATTTTCAAATTTTCAGATGGGAGGTTCCAGATAAGGTCAAAAACTACATACTCAGATCTTCACCAAACTTTGCAGGGATACATTGGATGTCAAGACACGTGGAAAAAACGTACAAAAAAGAGATTGGAGACATCAAGATTTTGGACGAATTTTTTAACAATTTTCAAATTTTCAGAAAGGATGTTCCAGATAAGGTCAAAAACGACATACTCAGATCTTCACCAAACTTTGCAGGGATACATTGGATATCAAGACACGTGGAAAAAACGTACAAAACAAGAGATTGGAGACATCAAGATTTTGGACGAATTTTTTAAGAATTTTCAAATTTTCAGATAGGAGGTTCCAGATAAGGTCAAAAACTACATACTCAGATCTTCACCAAACTTTGCAGGGATACATTGGATGTCAAGACACGTGGAAAAAACGTACAAAACAAGAGATTGGGGTCATCAAGATTTTGGACGGATTTTTTAGGAATTTTCAAATTTTCAGATGGGAGGTTCCAGATAAGGTCAAAAACTACATACTCAGATCTTCACCAAACATTGCAGGGATACATTGGATGTCAAGACACGTGGAAAAAACGTACAAAACAAGAGATTGGAGACATCAAAATTTTGGACGAATTTTTTAAGAATTTTCAAATTTTCAGATAGGAGGTTCCAGATGAGGTCAAAAACTACATACTCAGATCTTCACCAAACTTTGCAGGAATACTTTGCATGTCAAGACACGTGGAAAAAACGTACAAAACAAGAGATCGGAGACATCAAGATTTTCGACGAATTTTTTAAGAATTTTCAAATTTTCAGATGGGAGGTTCCATATAAGGTCAAAAACGACATACTCAGATCTTCACCAAACTTTGCATGGATACATTGGATGTCAAGACACGTGGAAAAAACATACAAAACATAGGATTGGTGACATCAAGATTTTGGACAAATTTTTTAAGAATTTTCAAATTTTCAGATAGGAGGTTCCATATAAGGTCAAAAACTACATACTCAGATCTTCACCAAACTTTGCAGGGATACATTGGATGTCAAGACACGTGGAAAAAACGTACAAAACAAGAGATTGGAGACATCAAGATTATGGACGAATTTTTTGAGAATTTTCAAATTTTCAGAAAGGAGGTTCCATATAAGGTCAAAAACTACATACTCAGATCTTCACCAAACTTTGCAGGGATACATTGGATGTCAAGACACGTGGAAAAAACGTACAAAACAAGAGATTGGAGACATCAAGATTTTCGACGAATTTTTTAAGAATTTTCAAATTTTCAGATAGGAGGTTCCAGATAAGGTCAAAAACTACATACTCATATCTTCACCAAACGTTGCAGGGATACTTTGCATGTCAAGACACGTGGAAAAAACGTACAAAACAAGAGATTGGAGACATCAAGATTTTCGACGAATTTTTTAAGAATTTTCAAATTTTCAGATGGGAGGTTCCAGATAAGGTCAAAAACGACATACTCAGATCTTCACCAAACTTTGCATGGATACATTGGATGTCAAGACACGTGGAAAAAACGTACAAAACAAGAGATTGGAGACATCAAGATTTTGGACGAATTTTTTAAGAATTCTCAAATTTTCAGAAAGGAGGTTCCATATAAGGTCAAAAACTACAAACTCAGATCTTCACCAAACTTTGCAGGGATACATTGGATGTCAAGACACGTGTAAAAAACGTACAAAACAAGAGATTGGGGTCATCAAGATTTTGGACGAATTTTTTAAGAATATTCAAATTTTCAGAAAGGAGGTTCCATATAAGGTCAAAAACTACATACTCAGATCTTCACCAAACTTTGCAGGGATACATTGAATGTCAAGACACGTGTAAAAAACGTACAAAACAAGAGATTGGGGTCATCAAGATTTTGGACGGATTTTTTAGGAATTTTCAAATTTTCAGATGGGAGGTTCCAGATAAGGTCAAAAACTACATACTCAGATCTTCACCAAACTTTGCAGGGATACATTGGATGTCAAGACACGTGGAAAAAACGTACAAACAAGAGATTGGAGACATCAAGATTTTGGACGAATTTTTTAAGAATTTTTAAATTTTCAGATAGGAGGTTCCATATAAGGTCAAAAACTACATACTCAGATCTTCACCAAACTTTGCATGGATACATTATGTGTCAAGACACGTGGAAAAAACGTACAAAACAAGAGATTGGAGACATCAAGATATTGGTCGAATTTTTTAAGAATTTTCAAATTTTCAGATGGGAGGTTCCAGATAAGGTCAAAAACTACATACTCAGATCTTCACCAAACTTTGCAGGGATACATTGGATGTCAAGACACGTGGAAAAAACGTACAAAACAAGAGATAGGAGACATCAAGATTTTGGACGAATTTTTTAACAATTTTCAAATTTTCAGAAAGGATGTTCCAGATAAGGTCAAAAACGACATACTCAGATCTTCACCAAACTTTGCAGGGATACATTGGATATCAAGACACGTGGAAAAAACGTACAAAACAAGAGATTGGAGACATCAAGATTTTGGACGAATTTTTTAAGAATTTTCAAATTTTCAGATAGGAGGTTCCAGATAAGATCAAAAACTACATACTCAGATCTTCACCAAACTTTGCAGGGATACATTGGATGTCAAGACACGTGGAAAAAACGTACAAAACAAGAGATTGGGGTCATCAAGATTTTGGACGGATTTTTTAGGAATTTTCAAATTTTCAGATGGGAGGTTCCAGATAAGGTCAAAAACTACATACTCAGATCTTCACCAAACATTGCAGGGATACATTGGATGTCAAGACACGTGGAAAAAACGTACAAACCAAGAGATTGGAGACATCAAGATTTTGGACGAATTTTTTAAGAATTTTCAAATTTTCAGATAGGAGGTTCCAGATGAGGTCAAAAACTACATACTCAGATCTTCACCAAACTTTGCAGGAATACTTTGCATGTCAAGACACGTGGAAAAAACGTACAAAACAAGAGATCGGAGACATCAAGATTTTCGACGAATTTTTTAAGAATTTTCAAATTTTCAGATGGGAGGTTCCAGATAAGGTCAAAAACGACATACTCAGATCTTCACCAAACTTTGCAGGGATCCATTGGAGGTCGAGACACGTGGAAAAAACGTACAAAACAAGAGATTGGAGACATCAAGATTTTGGACGAATTTTTTAAGAATTTTCAAATTTTCAGAAAGGATGTTCCAGATAAGGTCAAAAACGACATACTCAGATCTTCACCAAACTTTGCAGGGATACATTGGAGGTCGAGACACGTGGAAAAAACGTACAAAACAAGAGATTGGAGACATCAAGATTTTGGACGAATTTTTGAAGAATTTTCAAATTTTCTGATAGGAGGTCCCAGATAAGGTCAAAAACTACATACTCAGATCTCCACCAAACATTGCAGGGATACATTGGATGTCAAGACACGTGGAAAAAACGTACAAACCAAGAGATTGGAGACATCAAGATTTTGGACGAATTTTTTAAGAATTTTCAAATTTTCAGATAGGAGGTTCCAGATGAGGTCAAAAACTACATACTCAGATCTTCACCAAACTTTGCAGGAATACTTTGCATGTCAAGACACGTGGAAAAAACGTACAAAACAAGAGATCGGAGACATCAAGATTTTCGACGAATTTTTTAAGAATTTTCAAATTTTCAGATGGGAGGTTCCAGATAAGGTCAAAAACGACATACTCAGATCTTCACCAAACTTTGCAGGGATCCATTGGAGGTCGAGACACGTGGAAAAAACGTACAAAACAAGAGATTGGAGACATCAAGATATTGGTCGAATTTTTTAAGAATTTTCAAATTTTCAGATGGGAGGTTCCAGATAAGGTCAAAAACTACATACTCAGATCTTCACCAAACTTTGCAGGGATACATTGGATGTCAAGACACGTGGAAAAAACGTACAAAACAAGAGATAGGAGACATCAAGATTTTGGACGAATTTTTTAACAATTTTCAAATTTTCAGAAAGGATGATCCAGATAAGGTCAAAAACGACATACTCAGATCTTCACCAAACTTTGCAGGGATACATTGGATATCAAGACACGTGGAAAAAACGTACAAAACAAGAGATTGGAGACATCAAGATTTTGGACGAATTTTTTAAGAATTTTCAAATTTTCAGATAGGAGGTTCCAGATAAGATCAAAAACTACATACTCAGATCTTCACCAAACTTTGCAGGGATACATTGGATGTCAAGACACGTGGAAAAAACGTACAAAACAAGAGATTGGGGTCATCAAGATTTTGGACGGATTTTTTAGGAATTTTCAAATTTTCAGATGGGAGGTTCCAGATAAGGTCAAAAACTACATACTCAGATCTTCACCAAACATTGCAGGGATACATTGGATGTCAAGACACGTGGAAAAAACGTACAAACCAAGAGATTGGAGACATCAAGATTTTGGACGAATTTTTTAAGAATTTTCAAATTTTCAGATAGGAGGTTCCAGATGAGGTCAAAAACTACATACTCAGATCTTCACCAAACTTTGCAGGAATACTTTGCATGTCAAGACACGTGGAAAAAACGTACAAAACAAGAGATCGGAGACATCAAGATTTTCGACGAATTTTTTAAGAATTTTCAAATTTTCAGATGGGAGGTTCCAGATAAGGTCAAAAACGACATACTCAGATCTTCACCAAACTTTGCAGGGATCCATTGGAGGTCGAGACACGTGGAAAAAACGTACAAAACAAGAGATTGGAGACATCAAGATTTTGGACGAATTTTTTAAGAATTTTCAAATTTTCAGAAAGGATGTTCCAGATAAGGTCAAAAACGACATACTCAGATCTTCACCAAACTTTGCAGGGATACATTGGAGGTCGAGACACGTGGAAAAAACGTACAAAACAAGAGATTGGAGACATCAAGATTTTGGACGAATTTTTGAAGAATTTTCAAATTTTCTGATAGGAGGTCCCAGATAAGGTCAAAAACTACATACTCAGATCTCCACCAAACATTGCAGGGATACATTGGATGTCAAGACACGTGGAAAAAACGTACAAACCAAGAGATTGGAGACATCAAGATTTTGGACGAATTTTTTAAGAATTTTCAAATTTTCAGATAGGAGGTTCCAGATGAGGTCAAAAACTACATACTCAGATCTTCACCAAACTTTGCAGGAATACTTTGCATGTCAAGACACGTGGAAAAAACGTACAAAACAAGAGATCGGAGACATCAAGATTTTCGACGAATTTTTTAAGAATTTTCAAATTTTCAGATGGGAGGTTCCAGATAAGGTCAAAAACGACATACTCAGATCTTCACCAAACTTTGCAGGGATCCATTGGAGGTCGAGACACGTGGAAAAAACGTATAAAACAAGAGATTGGAGACATCAAGATTTTGGACGAATTTTTTAAGAATTTTCAAATTTTCAGATAGGAGGTTCCATATAAGGTCAAAAACTACATACTCAGATCTTCACCAAACTTTGCAGGGATACATTGGATGTCAAGACACGTGGAAAAAACGTACAAAACAAGAGATTGGAGACATCAAGATTTTCGACGAATTTTTTAAGAATTTTCAAATTTTCAGAAAGGATGTTCCAGATAAGGTCAAAAACGACATACTCAGATCTTCACCAAACTTTGCAGGGATCCATTGGAGGTCGAGACACGTGGAAAAAACGTACAAAACAAGAGATTGGAGACATCAAGATTTTGGACGAATTTTTGAAGAATTTTCAAATTTTCAGATAGGAGGTTCCAGATAAGGTCTAAAACTACATACTCAGATCTCCACCAAACATTGCAGGAATACATTGGATGTCAAGACACGTGGAAAAAACGTACAAAACAAGAGATTGGAGACATCAAGATTTTCGACGAATTTTTGAAGAATTTTCAAATTTTCAGATAGGACGTTCCAAATAAGGTCAAAAACTACATACTCAGATCTTCACCAAACGTTGCAGGGATACTTTGCATGTCAAGACACGTGGAAAAAACGTACAAAACAAAAGATTGGAGACATCAAGATTTTCGACGAATTTTTTAAGAATTTTCAAATTTTCAGATGGGAGGTTCCAGATAAGGTCAAAAACGACATACTCAGATCTTCACCAAACTTTGCATGGATACATTGGATGTCAAGACACGTGTAAAAAACGTACAAAACAAGAGATTGGAGACATCAAGATTTTGGACGAATTTTTTAAGAATTCTCAAATTTTCAGAAAGGAGGTTCCATATAAGGTCAAAAACTACATACTCAGATCTTCACCAAACTTTGCAGGGATACTTTGGATGTCAAGACACGTGTAAAAAACGTACAAAACAAGAGATTGGGGTCATCAAGATTTTGGACGAATTTTTTAAGAATTTTCAAATTTTCAGATGGGAGGTTCAATATAAGGTCAAAAACTACATACTCAGATCTTCACCAAACATTGCAGGAATACATTGGATGTCAAGACACGTGGAAAAAACGTACAAAACAAGAGATTGGGGTCATCAAGATTTTGCACGGATTTTTTAGGAATTTTCAAATTTTCAGATTCGAGGTTCCAGATAAGGTCAAAAACTACATACTCAGATCTTCACCAAACTTTGCAGGGATACATTGGATGTCAAGACACGTGGAAAAAACGTACAAAACAAGAGATTGGAGACATCAAGATTTTGGACGAATTTTTTAAGAATTTTCAAATTTTCAGATAGGAGGTTCCATATAAGGTCAAAAACTACATACTCAGATCTTCACCAAACTTTGCATGGATACATTATGTGTCAAGACACGTGGAAAAAACGTACAAAACAAAAGATTGGAGACATCAAGATTTTGGTCGAATTTTTTAAGAATTTTCAAATTTTCAGATGGGAGGTTCCAGATAAGGTCAAAAACTACATACTCAGATCTTCACCAAACTTTGCAGGGATACATTGGATGTCAAGACACGTGGAAAAAACGTACAAAAAAGAGATTGGAGACATCAAGATTTTGGACGAATTTTTTAACAATTTTCAAATTTTCAGAAAGGATGTTCCAGATAAGGTCAAAAACGACATACTCAGATCTTCACCAAACTTTGCAGGGATACATTGGATATCAAGACACGTGGAAAAAACGTACAAAACAAGAGATTGGAGACATCAAGATTTTGGACGAATTTTTTAAGAATTTTCAAATTTTCAGATAGGAGGTTCCAGATAAGGTCAAAAACTACATACTCAGATCTTCACCAAACTTTGCAGGGATACATTGGATGTCAAGACACGTGGAAAAAACGTACAAAACAAGAGATTGGGGTCATCAAGATTTTGGACGGATTTTTTAGGAATTTTCAAATTTTCAGATGGGAGGTTCCAGATAAGGTCAAAAACTACATACTCAGATCTTCACCAAACATTGCAGGGATACATTGGATGTCAAGACACGTGGAAAAAACGTACAAAACAAGAGATTGGAGACATCAAAATTTTGGACGAATTTTTTAAGAATTTTCAAATTTTCAGATAGGAGGTTCCAGATGAGGTCAAAAACTACATACTCAGATCTTCACCAAACTTTGTAGGAATACTTTGCATGTCAAGACACGTGGAAAAAACGTACAAAACAAGAGATCGGAGACATCAAGATTTTCGACGAATTTTTTAAGAATTTTCAAATTTTCAGATGGGAGGTTCCAGATAAGGTCAAAAACGACATACTCAGATCTTCACCAAACTTTGCATGGATACATTGGATGTCAAGACACGTGGAAAAAACATACAAAACATAGGATTGGTGACATCAAGATTTTGGACGAATTTTTTAAGAATTTTCAAATTTTCAGATAGGAGGTTCCATATAAGGTCAAAAACTACATACTCAGATCTTCACCAAACTTTGCAGGGATACATTGGATGTCAAGACACGTGGAAAAAACGTACAAAACAAGAGATTGGAGACATCAAGATTATGGACGAATTTTTTGAGAATTCTCAAATTTTCAGAAAGGAGGTTCCATATAAGGTCAAAAACTACATACTCAGATCTTCACCAAACTTTGCAGGGATACATTGGATGTCAAGACACGTGGAAAAAACGTACAAAACAAGAGATTGGAGACATCAAGATTTTCGACGAATTTTTTAAGAATTTTCAAATTTTCAGAAAGGATGTTCCAGATAAGGTCAAAAACGACATACTCAGATCTTCACCAAACTTTGCAGGGATACATTGGAGGTCGAGACACGTGGAAAAAACGTACAAAACAAGAGATTGGAGACATCAAGATTTTGGACGAATTTTTGAAGAATTTTCAAATTTTCTGATAGGAGGTCCCAGATAAGGTCAAAAACTACATACTCAGATCTCCACCAAACATTGCAGGGATACATTGGATGTCAAGACACGTGGAAAAAACGTACAAAACAAGAGATTGGAGACATCAAGATATTGGTCGAATTTTTTAAGAATTTTCAAATTTTCAGATGGGAGGTTCCAGATAAGGTCAAAAACTACATACTCAGATCTTCACCAAACTTTGCAGGGATACATTGGATGTCAAGACACGTGGAAAAAACGTACAAAACAAGAGATAGGAGACATCAAGATTTTGGACGAATTTTTTAACAATTTTCAAATTTTCAGAAAGGATGATCCAGATAAGGTCAAAAACGACATACTCAGATCTTCACCAAACTTTGCAGGGATACATTGGATATCAAGACACGTGGAAAAAACGTACAAAACAAGAGATTGGAGACATCAAGATTTTGGACGAATTTTTTAAGAATTTTCAAATTTTCAGATAGGAGGTTCCAGATAAGATCAAAAACTACATACTCAGATCTTCACCAAACTTTGCAGGGATACATTGGATGTCAAGACACGTGGAAAAAACGTACAAAACAAGAGATTGGGGTCATCAAGATTTTGGACGGATTTTTTAGGAATTTTCAAATTTTCAGATGGGAGGTTCCAGATAAGGTCAAAAACTACATACTCAGATCTTCACCAAACATTGCAGGGATACATTGGATGTCAAGACACGTGGAAAAAACGTACAAACCAAGAGATTGGAGACATCAAGATTTTGGACGAATTTTTTAAGAATTTTCAAATTTTCAGAAAGGATGTTCCAGATAAGGTCAAAAACGACATACTCAGATCTTCACCAAACTTTGCAGGGATACATTGGAGGTCGAGACACGTGGAAAAAACGTACAAAACAAGAGATTGGAGACATCAAGATTTTGGACGAATTTTTGAAGAATTTTCAAATTTTCTGATAGGAGGTCCCAGATAAGGTCAAAAACTACATACTCAGATCTCCACCAAACATTGCAGGGATACATTGGATGTCAAGACACGTGGAAAAAACGTACAAACCAAGAGATTGGAGACATCAAGATTTTGGACGAATTTTTTAAGAATTTTCAAATTTTCAGATAGGAGGTTCCAGATGAGGTCAAAAACTACATACTCAGATCTTCACCAAACTTTGCAGGAATACTTTGCATGTCAAGACACGTGGAAAAAACGTACAAAACAAGAGATCGGAGACATCAAGATTTTCGACGAATTTTTTAAGAATTTTCAAATTTTCAGATGGGAGGTTCCAGATAAGGTCAAAAACGACATACTCAGATCTTCACCAAACTTTGCAGGGATCCATTGGAGGTCGAGACACGTGGAAAAAACGTATAAAACAAGAGATTGGAGACATCAAGATTTTGGACGAATTTTTTAAGAATTTTCAAATTTTCAGATAGGAGGTTCCATATAAGGTCAAAAACTACATACTCAGATCTTCACCAAACTTTGCAGGGATACATTGGATGTCAAGACACGTGGAAAAAACGTACAAAACAAGAGATTGGAGACATCAAGATTTTCGACGAATTTTTTAAGAATTTTCAAATTTTCAGAAAGGATGTTCCAGATAAGGTCAAAAACGACATACTCAGATCTTCACCAAACTTTGCAGGGATCCATTGGAGGTCGAGACACGTGGAAAAAACGTACAAAACAAGAGATTGGAGACATCAAGATTTTGGACGAATTTTTGAAGAATTTTCAAATTTTCAGATAGGAGGTTCCAGATAAGGTCTAAAACTACATACTCAGATCTCCACCAAACATTGCAGGAATACATTGGATGTCAAGACACGTGGAAAAAACGTACAAAACAAGAGATTGGAGACATCAAGATTTTCGACGAATTTTTGAAGAATTTTCAAATTTTCAGATAGGACGTTCCAAATAAGGTCAAAAACTACATACTCAGATCTTCACCAAACGTTGCAGGGATACTTTGCATGTCAAGACACGTGGAAAAAACGTACAAAACAAAAGATTGGAGACATCAAGATTTTCGACGAATTTTTTAAGAATTTTCAAATTTTCAGATGGGAGGTTCCAGATAAGGTCAAAAACGACATACTCAGATCTTCACCAAACTTTGCATGGATACATTGGATGTCAAGACACGTGGAAAAAACGTACAAAACAAGAGATTGGAGACATCAAGATTTTGGACGAATTTTTTAAGAATTCTCAAATTTTCAGAAAGGAGGTTCCATATAAGGTCAAAAACTACATACTCAGATCTTCACCAAACTTTGCAGGGATACTTTGGATGTCAAGACACGTGGAAAAAACGTACAAAACAAGAGATTGGGGTCATCAAGATTTTGGACGAATTTTTTAAGAATTTTCAAATTTTCAGATGGGAGGTTCAATATAAGGTCAAAAACTACATACTCAGATCTTCACCAAACATTGCAGGAATACATTGGATGTCAAGACACGTGGAAAAAACGTACAAAACAAGAGATTGGGGTCATCAAGATTTTGCACGGATTTTTTAGGAATTTTCAAATTTTCAGATTCGAGGTTCCAGATAAGGTCAAAAACTACATACTCAGATCTTCACCAAACTTTGCAGGGATACATTGGATGTCAAGACACGTGGAAAAAACGTACAAAACAAGAGATTGGAGACATCAAGATTTTGGACGAATTTTTTAAGAATTTTCAAATTTTCAGATAGGAGGTTCCATATAAGGTCAAAAACTACATACTCAGATCTTCACCAAACTTTGCATGGATACATTATGTGTCAAGACACGTGGAAAAAACGTACAAAACAAAAGATTGGAGACATCAAGATTTTGGTCGAATTTTTTAAGAATTTTCAAATTTTCAGATGGGAGGTTCCAGATAAGGTCAAAAACTACATACTCAGATCTTCACCAAACTTTGCAGGGATACATTGGATGTCAAGACACGTGGAAAAAACGTACAAAAAAGAGATTGGAGACATCAAGATTTTGGACGAATTTTTTAACAATTTTCAAATTTTCAGAAAGGATGTTCCAGATAAGGTCAAAAACGACATACTCAGATCTTCACCAAACTTTGCAGGGATACATTGGATATCAAGACACGTGGAAAAAACGTACAAAACAAGAGATTGGAGACATCAAGATTTTGGACGAATTTTTTAAGAATTTTCAAATTTTCAGATAGGAGGTTCCAGATAAGGTCAAAAACTACATACTCAGATCTTCACCAAACTTTGCAGGGATACATTGGATGTCAAGACACGTGGAAAAAACGTACAAAACAAGAGATTGGGGTCATCAAGATTTTGGACGGATTTTTTAGGAATTTTCAAATTTTCAGATGGGAGGTTCCAGATAAGGTCAAAAACTACATACTCAGATCTTCACCAAACATTGCAGGGATACATTGGATGTCAAGACACGTGGAAAAAACGTACAAAACAAGAGATTGGAGACATCAAAATTTTGGACGAATTTTTTAAGAATTTTCAAATTTTCAGATAGGAGGTTCCAGATGAGGTCAAAAACTACATACTCAGATCTTCACCAAACTTTGTAGGAATACTTTGCATGTCAAGACACGTGGAAAAAACGTACAAAACAAGAGATCGGAGACATCAAGATTTTCGACGAATTTTTTAAGAATTTTCAAATTTTCAGATGGGAGGTTCCAGATAAGGTCAAAAACGACATACTCAGATCTTCACCAAACTTTGCATGGATACATTGGATGTCAAGACACGTGGAAAAAACATACAAAACATAGGATTGGTGACATCAAGATTTTGGACGAATTTTTTAAGAATTTTCAAATTTTCAGATAGGAGGTTCCATATAAGGTCAAAAACTACATACTCAGATCTTCACCAAACTTTGCAGGGATACATTGGATGTCAAGACACGTGGAAAAAACGTACAAAACAAGAGATTGGAGACATCAAGATTATGGACGAATTTTTTGAGAATTCTCAAATTTTCAGAAAGGAGGTTCCATATAAGGTCAAAAACTACATACTCAGATCTTCACCAAACTTTGCAGGGATACATTGGATGTCAAGACACGTGGAAAAAACGTACAAAACAAGAGATTGGAGACATCAAGATTTTCGACGAATTTTTTAAGAATTTTCAAATTTTCAGAAAGGATGTTCCAGATAAGGTCAAAAACGACATACTCAGATCTTCACCAAACTTTGCAGGGATACATTGGAGGTCGAGACACGTGGAAAAAACGTACAAAACAAGAGATTGGAGACATCAAGATTTTGGACGAATTTTTGAAGAATTTTCAAATTTTCTGATAGGAGGTCCCAGATAAGGTCAAAAACTACATACTCAGATCTCCACCAAACATTGCAGGGATACATTGGATGTCAAGACACGTGGAAAAAACGTACAAAACAAGAGATTGGAGACATCAAGATTTTCGACGAATTTTTGAAGAATTTTCAAATTTTCAGATAGGAGGTTCCAGATAAGGTCAAAAACTACATACTCAGATCTTCACCAAACGTTGCAGGGATACTTTGCATGTCAAGACACGTGGAAAAAACGTACAAAACAAGAAATTGGAGACATCAAGATTTTCGACGAATTTTTTAAGAATTTTCAAATTTTCAGATGGGAGGTTCCAGATAAGGTCAAAAACGACATACTCAGATCTTCACCAAACTTTGCATGGATACATTGGATGTCAAGACACGTGGAAAAAACGTACAAAACAAGAGATTGGGGTCATCAAGATTTTGCACGGATTTTTTAAGAATTTTCAAATTTTCAGATGGGAGGTTCCAGATAAGGTCAAAAACTACATACTCAGATCTTCACCAAACGTTGCAGGGATACTTTGCATGTCAAGACACGTGGAAAAAACGTACAAAACAAGAGATTGGAGACATCAAGATTTTCGACGAATTTTTTAAGAATTTTCAAATTTTCAGATGGGAGGTTCCATATAAGGTCAAAAACTACATACTCAGATCTTCACCAAACTTTGCATGGATACATTATGTGTCAAGACACGTGGAAAAAACGTACAAAACAAAAGATTGGAGACATCAAGATTTTGGTCGAATTTTTTAAGAATTTTCAAATTTTCAGATGGGAGGTTCCAGATAAGGTCAAAAACTACATACTCAGATCTTCACCAAACTTTGCAGGGATACATTGGATGTCAAGACACGTGGAAAAAACGTACAAAAAATAGATTGGAGACATCAAGATTTTGGACGAATTTTTTAACAATTTTCAAATTTTCAGAAAGGATGTTCCAGATAAGGTCAAAAACGACATACTCAGATCTTCACCAAACTTTGCAGGGATACATTGGATATCAAGACACGTGGAAAAAACGTACAAAACAAGAGATTGGAGACATCAAGATTTTGGACGAATTTTTTAAGAATTTTCAAATTTTCAGATAGGAGGTTCCAGATAAGGTCAAAAACTACATACTCAGATCTTCACCAAACTTTGCAGGGATACATTGGATGTCAAGACACGTGGAAAAAACGTACAAAACAAGAGATTGGGGTCATCAAGATTTTGGACGGATTTTTTAGGAATTTTCAAATTTTCAGATGGGAGGTTCCAGATAAGGTCAAAAACTACATACTCAGATCTTCACCAAACATTGCAGGGATACATTGGATGTCAAGACACGTGGAAAAAACGTACAAAACAAGAGATTGGAGACATCAAAATTTTGGACGAATTTTTTAAGAATTTTCAAATTTTCAGATAGGAGGTTCCAGATGAGGTCAAAAACTACATACTCAGATCTTCACCAAACTTTGCAGGAATACTTTGCATGTCAAGACACGTGGAAAAAACGTACAAAACAAGAGATCGGAGACATCAAGATTTTCGACGAATTTTTTAAGAATTTTCAAATTTTCAGATGGGAGGTTCCAGATAAGGTCAAAAACGACATACTCAGATCTTCACCAAACTTTGCATGGATACATTGGATGTCAAGACACGTGGAAAAAACATACAAAACATAGGATTGGTGACATCAAGATTTTGGACGAATTTTTTAAGAATTTTCAAATTTTCAGATAGGAGGTTCCATATAAGGTCAAAAACTACATACTCAGATCTTCACCAAACTTTGCAGGGATACATTGGATGTCAAGACACGTGGAAAAAACGTACAAAACAAGAGATTGGAGACATCAAGATTATGGACGAATTTTTTGAGAATTTTCAAATTTTCAGAAAGGAGGTTCCATATAAGGTCAAAAACGACATACTCAGATCTTCACCAAACTTTGCAGGGATACATTGGATGTCAAGACACGTGGAAAAAACGTACAAAACAAGAGATTGGAGACATCAAGATTTTCGACGAATTTTTTTAAGAATTTTCAAATTTTCAGAAAGGATGTTCCAGATAAGGTCAAAAACGACATACTCAGATCTTCACCAAACTTTGCAGGGATACATTGGAGGTCGAGACACGTGGAAAAACGTACAAAACAAGAGATTGGAGACATCAAGATTTTGGACGAATTTTTGAAGAATTTTCAAATTTTCTGATAGGAGGTCCCAGATAAGGTCAAAAACTACATACTCAGATCTTCACCAAACGTTGCAGGGATACTTTGCATGTCAAGACACGTGGAAAAAACGTACAAAACAAGAGATTGGAGACATCAAGATTTTCGACGAATTTTTTAAGAATTTTCAAATTTTCAGATGGGAGGTTCCAGATAAGGTCAAAAACGACATACTCAGATCTTCACCAAACTTTGCATGGATACATTGGATGTCAAGACACGTGGAAAAAACGTACAAAACAAGAGATTGGGGTCATCAAGATTTTGCACGGATTTTTTAAGAATTTTCAAATTTTCAGATGGGAGGTTCCAGATAAGGTCAAAAACGACATACTCAGATCTTCACCAAACTTTGCATGGATACATTGGATGTCAAGACACGTGGAAAAAACGTACAAAACAAGAGATTGGAGACATCAAGATTTTGGACGAATTTTTTAAGAATTCTCAAATTTTCAGAAAGGAGGTTCCATATAAGGTCAAAAACTACATACTCAGATCTTCACCAAACTTTGCAGGGATACTTTGGATGTCAAGACACGTGGAAAAAACGTACAAAACAAGAGATTGGGGTCATCAAGATTTTGGACGAATTTTTTAAGAATTTTCAAATTTTCAGATGGGAGGTTCAATATAAGGTCAAAAACTACATACTCAGATCTTCACCAAACTTTGCATGGATACATTGGATGTCAAGACACGTGGAAAAAACATACAAAACATAGGATTCGGAACATCAAGATTTTGGTCGAATTTTTTAAGAATTTTCAAATTTTCAGATAGGAGGTTCCATATAAGGTCAAAAACTACATACTCAGATCTTCACCAAACATTGCAGGAATACATTGGATGTCAAGACACGTGGAAAAAACGTACAAAACAAGAGATTGGGGTCATCAAGATTTTGCACGGATTTTTTAGGAATTTTCAAATTTTCAGATGGGAGGTTCCAGATAAGGTCAAAAACTACATACTCAGATCTTCACCAAACTTTGCAGGGATACATTGGATGTCAAGACACGTGGAAAAAACGTACAAAACAAGAGATTGGAGACATCAAGATTTTGGACGAATTTTTTAAGAATTTTCAAATTTTCAGATAGGAGGTTCCATATAAGGTCAAAAACTACATACTCAGATCTTCACCAAACTTTGCATGGATACATTATGTGTCAAGACACGTGGAAAAAACGTACAAAACAAAAGATTGGAGACATCAAGATTTTGGTCGAATTTTTTAACAATTTTCAAATTTTCAGAAAGGATGTTCCAGATAAGGTCAAAAACGACATACTCAGATCTTCACCAAACTTTGCAGGGATACATTGGATATCAAGACACGTGGAAAAAACGTACAAAACAAGAGATTGGAGACATCAAGATTTTGGACGAATTTTTTAAGAATTTTCAAATTTTCAGATAGGAGGTTCCAGATAAAGTCAAAAACTACATACTCAGATCTTCACCAAACTTTGCAGGGATACATTGGATGTCAAGACACGTGGAAAAAACGTACAAAACAAGAGATTGGGGTCATCAAGATTTTGGACGGATTTTTTAGGAATTTTCAAATTTTCAGATGGGAGGTTCCAGATAAGGTCAAAAACTACATACTCAGATCTTCACCAAACATTGCAGGGATACATTGGATGTCAAGACACGTGGAAAAAACGTACAAAACAAGAGATTGGAGACATCAAGATTATGGACGAATTTTTTGAGAATTCTCAAATTTTCAGAAAGGAGGTTCCATATAAGGTCAAAAACTACATACTCAGATCTTCACCAAACTTTGCAGGGATACATTGGATGTCAAGACACGTGGAAAAAACGTACAAAACAAGAGATTGGAGACATCAAGATTTTCGACGAATTTTTTAAGAATTTTCAAATTTTCAGAAAGGATGTTCCAGATAAGGTCAAAAACGACATACTCAGATCTTCACCAAACTTTGCAGGGATACATTGGAGGTCGAGACACGTGGAAAAAACGTACAAAACAAGAGATTGGAGACATCAAGATTTTGGACGAATTTTTGAAGAATTTTCAAATTTTCTGATAGGAGGTCCCAGATAAGGTCAAAAACTACATACTCAGATCTCCACCAAACATTGCAGGGATACATTGGATGTCAAGACACGTGGAAAAAACGTACAAAACAAGAGATTGGAGACATCAAGATTTTCGACGAATTTTTGAAGAATTTTCAAATTTTCAGATAGGAGGTTCCAGATAAGGTCAAAAACTACATACTCAGATCTTCACCAAACGTTGCAGGGATACTTTGCATGTCAAGACACGTGGAAAAAACGTACAAAACAAGAGATTGGAGACATCAAGATTTTCGACGAATTTTTTAAGAATTTTCAAATTTTCAGATGGGAGGTTCCAGATAAGGCCAAAAACGACATACTCAGATCTTCACCAAACTTTGCATGGATACATTGGATGTCAAGACACGTGGAAAAAACGTACAAAACAAGAGATTGGAGACATCAAGATTTTCGACGAATTTTTTAAGAATTTTCAAATTTTCAGATGGGAGGTTCCATATAAGGTCAAAAACTACATACTCAGATCTTCACCAAACTTTGCATGGATACATTATGTGTCAAGACACGTGGAAAAAACGTACAAAACAAAAGATTGGAGACATCAAGATTTTGGTCGAATTTTTTAAGAATTTTCAAATTTTCAGATGGGAGGTTCCAGATAAGGTCAAAAACTACATACTCAGATCTTCACCAAACTTTGCAGGGATACATTGGATGTCAAGACACGTGGAAAAAACGTACAAAAAAGAGATTGGAGACATCAAGATTTTGGACGAATTTTTTAACAATTTTCAAATTTTCAGAAAGGATGTTCCAGATAAGGTCAAAAACGACATACTCAGATCTTCACCAAACTTTGCAGGGATACATTGGATATCAAGACACGTGGAAAAAACGTACAAAACAAGAGATTGGAGACATCAAGATTTTGGACGAATTTTTTAAGAATTTTCAAATTTTCAGATAGGAGGTTCCAGATAAGGTCAAAAACTACATACTCAGATCTTCACCAAACTTTGCAGGGATACATTTGATGTCAAGACACGCGGAAAAAACGTACAAAACAAGAGATTGGGGTCATCAAGATTTTGGACGGATTTTTTAGGAATTTTCAAATTTTCAGATGGGAGGTTCCAGATAAGGTCAAAAACTACATACTCAGATCTTCACCAAACATTGCAGGGATACATTGGATGTCAAGACACGTGGAAAAAACGTACAAAACAAGAGATTGGAGACATCAAAATTTTGGACGAATTTTTTAAGAATTTTCAAATTTTCAGATAGGAGGTTCCAGATGAGGTCAAAAACTACATACTCAGATCTTCACCAAACTTTGCAGGAATACTTTGCATGTCAAGACACGTGGAAAAAACGTACAAAACAAGAGATCGGAGACATCAAGATTTTCGACGAATTTTTTAAGAATTTTCAAATTTTCAGATGGGAGGTTCCAGATAAGGTCAAAAACGACATACTCAGATCTTCACCAAACTTTGCATGGATACATTGGATGTCAAGACACGTGGAAAAAACATACAAAACATAGGATTGGTGACATCAAGATTTTGGACGAATTTTTTAAGAATTTTCAAATTTTCAGATAGGAGGTTCCATATAAGGTCAAAAACTACATACTCAGATCTTCACCAAACTTTGCAGGGATACATTGGATGTCAAGACACGTGGAAAAAACGTACAAAACAAGAGATTGGAGACATCAAGATTATGGACGAATTTTTTGAGAATTTTCAAATTTTCAGAAAGGAGGTTCCATATAAGGTCAAAAACGACATACTCAGATCTTCACCAAACTTTGCAGGGATACATTGGATGTCAAGACACGTGGAAAAAACGTACAAAACAAGAGATTGGAGACATCAAGATTTTCGACGAATTTTTTTAAGAATTTTCAAATTTTCAGAAAGGATGTTCCAGATAAGGTCAAAAACGACATACTCAGATCTTCACCAAACTTTGCAGGGATACATTGGAGGTCGAGACACGTGGAAAAACGTACAAAACAAGAGATTGGAGACATCAAGATTTTGGACGAATTTTTGAAGAATTTTCAAATTTTCTGATAGGAGGTCCCAGATAAGGTCAAAAACTACATACTCAGATCTTCACCAAACGTTGCAGGGATACTTTGCATGTCAAGACACGTGGAAAAAACGTACAAAACAAGAGATTGGAGACATCAAGATTTTCGACGAATTTTTTAAGAATTTTCAAATTTTCAGATGGGAGGTTCCAGATAAGGTCAAAAACGACATACTCAGATCTTCACCAAACTTTGCATGGATACATTGGATGTCAAGACACGTGGAAAAAACGTACAAAACAAGAGATTGGGGTCATCAAGATTTTGCACGGATTTTTTAAGAATTTTCAAATTTTCAGATGGGAGGTTCCAGATAAGGTCAAAAACGACATACTCAGATCTTCACCAAACTTTGCATGGATACATTGGATGTCAAGACACGTGGAAAAAACGTACAAAACAAGAGATTGGAGACATCAAGATTTTGGACGAATTTTTTAAGAATTCTCAAATTTTCAGAAAGGAGGTTCCATATAAGGTCAAAAACTACATACTCAGATCTTCACCAAACTTTGCAGGGATACTTTGGATGTCAAGACACGTGGAAAAAACGTACAAAACAAGAGATTGGGGTCATCAAGATTTTGGACGAATTTTTTAAGAATTTTCAAATTTTCAGATGGGAGGTTCAATATAAGGTCAAAAACTACATACTCAGATCTTCACCAAACTTTGCATGGATACATTGGATGTCAAGACACGTGGAAAAAACATACAAAACATAGGATTCGGAACATCAAGATTTTGGTCGAATTTTTTAAGAATTTTCAAATTTTCAGATAGGAGGTTCCATATAAGGTCAAAAACTACATACTCAGATCTTCACCAAACATTGCAGGAATACATTGGATGTCAAGACACGTGGAAAAAACGTACAAAACAAGAGATTGGGGTCATCAAGATTTTGCACGGATTTTTTAGGAATTTTCAAATTTTCAGATGGGAGGTTCCAGATAAGGTCAAAAACTACATACTCAGATCTTCACCAAACTTTGCAGGGATACATTGGATGTCAAGACACGTGGAAAAAACGTACAAAACAAGAGATTGGAGACATCAAGATTTTGGACGAATTTTTTAAGAATTTTCAAATTTTCAGATAGGAGGTTCCATATAAGGTCAAAAACTACATACTCAGATCTTCACCAAACTTTGCATGGATACATTATGTGTCAAGACACGTGGAAAAAACGTACAAAACAAAAGATTGGAGACATCAAGATATTGGTCGAATTTTTTAAGAATTTTCAAATTTTCAGATGGGAGGTTCCAGATAAGGTCAAAAACTACATACTCAGATCTTCACCAAACTTTGCAGGGATACATTGGATGTCAAGACACGTGGAAAAAACGTACAAAAAAGAGATTGGAGACATCAAGATTTTGGACGAATTTTTTAACAATTTTCAAATTTTCAGAAAGGATGTTCCAGATAAGGTCAAAAACGACATACTCAGATCTTCACCAAACTTTGCAGGGATACAATGGATATCAAGACACGTGGAAAAAACGTACAAAACAAGAGATTGGAGACATCAAGATTTTGGACGAATTTTTTAAGAATTTTCAAATTTTCAGATAGGAGGTTCCAGATAAAGTCAAAAACTACATACTCAGATCTTCACCAAACTTTGCAGGGATACATTGGATGTCAAGACACGTGGAAAAAACGTACAAAACAAGAGATTGGGGTCATCAAGATTTTGGACGGATTTTTTAGGAATTTTCAAATTTTCAGATGGGAGGTTCCAGATAAGGTCAAAAACTACATACTCAGATCTTCACCAAACATTGCAGGGATACATTGGATGTCAAGACACGTGGAAAAAACGTACAAAACAAGAGATTGGAGACATCAAAATTTTGGACGAATTTTTTAAGAATTTTCAAATTTTCAGATAGGAGGTTCCAGATGAGGTCAAAAACTACATACTCAGATCTTCACCAAACTTTGCAGGAATACTTTGCATGTCAAGACACGTGGAAAAAACGTACAAAACAAGAGATCGGAGACATCAAGATTTTCGACGAATTTTTTAAGAATTTTCAAATTTTCAGATGGGAGGTTCCAGATAAGGTCAAAAACGACATACTCAGATCTTCACCAAACTTTGCATGGATACATTGGATGTCAAGACACGTGGAAAAAACATACAAAACATAGGATTGGTGACATCAAGATTTTGGACGAATTTTTTAAGAATTTTCAAATTTTCAGATAGGAGGTTCCATATAAGGTCAAAAACTACATACTCAGATCTTCACCAAACTTTGCAGGGATACATTGGATGTCAAGACACGTGGAAAAAGCGTACAAAACAAGAGATTGGAGACATCAAGATTATGGACGAATTTTTTGAGAATTTTCAAATTTTCAGAAAGGAGGTTCCATATAAGGTCAAAAACTACATACTCAGATCTTCACCAAACTTTGCAGGGATACATTGGATGTCAAGACACGTGGAAAAAACGTACAAAACAAGAGATTGGAGACATCAAGATTTTCGACGAATTTTTTAAGAATTTTCAAATTTTCAGAAAGGATGTTCCAGATAAGGTCAAAAACTACATACTCAGATCTTCACCAAACTTTGCAGGGATACATTGGAGGTCGAGACACGTGGAAAAAACGTACAAAACAAGAGATTGGAGACATCAAGATTTTGGACGAATTTTTGAAGAATTTTCAAATTTTCTGATAGGAGGTCCCAGATAAGGTCAAAAACTACATACTCAGATCTCCACCAAACATTGCAGGGATACATTGGATGGCAAGACACGTGGAAAAAACGTACAAAACAAGAGATTGGAGACATCAAGATTTTCGACGAATTTTTGAAGAATTTTCAAATTTTCAGATAGGAGGTTCCAGATAAGGTCAAAAACTACATACTCAGATCTTCACCAAACGTTGCAGGGATACTTTGCATGTCAAGACACGTGGAAAAAACGTACAAAACAAGAGATTGGAGACATCAAGATTTTCGACGAATTTTTTAAGAATTTTCAAATTTTCAGATGGGAGGTTCCAGATAAGGTCAAAAACGACATACTCAGATCTTCACCAAACTTTGCATGGATACATTGGATGTCAAGACACGTGGAAAAAACGTACAAAACAAGAGATTGGGGTCATCAAGATTTTGCACGGATTTTTTAGGAATTTTCAAATTTTCAGATGGGAGGTTCCAGATAAGGTCAAAAACTACATACTCAGATCTTCACCAAACTTTGCAGGGATACATTGGATGTCAAGACACGTGGAAAAAACGTACAAAACAAGAGATTGGAGACATCAAGATTTTGGACGAATTTTTTAAGAATTTTCAAATTTTCAGATAGGAGGTTCCATATAAGGTCAAAAACTACATACTCAGATCTTCACCAAACTTTGCAGGAATACATTGAATGTCAAGACACGTGGAAAAAACGTACAAAACAAGAGATTGTGGTCATCAAGATTTTGGACGGATTTTTTAGGAATTTTCAAATTTTCAGATGGAGGTTCCAGATAAGGTCAAAAACTACATACTCAGATCTTCACCAAACTTTGCAGGGATACATTGGATGTCAAGACACGTGGAAAAAACGTACAAAACAAGAGATTGGAGACATCAAGATTTTGGACGAATTTTTTAAGAATTTTCAAATTTTCAGATAGGAGGTTCCATATAAGGTCAAAAACTACATACTCAGATCTTCACCAAACTTTGCATGGATACATTATGTGTCAAGACACGTGGAAAAAACGTACAAAACAAGAGATTGGAGACATCAAGATTTTGGTCGAATTTTTTAAGAATTTTCAAATTTTCAGATGGGAGGTTCCAGATAAGGTCAAAAACTACATACTCAGATCTTCACCAAACTTTGCAGGGATACATTGGATGTCAAGACACGTGGAAAAAACGTACAAAACAAGAGATAGGAGACATCAAGATTTTGGACGAATTTTTTAACAATTTTCAAATTTTCAGAAAGGATGTTCCAGATAAGGTCAAAAACGACATACTCAGATCTTCACCAAACTTTGCAGGGATACATTGGATATCAAGACACGTGGAAAAAACGTACAAAACAAGAGATTGGAGACATCAAGATTTTGGACGAATTTTTGAAGAATTTTCAAATTTTCAGATAGGAGGTTCCAGATAAGGTCAAAAACTACATACTCAGATCTTCACCAAACTTTGCAGGGATACATTGGATGTCAAGACACGTGGAAAAAACGTACAAAACAAGAGATTGGAGACATCAAGATTTTGGACGAATTTTTTAAGAATTTTCAAATTTTCAGATAGGAGGTTCCAGATGAGGTCAAAAACTACATACTCAGATCTTCACCAAACTTTGCAGGAATACTTTGCATGTCAAGACACGTGGAAAAAACGTACAAAACAAGAGATCGGAGACATCAAGATTTTCGACGAATTTTTTAAGAATTTTCAAATTTTCAGATGGGAGGTTCCAGATAAGGTCAAAAACGACATACTCAGATCTTCACCAAACTTTGCAGGGATCCATTGGAGGTCGAGACACGTGGAAAAAACGTACAAAACAAGAGATTGGAGACATCAAGATTTTGGACGAATTTTTTAAGAATTTTCAAATTTTCAGATAGGAGGTTCCATATAAGGTCAAAAACTACATACTCAGATCTTCACCAAACTTTGCAGGGATACATTGGATGTCAAGACACGTGGAAAAAACGTACAAAACAAGAGATTGGAGACATCAAGATTTTGGACGATTTTTTTAAAAATTTTCAAATTTTCAGAAATGCGGTTCCAGATAAGGTCAAAAACTACATACTCAGATCTTCACCAAACTTTGCAGGGATACATTGGATGTCAAGACACGTGGAAAAAACGTACAAAACAAGAGATTTGGGTCAACAAGATTTTGGACGGATTTTTTAGGAATTTTCAAATTTTCAGATGGGAGGTTCCAGATAAGGTCAAAAACTACATACTCAGATCTTCACCAAACTCTGCAGGGATACATTGTATGTCAAGACACGTGGAAAAAACATACAAAACATAGGATTGGGGACATCAAGATTTTGTTAAATTCTTTTAAGAATTTTCAAATTTTCAGATAGGAGGTTCCATATAAGGTCAAAAACTACATACTCAGATCTTCACCAAACATTGCAGGGATACATTGGATGTCAAGACACGTGGAAAGAACGTACAAAACAAGAGATTGGAGACATCAAGATTTTGGACGAATTTTTTAAGAATTTTCAAATTTTCAGAAAGGATGTTCCAGATAAGGTCAAAAACGACATACTCAGATCTTCACCAAACTTTGCAGGGATACATTGGAGGTCGAGACACGTGGAAAAAACGTACAAAACAAGAGATTGGAGACATCAAGATTTTGGACGAATTTTTGAAGAATTTTCAAATTTTCTGATAGGAGGTCCCAGTTAAGGTCAAAAACTACATACTCAGATCTTCACCAAACTTTGCAGGGATACATTGGAGGTCGAGACACGTGGAAAAAACGTACAAAACAAGAGATTGGAGACATCAAGATTTTGGACGAATTTTTGAAGAATTTTCAAATTTTCTGATAGGAGGTCCCAGATAAGGTCAAAAACTACATACTCAGATCTCCACCAAACATTGCAGGGATACATTGGATGTCAAGACACGTGGAAAAAACGTACAAAACAAGAGATTGGAGACATCAAGATTTTCGACGAATTTTTGAAGAATTTTCAAATTTTCAGATAGGAGGTTCCAGATAAGGTCAAAAACTACATACTCAGATCTTCACCAAACGTTGCAGGGATACTTTGCATGTCAAGACACGTGGAAAAAACGTACAAAACAAGAGATTGGAGACATCAAGATTTTCGACGAATTTTTTAAGAATTTTCAAATTTTCAGATGGGAGGTTCCAGATAAGGTCAAAAACGACATACTCAGATCTTCACCAAACTTTGCATGGATACATTGGATGTCAAGACACGTGGAAAAAACGTACAAAACAAGAGATTGGGGTCATCAAGATTTTGCACGGATTTTTTAGGAATTTTCAAATTTTCAGATGGGAGGTTCCAGATAAGGTCAAAAACTACATACTCAGATCTTCACCAAACTTTGCAGGGATACATTGGATGTCAAGACACGTGGAAAAAACGTACAAAACAAGAGATTGGAGACATCAAGATTTTCGACGAATTTTTTAAGAATTTTCAAATTTTCAGAAAGGATGTTCCAGATAAGGTCAAAAACGACATACTCAGATCTTCACCAAACTTTGCAGGGATACATTGGAGGTCGAGACACGTGGAAAAAACGTACAAAACAAGAGATTGGAGACATCAAGATTTTGGACGAATTTTTGAAGAATTTTCAAATTTTCTGATAGGAGGTCCCAGATAAGGTCAAAAACTACATACTCAGATCTCCACCAAACATTGCAGGGATACATTGGATGTCAAGACACGTGGAAAAAACGTACAAATCAAGAGATTGGAGACATCAAGATTTTCGACGAATTTTTGAAGAATTTTCAAATTTTCAGATAGGAGGTTCCAGATAAGGTCAAAAACTACATACTCAGATCTTCACCAAACGTTGCAGGGATACTTTGCATGTCAAGACACGTGGAAAAAACGTACAAAACAAGAGATTGGAGACATCAAGATTTTCGACGAATTTTTTAAGAATTTTCAAATTTTCAGATGGGAGGTTCCAGATAAGGTCAAAAACGACATACTCAGATCTTCACCAAACTTTGCATGGATACATTGGATGTCAAGACACGTGGAAAAAACGTACAAAACAAGAGATTGGGGTCATCAAGATTTTGCACGGATTTTTTAGGAATTTTCAAATTTTCAGATGGGAGGTTCCAGATAAGGTCAAAAACTACATACTCAGATCTTCACCAAACTTTGCAGGGATACATTGGATGTCAAGACACGTGGAAAAAACGTACAAAACAAGAGATTGGAGACATCAAGATTTTGGACGAATTTTTTAAGAATTTTCAAATTTTCAGATAGGAGGTTCCATATAAGGTCAAAAACTACATACTCAGATCTTCACCAAACTTCGCAGGAATACATTGAATGTCAAGACACGTGGAAAAAACGTACAAAACAAGAGATTGTGGTCATCAAGATTTTGGACGGATTTTTTAGGAATTTTCAAATTTTCAGATGGAGGTTCCAGATAAGGTCAAAAACTACATACTCAGATCTTCACCAAACTTTGCAGGGATACATTGGATGTCAAGACACGTGGAAAAAACGTACAAAACAAGAGATTGGAGACATCAAGATTTTGGACGAATTTTTTAAGAATTTTCAAATTTTCAGATAGGAGGTTCCATATAAAGTCAAAAACTACATACTCAGATCTTCACCAAACTTTGCATGGATACATTATGTGTCAAGACACGTGGAAAAAACGTACAAAACAAGAGATTGGAGACATCAAGATTTTGGTCGAATTTTTTAAGAATTTTCAAATTTTCAGATGGGAGGTTCCAGATAAGGTCAAAAACTACATACTCAGATCTTCACCAAACTTTGCAGGGATACATTGGATGTCAAGACACGTGGAAAAAACGTACAAAACAAGAGATAGGAGACATCAAGATTTTGGACGAATTTTTTAACAATTTTCAAATTTTCAGAAAGGATGTTCCAGATAAGGTCAAAAACGACATACTCAGATCTTCACCAAACTTTGCAGGGATACATTGGATATCAAGACACGTGGAAAAAACGTACAAAACAAGAGATTGGAGACATCAAGATTTTGGACGAATTTTTGAAGAATTTTCAAATTTTCAGATAGGAGGTTCCAGATAAGGTCAAAAACTACATACTCAGATCTTCACCAAACTTTGCAGGGATACATTGGATGTCAAGACACGTGGAAAAAACGTACAAAACAAGAGATTGGAGACATCAAGATTTTGGACGAATTTTTTAAGAATTTTCAAATTTTCAGATAGGAGGTTCCAGATGAGGTCAAAAACTACATACTCAGATCTTCACCAAACTTTGCAGGAATACTTTGCATGTCAAGACACGTGGAAAAAACGTACAAAACAAGAGATCGGAGACATCAAGATTTTCGACGAATTTTTTAAGAATTTTCAAATTTTCAGATGGGAGGTTCCAGATAAGGTCAAAAACGACATACTCAGATCTTCACCAAACTTTTCAGGGATCCATTGGAGGTCGAGACACGTGGAAAAAACGTACAAAACAAGAGATTGGAGACATCAAGATTTTGGACGAATTTTTTAAGAATTTTCAAATTTTCAGATAGGAGGTTCCATATAAGGTCAAAAACTACATACTCAGATCTTCACCAAACTTTGCAGGGATACATTGGATGTCAAGACACGTGGAAAAAACGTACAAAACAAGAGATTGGAGACATCAAGATTTTGGACGATTTTTTTAAAAATTTTCAAATTTTCAGAAATGCGGTTCCAGATAAGGTCAAAAACTACATACTCAGATCTTCACCAAACTTTGCAGGGATACATTGGATGTCAAGACACGTGGAAAAAACGTACAAAACAAGAGATTCGGGTCAACAAGATTTTGGACGGATTTTTTAGGAATTTTCAAATTTTCAGATGGGAGGTTCCAGATAAGGTCAAAAACTACATACTCAGATCTTCACCAAACTCTGCAGGGATACATTGTATGTCAAGACACGTGGAAAAAACATACAAAACATAGGATTGGGGACATCAAGATTTTGTTAAATTCTTTTAAGAATTTTCAAATTTTCAGATAGGAGGTTCCATATAAGGTCAAAAACTACATACTCAGATCTTCACCAAACATTGCAGGGATACATTGGATGTCAAGACACGTGGAAAGAACGTACAAAACAAGAGATTGGAGACATCAAGATTTTGGACGAATTTTTTAAGAATTTTCAAATTTTCAGAAAGGATGTTCCAGATAAGGTCAAAAACGACATACTCAGATCTTCACCAAACTTTGCAGGGATACATTGGAGGTCGAGACACGTGGAAAAAACGTACAAAACAAGAGATTGGAGACATCAAGATTTTGGACGAATTTTTGAAGAATTTTCAAATTTTCTGATAGGAGGTCCCAGATAAGGTCAAAAACTACATACTCAGATCTTCACCAAACTTTGCAGGGATACATTGGAGGTCGAGACACGTGGAAAAAACGTACTAAACAAGAGATTGGAGACATCAAGATTTTGGACGAATTTTTGAAGAATTTTCAAATTTTCTGATAGGAGGTCCCAGATAAGGTCAAAAACTACATACTCAGATCTCCACCAAACATTGCAGGGATACATTGGATGTCAAGACACGTGGAAAAAACTTACAAAACAAGAGATTGGAGACATCAAGATTTTCGACGAATTTTTGAAGAATTTTCAAATTTTCAGATACGAGGTTCCAGATAAGGTCAAAAACTACATACTCAGATCTTCACCAAACGTTGCAGGGATACTTTGCATGTCAAGACACGTGGAAAAAACGTACAAAACAAGAGATTGGAGACATCAAGATTTTCGACGAATTTTTTAAGAATTTTCAAATTTTCAGATGGGAGGTTCCAGATAAGGTCAAAAACGACATACTCAGATCTTCACCAAACTTTGCATGGATACATTGGATGTCAAGACACGTGGAAAAAACGTACAAAACAAGAGATTGGGGTCATCAAGATTTTGCACGGATTTTTTAGGAATTTTCAAATTTTCAGATGGGAGGTTCCAGATAAGGTCAAAAACTACATACTCAGATCTTCACCAAACTTTGCAGGGATACATTGGATGTCAAGACACGTGGAAAAAACGTACAAAACAAGAGATTGGAGACATCAAGATTTTCGACGAATTTTTTAAGAATTTTCAAATTTTCAGAAAGGATGTTCCAGATAAGGCCAAAAACGACATACTCAGATCTTCACCAAACTTTGCAGGGATACATTGGAGGTCGAGACACGTGGAAAAAACGTACAAAACAAGAGATTGGAGACATCAAGATTTTGGACGAATTTTTGAAGAATTTTCAAATTTTCTGATAGGAGGTCCCAGATAAGGTCAAAAACTACTTACTCAGATCTCCACCAAACATTGCAGGGATACATTGGATGTCAAGACACGTGGAAAAAACGTACAAAACAAGAGATTGGAGACATCAAGATTTTCGACGAATTTTTGAAGAATTTTCAAATTTTCAGATAGGAGGTTCCAGATAAGGTCAAAAACTACATACTCAGATCTTCACCAAACGTTGCAGGGATACTTTGCATGTCAAGACACGTGGAAAAAACGTACAAAACAAGAGATTGGAGACATCAAGATTTTCGACGAATTTTTTAAGAATTTTCAAATTTTCAGATGGGAGGTTCCAGATAAGGTCAAAAACGACATACTCAGATCTTCACCAAACTTTGCATGGATACATTGGATGTCAAGACACGTGGAAAAAACGTACAAAACAAAAGATTGGGGTCATCAAGATTTTGCACGGATTTTTTAGGAATTTTCAAATTTTCAGATGGGAGGTTCCAGATAAGGTCAAAAACTACATACTCAGATCTTCACCAAACTTTGCAGGAATACATTGGATGTCAAGACACGTGGAAAAAACGTACAAAACAAGAGATTGGAGACATCAAGATTTTGGACGAATTTTTTAAGAATTTTCAAATTTTCAGATGGGAGGTTCCAGATAAGGTCATAAACGACATACTCAGATCTTCACCAAACTTTGCATGGATACATTGGATGTCAAGACACGTGGAAAAAACATACAAAACATAGGATTGGTGACATCAAGATTTTGGACGAATTTTTTAAGAATTTTCAAATTTTCAGATAGGAGGTTCCATATAAGGTCAAAAACTACATACTCAGATCTTCACCAAACTTTGCAGGGATACATTGGATGTCAAGACACGTGGAAAAAACGAACAAAACAAGAGATTGGAGACATCAAGATTATGGACGAATTTTTTGAGAATTTTCAAATTTTCAGAAAGGAGGTTCCATATAAGGTCAAAAACTACATACTCAGATCTTCACCAAACTTTGCAGGGATACATTGGATGTCAAGACACGTGGAAAAAACGTACAAAACAAGAGATTGGAGACATCAAGATTTTCGACGAATTTTTTAAGAATTTTCAAATTTTCAGAAAGGATGTTCCAGATAAGGTCAAAAACGACATACTCAGATCTTCACCAAACTTTGCAGGGATACATTGGAGGTCGAGACACGTGGAAAAAACGTACAAAACAAGAGATTGGAGACATCAAGATTTTGGACGAATTTTTGAAGAATTTTCAAATTTTCTGATAGGAGGTCCCAGATAAGGTCAAAAACTACATACTCAGATCTCCACCAAACATTGCAGGGATACATTGGATGTCAAGACACGTGGAAAAAACGTACAAAACAAGAGATTGGAGACATCAAGATTTTCGACGAATTTTTGAAGAATTTTCAAATTTTCAGATAGGAGGTTCCAGATAAGGTCAAAAACTACATACTCAGATCTTCACAAAAACGTTGCAGGGATACTTTGCATGTCAAGACACGTGGAAAAAACGTACAAAACAAGAGATTGGAGACATCAAGATTTTCGACGAATTTTTTAAGAATTTTCAAATTTTCAGATGGGAGGTTCCAGATAAGGTCAAAAACGACATACTCAGATCTTCACCAAACTTTGCATGGATACATTGGATGTCAAGACACGTGGAAAAAACGTACAAAACAAGAGATTGGGGTCATCAAGATTTTGCACGGATTTTTTAGGAATTTTCAAATTTTCAGATGGGAGGTTCCAGATAAGGTCAAAAACTACATACTCAGATCTTCACCAAACTTTGCAGGGATACATTGGATGTCAAGACACGTGGAAAAAACGTACAAAACAAGAGATTGGAGACATCAAGATTTTGGACGAATTTTTTAAGAATTTTCAAATTTTCAGATAGGAGGTTCCATATAAGGTCAAAAACTACATACTCAGATCTTCACCAAACTTTGCAGGAATACATTGAATGTCAAGACACGTGGAAAAAACGTACAAAACAAGAGATTGTGGTCATCAAGATTTTGGACGGATTTTTTAGGAATTTTCAAATTTTCAGATGGAGGTTCCAGATAAGGTCAAAAACTACATACTCAGATCTTCACCAAACTTTGCAGGGATACATTGGATGTCAAGACACGTGGAAAAAACGTACAAAACAAGAGATTGGAGACATCTAGATTTTGGACGAATTTTTTAAGAATTTTCAAATTTTCAGATAGGAGGTTCCATATAAGGTCAAAAACTACATACTCAGATCTTCACCAAACTTTGCATGGATACATTATGTGTCAAGACACGTGGAAAAAACGTACAAAACAAGAGATTGGAGACATCAAGATTTTGGTCGAATTTTTTAAGAATTTTCAAATTTTCAGATGGGAGGTTCCAGATAAGGTCAAAAACTACATACTCAGATCTTCACCAAACTTTGCAGGGATACATTGGATGTCAAGACACGTGGAAAAAACGTACAAAACAAGAGATAGGAGACATCAAGATTTTGGACGAATTTTTTAACAATTTTCAAATTTTCAGAAAGGATGTTCCAGATAAGGTCAAAAACGACATACTCAGATCTTCACCAAACTTTGCAGGGATACATTGGATATCAAGACACGTGGAAAAAACGTACAAAACAAGAGATTGGAGACATCAAGATTTTGGACGAATTTTTGAAGAATTTTCAAATTTTCAGATGGGAGGTTCCAGATAAGGTCAAAAACGACATACTCAGATCTTCACCAAACTTTGCAGGGATCCATTGGAGGTCGAGACACGTGGAAAAAACGTACAAAACAAGAGATTGGAGACATCAAGATTTTGGACGAATTTTTTAAGAATTTTCAAATTTTCAGATAGGAGGTTCCATATAAGGTCAAAAACTACATACTCAGATCTTCACCAAACTTTGCAGGGATACATTGGATGTCAAGACACGTGGAAAAAACGTACAAAACAAGAGATTGGAGACATCAAGATTTTGGACGATTTTTTTAAAAATTTTCAAATTTTCAGAAATGCGGTTCCAGATAAGGTCAAAAACTACATACTCAGATCTTCACCAAACTTTGCAGGGATACATTGGATGTCAAGACACGTGGAAAAAACGTACAAAACAAGAGATTCGGGTCAACAAGATTTTGGACGGATTTTTTTGGAATTTTCAAATTTTCAGATGGGAGGTTCCAGATAAGGTCAGAAACTACATACTCAGATCTTCACCAAACTCTGCAGGGATACATTGTATGTCAAGACACGTGGAAAAAACATACAAAACATAGGATTGGGGACATCTAGATTTTGTTAAATTCTTTTAAGAATTTTCAAATTTTCAGATAGGAGGTTCCATATAAGGTCAAAAACTACATACTCAGATCTTCACCAAACATTGCAGGGATACATTGGATGTCAAGACACGTGGAAAGAACGTACAAAACAAGAGATTGGAGACATCAAGATTTTGGACGAATTTTTTAAGAATTTTCAAATTTTCAGAAAGGATGTTCCAGATAAGGTCAAAAACGACATACTCAGATCTTCACCAAACTTTGCAGGGATACATTGGAGGTCGAGACACGTGGAAAAAACGTACAAAACAAGAGATTGGAGACATCAAGATTTTGGACGAATTTTTGAAGAATTTTCAAATTTTCTGATAGGAGGTCCCAGATAAGGTCAAAAACTACATACTCAGATCTTCACCAAACTTTGCAGGGATACATTGGAGGTCGAGACACGTGGAAAAAACGTACAAAACAAGAGATTGGAGACATCAAGATTTTGGACGAATTTTTGAAGAATTTTCAAATTTTCTGATAGGAGGTCCCAGATAAGGTCAAAAACTACATACTCAGATCTCCACCAAACATTGCAGGGATACATTGGATGTCAAGACACGTGGAAAAAACGTACAAAACAAGAGATTGGAGACATCAAGATTTTCGACGAATTTTTGAAGAATTTTCAAATTTTCAGATAGGAGGTTCCAGATAAGGTCAAAAACTACATACTCAGATCTTCACCAAACGTTGCAGGGATACTTTGCATGTCAAGACACGTGGAAAAAACGTACAAAACAAGAGATTGGAGACATCAAGATTTTCGACGAAATTTTTTAAGAATTTTCAAATTTTCAGATGGGAGGTTCCAGATAAGGTCAAAAACGACATACTCAGATCTTCACCAAACTTTGCATGGATACATTGGATGTCAAGACACGTGGAAAAAACGTACAAAACAAGAGATTGGGGTCATCAAGATTTTGCACGGATTTTTTAGGAATTTTCAAATTTTCAGATGGGAGGTTCCAGATAAGGTCAAAAACTACATACTCAGATCTTCACCAAACTTTGCAGGGATACATTGGATGTCAAGACACGTGGAAAAAACGTACAAAACAAGAGATTGGAGACATCAAGATTTTCGACGAATTTTTTAAGAATTTTCAAATTTTCAGAAAGGATGTTCCAGATAAGGTCAAAAACGACATACTCAGATCTTCACCAAACTTTGCAGGGATACATTGGAGGTCGAGACACGTGGAAAAAACGTACAAAACAAGAGATTGGAGACATCAAGATTTTGGACGAATTTTTGAAGAATTTTCAAATTTTCTGATAGGAGGTCCCAGATAAGGTCAAAAACTACATACTCAGATCTCCACCAAACATTGCAGGGATACATTGGATGTCAAGACACGTGGAAAAAACGTACAAAACAAGAGATTGGAGACATCAAGATTTTCGACGAATTTTTGAAGAATTTTCAAATTTTCAGATAGGAGGTTCCAGATAAGGTCAAAAACTACATACTCAGATCTTCACCAAACGTTGCAGGGATACTTTGCATGTCAAGACACGTGGAAAAAACGTACAAAACAAGAGATTGGAGACATCAAGATTTTCGACGAATTTTTTAAGAATTTTCAAATTTTCAGATGGGAGGTTCCAGATAAGGTCAAAAACGACATACTCAGATCTTCACCAAACTTTGCATGGATACATTGGATGTCAAGACACGTGGAAAAAACGTACAAAACAAGAGATTGGGGTCATCAAGATTTTGCACGGATTTTTTAGGAATTTTCAAATTTTCAGATGGGAGGTTCCAGATAAGGTCAAAAACTACATACTCAGATCTTCACCAAACTTTGCAGGGATACATTGGATGTCAAGACACGTGGAAAAAACGTACAAAACAAGAGATTGGAGACATCAAGATTTTGGACGAATTTTTTAAGAATTTTCAAATTTTCAGATAGGAGGTTCCATATAAGGTCAAAAACTACATACTCAGATCTTCACCAAACTTTGCAGGAATACATTGAATGTCAAGACACGTGGAAAAAACGTACAAAACAAGAGATTGTGGTCATCAAGATTTTGGACGGATTTTTTAGGAATTTTCAAATTTTCAGATGGGAGGTTCCAGATAAGGTCAAAAACTACATACTCAGATCTTCACCAAACTTTGCAGGGATACATTGGATGTCAAGACACGTGGAAAAAACGTACAAAACAAGAGATTGGAGACATCAAGATTTTGGACGAATTTTTTAAGAATTTTCAAATTTTCAGATAGGAGGTTCCATATAAGGTCAAAAACTACATACTCAGATCTTCACCAAACTTTGCATGGATACATTATGTGTCAAGACACGTGGAAAAAACGTACAAAACAAGAGATTGGAGACATCAAGATTTTGGTCGAATTTTTTAAGAATTTTCAAATTTTCAGATGGGAGGTTCCAGATAAGGTCAAAAACTACATACTCAGATCTTCAGCAAACTTTGCAGGGATACATTGGATGTCAAGACACGTGGAAAAAACGTACAAAACAAGAGATAGGAGACATCAAGATTTTGGACGAATTTTTTAACAATTTTCAAATTTTCAGAAAGGATGTTCCACATAAGGTCAAAAACGACATACTCAGATCTTCACCAAACTTTGCAGGGATACATTGGATATCAAGACACGTGGAAAAAACGTACAAAACAAGAGATTGGAGACATCAAGATTTTGGACGAATTTTTTAAGAATTTTCAAATTTTCAGATAGGAGGTTCCAGATAAGGTCAAAAACTACATACTCAGATCTTCACCAAACTTTGCAGGGATACATTGGATGTCAAGACACGTGGAAAAAACGTACAAAACAAGAGATTGGAGACATCAAGATTTTGGACGAATTTTTTAAGAATTTTCAAATTTTCAGATAGGAGGTTCCAGATGAGGTCAAAAACTACATACTCAGATCTTCACCAAACTTTGCAGGAATACTTTGCATGTCAAGACACGTGGAAAAAACGTACAAAACAAGAGATCGGAGACATCAAGATTTTCGACGAATTTTTTAAGAATTTTCAAATTTTCAGATGGGAGGTTCCAGATAAGGTCAAAAACGACATACTCAGATCTTCACCAAACTTTGCAGGGATCCATTGGAGGTCGAGACACGTGGAAAAAACGTACAAAACAAGAGATTGGAGACGTCAAGATTTTGGACGAATTTTTTAAGAATTTTCAAATTTTCAGATAGGAGGCTCCATATAAGGTCAAAAACTACATAATCAGATCTTCACCAAACATTGCAGGGATACATTGGATGTCAAGACACGTGGAAAAAACGTACGAAACAAGAGATTGGAGACATCAAGATTTTGGACGAATTTTTTAAGAATTCTCAAATTTTCAGAAAGGAGGTTCCATATAAGGTCAAAAACTACATACTCAGATCTTCACCAAACTTTGCAGGGATACTTTGGATGTCAAGACACGTGGAAAAAACGTACAAAACAAGAGATTGGGGTCATCAAGATTTTGGACGAATTTTTTAAGAATTTTCAAATTTTCAGATGGGAGGTTCAATATAAGGTCAAAAACTACATACTCAGATCTTCACCAAACTTTGCATGGATACATTGGATGTCAAGACACGTGGAAAAAACATACAAAACATAGGATTCGGAACATCAAGATTTTGGTCGAATTTTTTAAGAATTTTCAAATTTTCAGATAGGAGGTTCCATATAAGGTCAAAAACTACATACTCAGATCTTCACCAAACATTGCAGGAATACATTGGATGTCAAGACACGTGGAAAAAACGTACAAAACAAGAGATTGGGGTCATCAAGATTTTGCACGGATTTTTTAGGAATTTTCAAATTTTCAGATGGGAGGTTCCAGATAAGGTCAAAAACTACATACTCAGATCTTCACCAAACTTTGCAGGGATACATTGGATGTCAAGACACGTGGAAAAAACGTACAAAACAAGAGATTGGAGACATCAAGATTTTGGACGAATTTTTTAAGAATTTTCAAATTTTCAGATAGGAGGTTCCATATAAGGTCAAAAACTACATACTCAGATCTTCACCAAACTTTGCATGGATACATTATGTGTCAAGACACGTGGAAAAAACGTACAAAACAAAAGATTGGAGACATCAAGATTTTGGTCGAATTTTTTAAGAATTTTCAAATTTTCAGATGGGAGGTTCCAGATAAGGTCAAAAACTACATACTCAGATCTTCACCAAACTTTGCAGGGATACATTGGATGTCAAGACACGTGGAAAAAACGAACAAAACAAGAGATTGGAGACATCAAGATTTTGGACGAATTTTTTAAGAATTTTTAAATTTTCAGATAGGAGGTTCCATATAAGGTCAAAAACTACATACTCAGATCTTCACCAAACTTTGCATGGATACATTATGTGTCAAGACACGTGGAAAAAACGTACAAAACAAGAGATTGGAGACATCAAGATATTGGTCGAATTTTTTAAGAATTTTCAAATTTTCAGATGGGAGGTTCCAGATAAGGTCAAAAACTACATACTCAGATCTTCACCAAACTTTGCAGGGATACATTGGATGTCAAGACACGTGGAAAAAACGTACAAAACAAGAGATAGGAGACATCAAGATTTTGGACGAATTTTTTAACAATTTTCAAATTTTCAGAAAGGATGTTCCAGATAAGGTCAAAAACAACATACTCAGATCTTCACCAAACTTTGCAGGGATACATTGGATATCAAGACACGTGGAAAAAACGTACAAAACAAGAGATTGGAGACATCAAGATTTTGGACGAATTTTTTAAGAATTTTCAAATTTTCAGATAGGAGGTTCCAGATAAGATCAAAAACTACATACTCAGATCTTCACCAAACTTTGCAGGGATACATTGGATGTCAAGACACGTGGAAAAAAGTACAAAACAAGAGATTGGGGTCATCAAGATTTTGGACGGATTTTTTAGGAATTTTCAAATTTTCAGATGGGAGGTTCCAGATAAGGTCAAAAACTACATACTCAGATCTTCACCAAACATTGCAGGGATACATTGGATGTCAAGACACGTGGAAAAAACGTACAAAACAAGAGATTGGAGACATCAAGATTTTGGACGAATTTTTTAAGAATTTTCAAATTTTCAGATAGGAGGTTCCAGATGAGGTCAAAAACTACATACTCAGATCTTCACCAAACTTTGCAGGAATACTTTGCATGTCAAGACACGTGGAAAAAACGTACAAAACAAGAGATCGGAGACATCAAGATTTTCGACGAATTTTTTAAGAATTTTCAAATTTTCAGATGGGAGGTTCCAGATAAGGTCAAAAACGACATACTCAGATCTTCACCAAACTTTGCAGGGATCCATTGGAGGTCGAGACACGTGGAAAAAACGTACAAAACAAGAGATTGGAGACATCAAGATTTTGGACGAATTTTTTAAGAATTTTCAAATTTTCAGATAGGAGGTTCCAGATAAGGTCAAAAACTACATACTCAGATCTTCACCAAACTTTGCAGGGATACATTGGATGTCAAGACACGCGGAAAAAACGTACAAAACAAGAGATTGGAGACATCAAGATTTTCGACGAATTTTTTAAGAATTTTCAAATTTTCAGAAAGGATGTTCCAGATAAGGTCAAAAACGACATACTCAGATCTTCACCAAACTTTGCAGGGATCCATTGGAGGTCGAGACACGTGGAAAAAACGTACAAAACAAGAGATTGGAGACATCAAGATTTTGGACGAATTTTTGAAGAATTTTCAAATTTTCAGATAGGAGGTCCCAGATAAGGTCTAAAACTACATACTCAGATCTCCACCAAACATTGCAGGGATACATTGGATGTCAAGACACGTGGAAAAAACTTACAAAACAAGAGATTGGAGACATCAAGATTTTCGACGAATTTTTGAAGAATTTTCAAATTTTCAGATACGAGGTTCCAGATAAGGTCAAAAACTACATACTCAGATCTTCACCAAACGTTGCAGGGATACTTTGCATGTCAAGACACGTGGAAAAAACGTACAAAACAAGAGATTGGAGACATCAAGATTTTCGACGAATTTTTTAAGAATTTTCAAATTTTCAGATGGGAGGTTCCAGATAAGGTCAAAAACGACATACTCAGATCTTCACCAAACTTTGCATGGATACATTGGATGTCAAGACACGTGGAAAAAACGTACAAAACAAGAGATTGGGGTCATCAAGATTTTGCACGGATTTTTTAGGAATTTTCAAATTTTCAGATGGGAGGTTCCAGATAAGGTCAAAAACTACATACTCAGATCTTCACCATACTTTGCAGGGATACATTGGATGTCAAGACACGTGGAAAAAACGTACAAAACAAGAGATTGGAGACATCAAGATTTTCGACGAATTTTTTAAGAATTTTCAAATTTTCAGAAAGGATGTTCCAGATAAGGCCAAAAACGACATACTCAGATCTTCACCAAACTTTGCAGGGATACATTGGAGGTCGAGACACGTGGAAAAAAACGTACAAAACAAGAGATTGGAGACATCAAGATTTTGGACGAATTTTTGAAGAATTTTCAAATTTTCTGATAGGAGGTCCCAGATAAGGTCAAAAACTACATACTCAGATCTCCACCAAACATTGCAGGGATACATTGGATGTCAAGACACGTGGAAAAAACGTACAAAACAAGAGATTGGAGACATCAAGATTTTCGACGAATTTTTGAAGAATTTTCAAATTTTCAGATAGGAGGTTCCAGATAAGGTCAAAAACTACATACTCAGATCTTCACCAAACGTTGCAGGGATACTTTGCATGTCAAGACACGTGGAAAAAACGTACAAAACAAGAGATTGGAGACATCAAGATTTTCGACGAATTTTTTAAGAATTTTCAAATTTTCAGATGGGAGGTTCCAGATAAGGTCAAAAACGACATACTCAGATCTTCACCAAACTTTGCATGGATACATTGGATGTCAAGACACGTGGAAAAAACGTACAAAACAAAAGATTGGGGTCATCAAGATTTTGCACGGATTTTTTAGGAATTTTCAAATTTTCAGATGGGAGGTTCCAGATAAGGTCAAAAACTACATACTCAGATCTTCACCAAACTTTGCAGGAATACATTGGATGTCAAGACACGTGGAAAAAACGTACAAAACAAGAGATTGGAGACATCAAGATTTTGGACGAATTTTTTAAGAATTTTCAAATTTTCAGATGGGAGGTTCCAGATAAGGTCATAAACGACATACTCAGATCTTCACCAAACTTTGCATGGATACATTGGATGTCAAGACACGTGGAAAAAACATACAAAACATAGGATTGGTGACATCAAGATTTTGGACGAATTTTTTAAGAATTTTCAAATTTTCAGATAGGAGGTTCCATATAAGGTCAAAAACTACATACTCAGATCTTCACCAAACTTTGCAGGGATACATTGGATGTCAAGACACGTGGAAAAAACGAACAAAACAAGAGATTGGAGACATCAAGATTATGGACGAATTTTTTGAGAATTTTCAAATTTTCAGAAAGGAGGTTCCATATAAGGTCAAAAACTACATACTCAGATCTTCACCAAACTTTGCAGGGATACATTGGATGTCAAGACACGTGGAAAAAACGTACAAAACAAGAGATTGGAGACATCAAGATTTTCGACGAATTTTTTAAGAATTTTCAAATTTTCAGAAAGGATGTTCCAGATAAGGTCAAAAACGACATACTCAGATCTTCACCAAACTTTGCAGGGATACATTGGAGGTCGAGACACGTGGAAAAAACGTACAAAACAAGAGATTGGAGACATCAAGATTTTGGACGAATTTTTGAAGAATTTTCAAATTTTCTGATAGGAGGTCCCAGATAAGGTCAAAAACTACATACTCAGATCTCCACCAAACATTGCAGGGATACATTGGATGTCAAGACACGTGGAAAAAACGTACAAAACAAGAGATTGGAGACATCAAGATTTTCGACGAATTTTTGAAGAATTTTCAAATTTTCAGATAGGAGGTTCCAGATAAGGTCAAAAACTACATACTCAGATCTTCACCAAACGTTGCAGGGATACTTTGCATGTCAAGACACGTGGAAAAAACGTACAAAACAAGAGATTGGAGACATCAAGATTTTCGACGAATTTTTTAAGAATTTTCAAATTTTCAGATGGGAGGTTCCAGATAAGGTCAAAAACGACATACTCAGATCTTCACCAAACTTTGCATGGATACATTGGATGTCAAGACACGTGGAAAAAACGTACAAAACAAGAGATTGGGGTCATCAAGATTTTGCACGGATTTTTTAGGAATTTTCAAATTTTCAGATGGGAGGTTCCAGATAAGGTCAAAAACTACATACTCAGATCTTCACCAAACTTTGCAGGGATACATTGGATGTCAAGACACGTGGAAAAAACGTACAAAACAAGAGATTGGAGACATCAAGATTTTGGACGAATTTTTTAAGAATTTTCAAATTTTCAGATAGGAGGTTCCATATAAGGTCAAAAACTACATACTCAGATCTTCACCAAACTTTGCAGGAATACATTGAATGTCAAGACACGTGGAAAAAACGTACAAAACAAGAGATTGTGGTCATCAAGATTTTGGACGGATTTTTTAGGAATTTTCAAATTTTCAGATGGAGGTTCCAGATAAGGTCAAAAACTACATACTCAGATCTTCACCAAACTTTGCAGGGATACATTGGATGTCAAGACACGTGGAAAAAACGTACAAAACAAGAGATTGGAGACATCAAGATTTTGGACGAATTTTTTAAGAATTTTCAAATTTTCAGATAGGAGGTTCCATATAAGGTCAAAAACTACATACTCAGATCTTCACCAAACTTTGCATGGATACATTATGTGTCAAGACACGTGGAAAAAACGTACAAAACAAGAGATTGGAGACATCAAGATTTTGGTCGAATTTTTTAAGAATTTTCAAATTTTCAGATGGGAGGTTCCAGATAAGGTCAAAAACTACATACTCAGATCTTCACCAAACTTTGCAGGGATACATTGGATGTCAAGACACGTGGAAAAAACGTACAAAACAAGAGATAGGAGACATCAAGATTTTGGACGAATTTTTTAACAATTTTCAAATTTTCAGAAAGGATGTTCCAGATAAGGTCAAAAACGACATACTCAGATCTTCACCAAACTTTGCAGGGATACATTGGATATCAAGACACGTGGAAAAAACGTACAAAACAAGAGATTGGAGACATCAAGATTTTGGACGAATTTTTGAAGAATTTTCAAATTTTCAGATGGGAGGTTCCAGATAAGGTCAAAAACGACATACTCAGATCTTCACCAAACTTTGCAGGGATCCATTGGAGGTCGAGACACGTGGAAAAAACGTACAAAACAAGAGATTGGAGACATCAAGATTTTGGACGAATTTTTTTAAGAATTTTCAAATTTTCAGATAGGAGGTTCCATATAAGGTCAAAAACTACATACTCAGATCTTCACCAAACTTTGCAGGGATACATTGGATGTCAAGACACGTGGAAAAAACGTACAAAACAAGAGATTGGAGACATCAAGATTTTGGACGATTTTTTTAAAAATTTTCAAATTTTCAGAAATGCGGTTCCAGATAAGGTCAAAAACTACATACTCAGATCTTCACCAAACTTTGCAGGGATACATTGGATGTCAAGACACGTGGAAAAAACGTACAAAACAAGAGATTCGGGTCAACAAGATTTTGGACGGATTTTTTTGGAATTTTCAAATTTTCAGATGGGAGGTTCCAGATAAGGTCAGAAACTACATACTCAGATCTTCACCAAACTCTGCAGGGATACATTGTATGTCAAGACACGTGGAAAAAACATACAAAACATAGGATTGGGGACATCAAGATTTTGTTAAATTCTTTTAAGAATTTTCAAATTTTCAGATAGGAGGTTCCATATAAGGTCAAAAACTACATACTCAGATCTTCACCAAACATTGCAGGGATACATTGGATGTCAAGACACGTGGAAAGAACGTACAAAACAAGAGATTGGAGACATCAAGATTTTGGACGAATTTTTTAAGAATTTTCAAATTTTCAGAAAGGATGTTCCAGATAAGGTCAAAAACGACATACTCAGATCTTCACCAAACTTTGCAGGGATACATTGGAGGTCGAGACACGTGGAAAAAACGTACAAAACAAGAGATTGGAGACATCAAGATTTTGGACGAATTTTTGAAGAATTTTCAAATTTTCTGATAGGAGGTCCCAGATAAGGTCAAAAACTACATACTCAGATCTTCACCAAACTTTGCAGGGATACATTGGAGGTCGAGACACGTGGAAAAAACGTACAAAACAAGAGATTGGAGACATCAAGATTTTGGACGAATTTTTGAAGAATTTTCAAATTTTCTGATAGGAGGTCCCAGATAAGGTCAAAAACTACATACTCAGATCTCCACCAAACATTGCAGGGATACATTGGATGTCAAGACACGTGGAAAAAACGTACAAAACAAGAGATTGGAGACATCAAGATTTTCGACGAATTTTTGAAGAATTTTCAAATTTTCAGATAGGAGGTTCCAGATAAGGTCAAAAACTACATACTCAGATCTTCACCAAACGTTGCAGGGATACTTTGCATGTCAAGACACGTGGAAAAAACGTACAAAACAAGAGATTGGAGACATCAAGATTTTCGACGAAATTTTTTAAGAATTTTCAAATTTTCAGATGGGAGGTTCCAGATAAGGTCAAAAACGACATACTCAGATCTTCACCAAACTTTGCATGGATACATTGGATGTCAAGACACGTGGAAAAAACGTACAAAACAAGAGATTGGGGTCATCAAGATTTTGCACGGATTTTTTAGGAATTTTCAAATTTTCAGATGGGAGGTTCCAGATAAGGTCAAAAACTACATACTCAGATCTTCACCAAACTTTGCAGGGATACATTGGATGTCAAGACACGTGGAAAAAACGTACAAAACAAGAGATTGGAGACATCAAGATTTTCGACGAATTTTTTAAGAATTTTCAAATTTTCAGAAAGGATGTTCCAGATAAGGTCAAAAACGACATACTCAGATCTTCACCAAACTTTGCAGGGATACATTGGAGGTCGAGACACGTGGAAAAAACGTACAAAACAAGAGATTGGAGACATCAAGATTTTGGACGAATTTTTGAAGAATTTTCAAATTTTCTGATAGGAGGTCCCAGATAAGGTCAAAAACTACATACTCAGATCTCCACCAAACATTGCAGGGATACATTGGATGTCAAGACACGTGGAAAAAACGTACAAAACAAGAGATTGGAGACATCAAGATTTTCGACGAATTTTTGAAGAATTTTCAAATTTTCAGATAGGAGGTTCCAGATAAGGTCAAAAACTACATACTCAGATCTTCACCAAACGTTGCAGGGATACTTTGCATGTCAAGACACGTGGAAAAAACGTACAAAACAAGAGATTGGAGACATCAAGATTTTCGACGAATTTTTTAAGAATTTTCAAATTTTCAGATGGGAGGTTCCAGATAAGGTCAAAAACGACATACTCAGATCTTCACCAAACTTTGCATGGATACATTGGATGTCAAGACACGTGGAAAAAACGTACAAAACAAGAGATTGGGGTCATCAAGATTTTGCACGGATTTTTTAGGAATTTTCAAATTTTCAGATGGGAGGTTCCAGATAAGGTCAAAAACTACATACTCAGATCTTCACCAAACTTTGCAGGGATACATTGGATGTCAAGACACGTGGAAAAAACGTACAAAACAAGAGATTGGAGACATCAAGATTTTGGACGAATTTTTTAAGAATTTTCAAATTTTCAGATAGGAGGTTCCATATAAGGTCAAAAACTACATACTCTGATCTTCACCAAACTTTGCAGGAATACATTGAATGTCAAGACACGTGGAAAAAACGTACAAAACAAGAGATTGTGGTCATCAAGATTTTGGACGGATTTTTTAGGAATTTTCAAATTTTCAGATGGGAGGTTCCAGATAAGGTCAAAAACTACATACTCAGATCTTCACCAAACTTTGCAGGGATACATTGGATGTCAAGACACGTGGAAAAAACGTACAAAACAAGAGATTGGAGACATCAAGATTTTGGACGAATTTTTTAAGAATTTTCAAATTTTCAGATAGGAGGTTCCATATAAGGTCAAAAACTACATACTCAGATCTTCACCAAACTTTGCATGGATACATTATGTGTCAAGACACGTGGAAAAAACGTACAAAACAAGAGATTGGAGACATCAAGATTTTGGTCGAATTTTTTAAGAATTTTCAAATTTTCAGATGGGAGGTTCCAGATAAGGTCAAAAACTACATACTCAGATCTTCAGCAAACTTTGCAGGGATACATTGGATGTCAAGACACGTGGAAAAAACGTACAAAACAAGAGATAGGAGACATCAAGATTTTGGACGAATTTTTTAACAATTTTCAAATTTTCAGAAAGGATGTTCCACATAAGGTCAAAAACGACATACTCAGATCTTCACCAAACTTTGCAGGGATACATTGGATATCAAGACACGTGGAAAAAACGTACAAAACAAGAGATTGGAGACATCAAGATTTTGGACGAATTTTTTAAGAATTTTCAAATTTTCAGATAGGAGGTTCCAGATAAGGTCAAAAACTACATACTCAGATCTTCACCAAACTTTGCAGGGATACATTGGATGTCAAGACACGTGGAAAAAACGTACAAAACAAGAGATTGGAGACATCAAGATTTTGGACGAATTTTTTAAGAATTTTCAAATTTTCAGATAGGAGGTTCCAGATGAGGTCAAAAACTACATACTCAGATCTTCACCAAACTTTGCAGGAATACTTTGCATGTCAAGACACGTGGAAAAAACGTACAAAACAAGAGATCGGAGACATCAAGATTTTCGACGAATTTTTTAAGAATTTTCAAATTTTCAGATGGGAGGTTCCAGATAAGGTCAAAAACGACATACTCAGATCTTCACCAAACTTTGCAGGGATCCATTGGAGGTCGAGACACGTGGAAAAAACGTACAAAACAAGAGATTGGAGACGTCAAGATTTTGGACGAATTTTTTAAGAATTTTCAAATTTTCAGATAGGAGGCTCCATATAAGGTCAAAAACTACATAATCAGATCTTCACCAAACATTGCAGGGATACATTGGATGTCAAGACACGTGGAAAAAACGTACGAAACAAGAGATTGGAGACATCAAGATTTTGGACGAATTTTTTAAGAATTCTCAAATTTTCAGAAAGGAGGTTCCATATAAGGTCAAAAACTACATACTCAGATCTTCACCAAACTTTGCAGGGATACTTTGGATGTCAAGACACGTGGAAAAAACATACAAAACAAGAGATTGGGGTCATCAAGATTTTGGACGAATTTTTTAAGAATTTTCAAATTTTCAGATGGGAGGTTCAATATAAGGTCAAAAACTACATACTCAGATCTTCACCAAACTTTGCATGGATACATTGGATGTCAAGACACGTGGAAAAAACATACAAAACATAGGATTCGGAACATCAAGATTTTGGTCGAATTTTTTAAGAATTTTCAAATTTTCAGATAGGAGGTTCCATATAAGGTCAAAAACTACATACTCAGATCTTCACCAAACATTGCAGGAATACATTGGATGTCAAGACACGTGGAAAAAACGTACAAAACAAGAGATTGGGGTCATCAAGATTTTGCACGGATTTTTTAGGAATTTTCAAATTTTCAGATGGGAGGTTCCAGATAAGGTCAAAAACTACATACTCAGATCTTCACCAAACTTTGCAGGGATACATTGGATGTCAAGACACGTGGAAAAAACGTACAAAACAAGAGATTGGAGACATCAAGATTTTGGACGAATTTTTTAAGAATTTTCAAATTTTCAGATAGGAGGTTCCATATAAGGTCAAAAACTACATACTCAGATCTTCACCAAACTTTGCATGGATACATTATGTGTCAAGACACGTGGAAAAAACGTACAAAACAAAAGATTGGAGACATCAAGATTTTGGTCGAATTTTTTAAGAATTTTCAAATTTTCAGATGGGAGGTTCCAGATAAGGTCAAAAACTACATACTCAGATCTTCACCAAACTTTGCAGGGATACATTGGATGTCAAGACACGTGGAAAAAACGAACAAAACAAGAGATTGGAGACATCAAGATTTTGGACGAATTTTTTAAGAATTTTTAAATTTTCAGATAGGAGGTTCCATATAAGGTCAAAAACTACATACTCAGATCTTCACCAAACTTTGCATGGATACATTATGTGTCAAGACACGTGGAAAAAACGTACAAAACAAGAGATTGGAGACATCAAGATATTGGTCGAATTTTTTAAGAATTTTCAAATTTTCAGATGGGAGGTTCCAGATAAGGTCAAAAACTACATACTCAGATCTTCACCAAACTTTGCAGGGATACATTGGATGTCAAGACACGTGGAAAAAACGTACAAAACAAGAGATAGGAGACATCAAGATTTTGGACGAATTTTTTAACAATTTTCAAATTTTCAGAAAGGATGTTCCAGATAAGGTCAAAAACAACATACTCAGATCTTCACCAAACTTTGCAGGGATACATTGGATATCAAGACACGTGGAAAAAACGTACAAAACAAGAGATTGGAGACATCAAGATTTTGGACGAATTTTTTAAGAATTTTCAAATTTTCAGATAGGAGGTTCCAGATAAGATCAAAAACTACATACTCAGATCTTCACCAAACTTTGCAGGGATACATTGGATGTCAAGACACGTGGAAAAAAGTACAAAACAAGAGATTGGGGTCATCAAGATTTTGGACGGATTTTTTAGGAATTTTCAAATTTTCAGATGGGAGGTTCCAGATAAGGTCAAAAACTACATACTCAGATCTTCACCAAACATTGCAGGGATACATTGGATGTCAAGACACGTGGAAAAAACGTACAAAACAAGAGATTGGAGACATCAAGATTTTGGACGAATTTTTTAAGAATTTTCAAATTTTCAGATAGGAGGTTCCAGATGAGGTCAAAAACTACATACTCAGATCTTCACCAAACTTTGCAGGAATACTTTGCATGTCAAGACACGTGGAAAAAACGTACAAAACAAGAGATCGGAGACATCAAGATTTTCGACGAATTTTTTAAGAATTTTCAAATTTTCAGATGGGAGGTTCCAGATAAGGTCAAAAACGACATACTCAGATCTTCACCAAACTTTGCAGGGATCCATTGGAGGTCGAGACACGTGGAAAAAACGTACAAAACAAGAGATTGGAGACATCAAGATTTTGGACGAATTTTTTAAGAATTTTCAAATTTTCAGATAGGAGGTTCCAGATAAGGTCAAAAACTACATACTCAGATCTTCACCAAACTTTGCAGGGATACATTGGATGTCAAGACACGCGGAAAAAACGTACAAAACAAGAGATTGGAGACATCAAGATTTTCGACGAATTTTTTAAGAATTTTCAAATTTTCAGAAAGGATGTTCCAGATAAGGTCAAAAACGACATACTCAGATCTTCACCAAACTTTGCAGGGATCCATTGGAGGTCGAGACACGTGGAAAAAACGTACAAAACAAGAGATTGGAGACATCAAGATTTTGGACGAATTTTTGAAGAATTTTCAAATTTTCAGATAGGAGGTTCCAGATAAGGTCTAAAACTACATACTCAGATCTCCACCAAACATTGCAGGAATACATTGGATGTCAAGACACGTGGAAAAAACGTACAAAACAAGAGATTGGAGACATCAAGATTTTCGACGAATTTTTGAAGAATTTTCAAATTTTCAGATAGGAGGTTCCAGATAAGGTCAAAAACTACATACTCAGATCTTCACCAAACGTTGCAGGGATACTTTGCATGTCAAGACACGTGGAAAAAACGTACAAAACAAAAGATTGGAGACATCAAGATTTTCGACGAATTTTTTAAGAATTTTCAAATTTTCAGATGGGAGGTTCCAGATAAGGTCAAAAACGACATACTCAGATCTTCACCAAACTTTGCATGGATACATTGGATGTCAAGACACGTGGAAAAAACGTACAAAACAAGAGATTGGAGACATCAAGATTTTGGACGAATTTTTTAAGAATTCTCAAATTTTCAGAAAGGAGGTTCCATATAAGGTCAAAAACTACATACTCAGATCTTCACCAAACTTTGCAGGGATACTTTGGATGTCAAGACACGTGGAAAAATCGTACAAAACAAGAGATTGGGGTCATCAAGATTTTGGACGAATTTTTTAAGAATTTTCAAATTTTCAGATGGGAGGTTCAATATAAGGTCAAAAACTACATACTCAGATCTTCACCAAACATTGCAGGAATACATTGGATGTCAAGACACGTGGAAAAAACGTACAAAACAAGAGATTGGGGTCATCAAGATTTTGCACGGATTTTTTAGGAATTTTCAAATTTTCAGATGGGAGGTTCCAGATAAGGTCAAAAACTACATACTCAGATCTTCACCAAACTTTGCAGGGATACATTGGATGTCAAGACACGTGGAAAAAACGTACAAAACAAGAGATTGGAGACATCAAGATTTTGGACGAATTTTTTAAGAATTTTCAAATTTTCAGATAGGAGGTTCCATATAAGGTCAAAAACTACATACTCAGATCTTCACCAAACTTTGCATGGATACATTATGTGTCAAGACACGTGGAAAAAACGTACAAAACAAAAGATTGGAGACATCAAGATTTTGGTCGAATTTTTTAAGAATTTTCAAATTTTCAGATGGGAGGTTCCAGATAAGGTCAAAAACTACATACTCAGATCTTCACCAAACTTTGCAGGGATACATTGGATGTCAAGACACGTGGAAAAAACGTACAAAAAAGATATTGGAGACATCAAGATTTTGGACGAATTTTTTAACAATTTTCAAATTTTCAGAAAGGATGTTCCAGATAAGGTCAAAAACGACATACTCAGATCTTCACCAAACTTTGCAGGGATACATTGGATATCAAGACACGTGGAAAAAACGTACAAAACAAGAGATTGGAGACATCAAGATTTTGGACGAATTTTTTAAGAATTTTCAAATTTTCAGATAGGAGGTTCCAGATAAGGTCAAAAACTACATACTCAGATCTTCACCAAACTTTGCAGGGATACATTGGATGTCAAGACACGTGGAAAAAACGTACAAAACAAGAGATTGGGGTCATCAAGATTTTGGACGGATTTTTTAGGAATTTTCAAATTTTCAGATGGGAGGTTCCAGATAAGGTCAAAAACTACATACTCAGATCTTCACCAAACTTTGCAGGGATACATTGGATGTCAAGACACGTGGAAAAAACGTACAAAAAAGAGATTGGAGACATCAAGATTTTGGACGAATTTTTTAACAATTTTCAAATTTTCAGAAAGGATGTTCCAGATAAGGTCAAAAACGACATACTCAGATCTTCACCAAACTTTGCAGGGATACATTGGATATCAAGACACGTGGAAAAAACGTACAAAACAAGAGATTGGAGACATCAAGATTTTGGACGAATTTTTTAAGAATTTTCAAATTTTCAGATAGGAGGTTCCAGATAAGGTCAAAAACTACATACTCAGATCTTCACCAAACTTTGCAGGGATACATTGGATGTCAAGACACGTGGAAAAAACGTACAAAACAAGAGATTGGGGTCATCAAGATTTTGGACGGATTTTTTAGGAATTTTCAAATTTTCAGATGGGAGGTTCCAGATAAGGTCAAAAACTACATACTCAGATCTTCACCAAACATTGCAGGGATACATTGGATGTCAAGACACGTGGAAAAAACGTACAAAACAAGAGATTGGAGACATCAAAATTTTGGACGAATTTTTTAAGAATTTTCAAATTTTCAGATAGGAGGTTCCAGATGAGGTCAAAAACTACATACTCAGATCTTCACCAAACTTTGCAGGAATACTTTGCATGTCAAGACACGTGGAAAAAACGTACAACACAAGAGATCGGAGACATCAAGATTTTCGACGAATTTTTTAAGAATTTTCAAATTTTCAGATGGGAGGTTCCAGATAAGTTCAAAAACGACATACTCAGATCTTCACCAAACTTTGCATGGATACATTGGATGTCAAGACACGTGGAAAAAACATACAAAACATAGGATTGGTGACATCAAGATTTTGGACGAATTTTTTAAGAATTTTCAAATTTTCAGATAGGAGGTTCCATATAAGGTCAAAAACTACATACTCAGATCTTCACCAAACTTTGCAGGGATACATTGGAGGTCGAGACACGTGGAAAAAAAGTACAAAACAAGAGATTGGGGTCATCAAGATTTTGGACGAATTTTTTAAGAATTTTCAAATTTTCAGATAGGAGGTTCCAGATGAGGTCAAAAACTACATACTCAGATCTTCACCAAACTTTGCAGGAATACTTTGCATGTCAAGACACGTGGAAAAAACGTACAAAACAAGAGATCGGAGACATCAAGATTTTCGACGAATTTTTTAAGAATTTTCAAATTTTCAGATGGGAGGTTCCAGATAAGGTCAAAAACGACATACTCAGATCTTCACCAAACTTTGCAGGGATCCATTGGAGGTCGAGACACGTGGAAAAAACGTACAAAACAAGAGATTGGAGACATCAAGATTTTGGACGAATTTTTTAAGAATTTTCAAATTTTCAGATAGGAGGTTCCATATAAGGTCAAAAACTACATACTCAGATCTTCACCAAACTTTGCAGGGATACATTGGATGTCAAGACACGTGGAAAAAACGTACAAAACAAGAGATTGGAGACATCAAGATTTTCGTCGAATTTTTTAAGAATTTTCAAATTTTCAGAAAGGATGTTCCAGATAAGGTCAAAAACGACATACTCAGATCTTCACCAAACTTTGCAGGGATCCATTGGAGGTCGAGACACGTGGAAAAAACGTACAAAACAAGAGATTGGAGACATCAAGATTTTGGACGAATTTTTGAAGAATTTTCAAATTTTCAGATAGGAGGTTCCAGATAAGGTCTAAAACTACATACTCAGATCTCCACCAAACATTGCAGGAATACATTGGATGTCAAGACACGTGGAAAAAACGTACAAAACAAGAGATTGGAGACATCAAGATTTTCGACGAATTTTTGAAGAATTTTCAAATTTTCAGATAGGAGGTTCCAGATAAGGTCAAAAACTACATACTCAGATCTTCACCAAACGTTGCAGGGATACTTTGCATGTCAAGACACGTGGAAAAAACGTACAAAACAAAAGATTGGAGACATCAAGATTTTCGACGAATTTTTTAAGAATTTTCAAATTTTCAGATGGGAGGTTCCAGATAAGGTCAAAAACGACATACTCAGATCTTCACCAAACTTTGCATGGATACATTGGATGTCAAGACACGTGGAAAAAACGTACAAAACAAGAGATTGGAGACATCAAGATTTTGGACGAATTTTTTAAGAATTCTCAAATTTTCAGAAAGGAGGTTCCATATAAGGTCAAAAACTACATACTCAGATCTTCACCAAACTTTGCAGGGATACTTTGGATGTCAAGACACGTGGAAAAAACGTACAAAACAAGAGATTGGGGTCATCAAGATTTTGGACGAATTTTTTAAGAATTTTCAAATTTTCAGAAAGGAGGTTCAATATAAGGTCAAAAACTACATACTCAGATCTTCACCAAACTTTGCATGGATACATTGGATGTCAAGACACGTGGAAAAAACGTACAAAACAAGAGATTGGAGACATCAAGATTTTGGACGAATTTTTTAAGAATTTTCAAATTTTCAGATAGGAGGTTCCATATAAGGTCAAAAACTACATACTCAGATCTTCACCAAACTTTGCATGGATACATTATGTGTCAAGACAAGTGGAAAAAACGTACAAAACAAAAGATTGGAGACATCAAGATTTTGGTCGAATTTTTTAAGAATTTTCAAATTTTCAGATGGGAGGTTCCAGATAAGGTCAAAAACTACATACTCAGATCTTCACCAAACTTTGCAGGGATACATTGGATGTCAAGACACGTGGAAAAAACGTACAAAAAAGAGATTGGAGACATCAAGATTTTGGACGAATTTTTTAACAATTTTCAAATTTTCAGAAAGGATGTTCCAGATAAGGTCAAAAACGACATACTCAGATCTTCACCAAACTTTGCAGGGATACATTGGATATCAAGACACGTGGAAAAAACGTACAAAACAAGAGATTGGAGACATCAAGATTTTGGACGAATTTTTTAAGAATTTTCAAATTTTCAGATAGGAGGTTCCAGATAAGGTCAAAAACTACATACTCAGATCTTCACCAAACTTTGCAGGGATACATTGGATGTCAAGACACGTGGAAAAAACGTACAAAACAAGAGATTGGAGACATCAAGATTTTGGACGAATTTTTTAAGAATTTTCAAATTTTCAGATAGGAGGTTCCAGATGAGGTCAAAAACTACATACTCAGATCTTCACCAAACTTTGCAGGAATACTTTGCATGTCAAGACACGTGGAAAAAACGTACAAAACAAGAGATCGGAGACATCAAGATTTTCGACGAATTTTTTAAGAATTTTCAAATTTTCAGATGGGAGGTTCCAGATAAGGTCAAAAACGACATACTCAGATCTTCACCAAACTTTGCAGGGATCCATTGGAGGTCGAGACACGTGGAAAAAACGTACAAAACAAGAGATTGGAGACATCAAGATTTTGGACGAATTTTTTAAGAATTTTCAAATTTTCAGATAGGAGGTTCCATATAAGGTCAAAAACTACATACTCAGATCTTCACCAAACTTTGCAGGGATACATTGGATGTCAAGACACGTGGAAAAAACGTACAAAACAAGAGATTGGAGACATAAAGATTTTGGACGATTTTTTTAAAAATTTTCAAATTTTCAGAAATGCGGTTCCAGATAAGGTCAAAAACTACATACTCAGATCTTCACCAAACTTTGCAGGGATACATTGGATGTCAAGACACGTGGAAAAAACGTACAAAACAAGAGGTTCGGGTCAACAAGATTTTGGACGGATTTTTTAGGAATTTTCAAATTTTCAGATGGGAGGTTCCAGATAAGGTCAAAAACTACATACTCAGATCTTCACCAAACTCTGCAGGGATACATTGTATGTCAAGACACGTGGAAAAAACATACAAAACATAGGATTGGGGACATCAAGATTTTGTTAAATTCTTTTAAGAATTTTCAAATTTTCAGATAGGAGGTTCCATATAAGGTCAAAAACTACATACTCAGATCTTCACCAAACATTGCAGGGATACATTGGATGTCAAGACACGTGGAAAGAACGTACAAAACAAGAGATTGGAGACATCAAGATTTTGGACGAATTTTTTAAGAATTTTCAAATTTTCAGATAGGAGGCTCCATATAAGGTCAAAAACTACATACTCAGATCTTCACCAAACATTGCAGGGATACATTGGATGTCAAGACACGTGGAAAAAACGTACAAAACAAGAGATTGGAGACATCAAGATTTTGGACGAATTTTTTAACAATTTTCAAATTTTCAGATAGGAGGTTCCAGATAAGGTCAAAAACTACATACTCAGATCTTCACCAAACGTTGCAGGGATACTTTGCATGTCAAGACACGTGGAAAAAACGTACAAAACAAGAGATTGGAGACATCAAGATTTTCGACGAATTTTTTAAGAATTTTCAAATTTTCAGATGGGAGGTTCCAGATAAGGTCAAAAACTACATACTCAGATCTTCACCAAACTTTGCATGGATACATTGGATGTCAAGACACGTGGAAAAAACATACAAAACATAGGATTGGGGACATCAAGATTTTGGTCAAATTTTTTAAGAATTTTCAAATTTTCAGATAGGAGGTTCCATATAAGGTCAAAAACTACATACTCAGATCTTCACCAAACTTTGCATGGATACATTATGTGTCAAGACACGTGGAAAAAACGTTCAAAACAAGAGATTGGAGACATCAAGATTTTGGTCGATTTTTTAAGAATTTTCAAATTTTCAGATGGGAGGTTCCAGATAAGGTCAAAAACTACATACTCAGATCTTCACCAAACTTTGCAGGGATACATTGGATGTCAAGACACGTGGAAAAAACGTACAAAACAGGAGATAGGAGACATCAAGATTTTGGACGAATTTTTTAAGAATTTTCAAATTTTCAGATAGGAGGTTCCAGATAAGGTCAAAAACTACCTACTCAGATCTTCACCAAACTTTGCAGGGATACATTGGATGTCAAGACACGTGGAAAAAACGTACAAAACAAGAGATTGGGGTCATCAAGATTTTGGACGGATTTTTTAGGAATTTTCAAATTTTCAGATGGGAGGTTCCAGATAAGGTCAAAAACTACATACTCAGATCTTCACCAAACATTGCAGGGATACATTGGATGTCAAGACACGTGGAAAAAACGTACAAAACAAGAGATTGGAGACATCAAAATTTTGGACGAATTTTTTAAGAATTTTCAAATTTTCAGATAGGAGGTTCCAGATGAGGTCAAAAACTACATACTCAGATCTTCACCAAACTTTGCAGGAATACTTTGCATGTCAAGACACGTGGAAAAAACGTACAAAACAAAAGATTGGAGACATCAAGATTTTGGTCGAATTTTTTAAGAATTTTCAAATTTTCAGATGGGAGGTTCCAGATAAGGTCAAAAACTACATACTCAGATCTTCACCAAACTTTGCAGGGATACATTGGATGTCAAGACACGTGGAAAAAACGTACAAAACAAGAGATTGGAGACATCAAGATTTTGGACGAATTTTTTAAGAATTTTCAAATTTTCAGATAGGAGGTTCCATATAAGGTCAAAAACTACATACTCAGATCTTCACCAAACTTTGCATGGATACATTATGTGTCAAGACACGTGGAAAAAACGTACAAAACAAAAGATTGGAGACATCAAGATTTTGGTCGAATTTTTTAAGAATTTTCAAATTTTCAGATGGGAGGTTCCAGATAAGGTCAAAAACTACATACTCAGATCTTCACCAAACTTTGCAGGGATACATTGGATGTCAAGACACGTGGAAAAAACGTACAAAACAAGAGATTGGAGACATCAAGATTTTGGACGAATTTTTTAAGAATTTTTAAATTTTCAGATAGGAGGTTCCATATAAGGTCAAAAACTACATACTCAGATCTTCACCAAACTTTGCATGGATACATTATGTGTCAAGACACGTGGAAAAAACGTACAAAACAAGAGATTGGAGACATCAAGATATTGGTCGAATTTTTTAAGAATTTTCAAATTTTCAGATGGGAGGTTCCAGATAAGGTCAAAAACTACATACTCAGATCTTCACCAAACTTTGCAGGGATACATTGGATGTCAAGACACGTGGAAAAAACGTACAAAACAAGAGATAGGAGACATCAAGATTTTGGACGAATTTTTTAACAATTTTCAAATTTTCAGAAAGGATGTTCCAGATAAGGTCAAAAACAACATACTCAGATCTTCACCAAACTTTGCAGGGATACATTGGATGTCAAGACACGTGGAAAAAACGTACAAAACAAGAGATTGGAGACATCAAGATTTTGGACGAATTTTTTAAGAATTTTCAAATTTTCAGATAGGAGGTTCCATATAAGGTCAAAAACTACATACTCAGATCTTCACCAAACTTTGCATGGATACATTATGTGTCAAGACACGTGGAAAAAACGTACAAAACAAAAGATTGGAGACATCAAGATTTTGGTCGAATTTTTTAACAATTTTCAAATTTTCAGATGGGAGGTTCCAGATAAGGTCAAAAACTACATACTCAGATCTTCACCAAACTTTGCAGGGATACATTGGATGTCAAGACACGTGGAAAAAACGTACAAAACAAGAGATTGGAGACATCAAGATTTTGGACGAATTTTTTAAGAATTTTTAAATTTTCAGATAGGAGGTTCCATATAAGGTCAAAAACTACATACTCAGATCTTCACCAAACTTTGCATGGATACATTATGTGTCAAGACACGTGGAAAAAACGTACAAAACAAGAGATTGGAGACATCAAGATATTGGTCGAATTTTTTAAGAATTTTCAAATTTTCAGATGGGAGGTTCCAGATAAGGTCAAAAACTACATACTCAGATCTTCACCAAACTTTGCAGGGATACATTGGATGTCAAGACACGTGGAAAAAACGTACAAAACAAGAGATAGGAGACATCAAGATTTTGGACGAATTTTTTAACAATTTTCAAATTTTCAGAAAGGATGTTCCAGATAAGGTCAAAAACGACATACTCAGATCTTCACCAAACTTTGCAGGGATACATTGGATATCAAGACACGTGGAAAAAACGTACAAAACAAGAGATTGGAGACATCAAGATTTTGGACGAATTTTTTAAGAATTTTCAAATTTTCAGATAGGAGGTTGCAGATAAGGTCAAAAACTACATACTCAGATCTTCACCAAACTTTGCAGGGATACATTGGATGTCAAGACACGTGGAAAAAACGTACAAAACAAGAGATTGGAGACATCAAGATTTTGGACGAATTTTTTAAGAATTTTCAAATTTTCAGATAGGAGGTTCCAGATGAGGTCAAAAACTACATACTCAGATCTTCACCAAACTTTGCAGGAATACTTTGCATGTCAAGACACGTGGAAAAAACGTACAAAACAAGAGATCGGAGACATCAAGATTTTCGACGAATTTTTTAAGAATTTTCAAATTTTCAGATGGGAGGTTCCAGATAAGGTCAAAAACGACATACTCAGATCTTCACCAAACTTTGCAGGGATCCATTGGAGGTCGAGACACGTGGAAAAAACGTACAAAACAAGAGATTGGAGACATCAAGATTTTGGACGAATTTTTTAAGAATTTTCAAATTTTCAGATAGGAGGTTCCATATAAGGTCAAAAACTACATACTCAGATCTTCACCAAACTTTGCAGGGATACATTGGATGTCAAGACACGTGGAAAAAACGTACAAAACAAGAGATTGGAGACATCAAGATTTTGGACGATTTTTTTAAAAATTTTCAAATTTTCAGAAATGCGGTTCCAGATAAGGTCAAAAACTACATACTCAGATCTTCACCAAACTTTGCAGGGATACATTGGATGTCAAGACACGTGGAAAAAACGTACAAAACAAGAGATTCGGGTCAACAAGATTTTGGACGGATTTTTTAGGAATTTTCAAATTTTCAGATGGGAGGTTCCAGATAAGGTCAAAAACTACATACTCAGATCTTCACCAAACTCTGCAGGGATACATTGTATGTCAAGACACGTGGAAAAAACATACAAAACATAGGATTGGGGACATCAAGATTTTGTTAAATTCTTTTAAGAATTTTCAAATTTTCAGATAGGAGGTTCCATATAAGGTCAAAAACTACATACTCAGATCTTCACCAAACATTGCAGGGATACATTGGATGTCAAGACACGTGGAAAGAACGTACAAAACAAGAGATTGGAGACATCAAGATTTTGGACGAATTTTTTAAGAATTTTCAAATTTTCAGATAGGAGGCTCCATATAAGGTCAAAAACTACATACTCAGATCTTCACCAAACATTGCAGGGATACATTGGATGTCAAGACACGTGGAAAAAACGTACAAAACAAGAGATTGGAGACATCAAGATTTTGGACGAATTTTTTAAGAATTTTCAAATTTTCAGATAGGAGGTTCCAGATAAGGTCAAAAACTACATACTCAGATCTTCACCAAACGTTGCAGGGATACTTTGCATGTCAAGACACGTGGAAAAAACGTACAAAACAAGAGATTGGAGACATCAAGATTTTCGACGAATTTTTTAAGAATTTTCAAATTTTCAGATGGGAGGTTCCAGATAAGGTCAAAAACTACATACTCAGATCTTCACCAAACTTTGCATGGATACATTGGATGTCAAGACACGTGGAAAAAACATACAAAACATAGGATTGGGGACATCAAGATTTTGGTCAAATTTTTTAAGAATTTTCAAATTTTCAGATAGGAGGTTCCATATAAGGTCAAAAACTACATACTCAGATCTTCACCAAACTTTGCATGGATACATTATGTGTCAAGACACGTGGAAAAAACGTACAAAACAAGAGATTGGAGACATCAAGATTTTGGTCGATTTTTTAAGAATTTTCAAATTTTCAGATGGGAGGTTCCAGATAAGGTCAAAAACTACATACTCAGATCTTCACCAAACTTTGCAGGGATACATTGGATGTCAAGACACGTGGAAAAAACGTACAAAACAAGAGATAGGAGACATCAAGATTTTGGACGAATTTTTTAAGAATTTTCAAATTTTCAGATAGGAGGTTCCAGATAAGGTCAAAAACTACCTACTCAGATCTTCACCAAACTTTGCAGGGATACATTGGATGTCAAGACACGTGGAAAAAACGTACAAAACAAGAGATTGGGGTCATCAAGATTTTGGACGGATTTTTTAGGAATTTTCAAATTTTCAGATGGGAGGTTCCAGATAAGGTCAAAAACTACATACTCAGATCTTCACCAAACTTTGCAGGGATACATTGGATGTCAAGACACGTGGAAAAAACGTACAAAACAAGAGATTGGAGACATCAAGGTTTTGGACGAATTTTTTAAGAATTTTTAAATTTTCAGATAGGAGGTTCCATATAAGGTCAAAAACTACATACTCAGATCTTCACCAAACTTTGCATGGATACATTATGTGTCAAGACACGTGGAAAAAACGTACAAAACAAGAGATTGGAGACATCAAGATATTAGTCGAATTTTTTAAGAATTTTCAAATTTTCAGATGGGAGGTTCCAGATAAGGTCAAAAACTACATACTCAGATCTTCACCAAACTTTGCAGGGATACATTGGATGTCAAGACACGTGGAAAAAACGTACAAAACAAGAGATAGGAGACATCAAGATTTTGGACGAATTTTTTAACAATTTTCAAATTCTCAGAAAGGATGTTCCAGATAAGGTCAAAAACTACATACTCAGATCTTCACCAAACTTTGCAGGGATACATTGGATGTCAAGACACGTGGAAAAATCGTACAAAACAAGAGATAGGAGACATCAAGATTTTGGACGAATTTTTTAACAATTTTCAAATTTTCAGAAAGGATGTTCCAGATAAGGTCAAAAACGACATACTCAGATCTTCACCAAACTTTGCAGGGATACATTGGATATCAAGACACGTGGAAAAAACGTACAAAACAAGAGATTGGAGACATCAAGATTTTGGACGAATTTTTTAAGAATTTTCAAATTTTCAGATAGGAGGTTCCAGATAAGGTCAAAAACTACATACTCAGATCTTCACCAAACTTTGCAGGGATACATTGGATGTCAAGACACGTGGAAAAAACGTACAAAACAAGAGATTGGAGACATCAAGATTTTGGACGAATTTTTTAAGAATTTTCAAATTTTCAGATAGGAGGTTCCAGATGAGGTCAAAAACTACATACTCAGATCTTCACCAAACTTTGCAGGAATACTTTGCATGTCAAGACACGTGGAAAAAACGTACAAAACAAGAGATCGGAGACATCAAGATTTTCGACGAATTTTTTAAGAATTTTCAAATTTTCAGATGGGAGGTTCCAGATAAGGTCAAAAACGACATACTCAGATCTTCACCAAACTTTGCAGGGATCCATTGGAGGTCGAGACACGTGGAAAAAACGTACAAAACAAGAGATTGGAGACATCAAGATTTTGGACGAATTTTTTAAGAATTTTCAAATTTTCAGATAGGAGGTTCCATATAAGGTCAAAAACTACATACTCAGATCTTCACCAAACTTTGCAGGGATACATTGGATGTCAAGACACGTGGAAAAAACGTACAAAACAAGAGATTGGAGACATAAAGATTTTGGACGATTTTTTTAAAAATTTTCAAATTTTCAGAAATGCGGTTCCAGATAAGGTCAAAAACTACATACTCAGATCTTCACCAAACTTTGCAGGGATACATTGGATGTCAAGACACGTGGAAAAAACGTACAAAACAAGAGGTTCGGGTCAACAAGATTTTGGACGGATTTTTTAGGAATTTTCAAATTTTCAGATGGGAGGTTCCAGATAAGGTCAAAAACTACATACTCAGATCTTCACCAAACTCTGCAGGGATACATTGTATGTCAAGACACGTGGAAAAAACATACAAAACATAGGATTGGGGACATCAAGATTTTGTTAAATTCTTTTAAGAATTTTCAAATTTTCAGATAGGAGGTTCCATATAAGGTCAAAAACTACATACTCAGATCTTCACCAAACATTGCAGGGATACATTGGATGTCAAGACACGTGGAAAGAACGTACAAAACAAGAGATTGGAGACATCAAGATTTTGGACGAATTTTTTAAGAATTTTCAAATTTTCAGATAGGAGGCTCCATATAAGGTCAAAAACTACATACTCAGATCTTCACCAAACATTGCAGGGATACATTGGATGTCAAGACACGTGGAAAAAACGTACAAAACAAGAGATTGGAGACATCAAGATTTTGGACGAATTTTTTAAGAATTTTCAAATTTTCAGATAGGAGGTTCCAGATAAGGTCAAAAACTACATACTCAGATCTTCACCAAACGTTGCAGGGATACTTTGCATGTCAAGACACGTGGAAAAAACGTACAAAACAAGAGATTGGAGACATCAAGATTTTCGACGAATTTTTTAAGAATTTTCAAATTTTCAGATGGGAGGTTCCAGATAAGGTCAAAAACTACATACTCAGATCTTCACCAAACTTTGCATGGATACATTGGATGTCAAGACACGTGGAAAAAACATACAAAACATAGGATTGGGGACATCAAGATTTTGGTCAAATTTTTTAAGAATTTTCAAATTTTCAGATAGGAGGTTCCATATAAGGTCAAAAACTACATACTCAGATCTTCACCAAACTTTGCATGGATACATTATGTGTCAAGACACGTGGAAAAAACGTTCAAAACAAGAGATTGGAGACATCAAGATTTTGGTCGATTTTTTAAGAATTTTCAAATTTTCAGATGGGAGGTTCCAGATAAGGTCAAAAACTACATACTCAGATCTTCACCAAACTTTGCAGGGATACATTGGATGTCAAGACACGTGGAAAAAACGTACAAAACAAGAGATAGGAGACATCAAGATTTTGGACGAATTTTTTAAGAATTTTCAAATTTTCAGATAGGAGGTTCCAGATAAGGTCAAAAACTACCTACTCAGATCTTCACCAAACTTTGCAGGGATACATTGGATGTCAAGACACGTGGAAAAAACGTACAAAACAAGAGATTGGGGTCATCAAGATTTTGGACGGATTTTTTAGGAATTTTCAAATTTTCAGATGGGAGGTTCCAGATAAGGTCAAAAACTACATACTCAGATCTTCACCAAACATTGCAGGGATACATTGGATGTCAAGACACGTGGAAAAAACGTACAAAACAAGAGATTGGAGACATCAAAATTTTGGACGAATTTTTTAAGAATTTTCAAATTTTCAGATGGGAGGTTCCAGATGAGGTCAAAAACTACATACTCAGATCTTCACCAAACTTTGCAGGAATACTTTGCATGTCAAGACACGTGGAAAAAACGTACAAAACAAAAGATTGGAGACATCAAGATTTTGGTCGAATTTTTTAAGAATTTTCAAATTTTCAGATGGGAGGTTCCAGATAAGGTCAAAAACTACATACTCAGATCTTCACCAAACTTTGCAGGGATACATTGGATGTCAAGACACGTGGAAAAAACGTACAAAACAAGAGATTGGAGACATCAAGATTTTGGACGAATTTTTTAAGAATTTTCAAATTTTCAGATAGGAGGTTCCATATAAGGTCAAAAACTACATACTCAGATCTTCACCAAACTTTGCATGGATACATTATGTGTCAAGACACGTGGAAAAAACGTACAAAACAAAAGATTGGAGACATCAAGATTTTGGTCGAATTTTTTAAGAATTTTCAAATTTTCAGATGGGAGGTTCCAGATAAGGTCAAAAACTACATACTCAGATCTTCACCAAACTTTGCAGGGATACATTGGATGTCAAGACACGTGGAAAAAACGTACAAAACAAGAGATTGGAGACATCAAGATTTTGGACGAATTTTTTAAGAATTTTTAAATTTTCAGATAGGAGGTTCCATATAAGGTCAAAAACTACATACTCAGATCTTCACCAAACTTTGCATGGATACATTATGTGTCAAGACACGTGGAAAAAACGTACAAAACAAGAGATTGGAGACATCAAGATATTGGTCGAATTTTTTAAGAATTTTCAAATTTTCAGATGGGAGGTTCCAGATAAGGTCAAAAACTACATACTCAGATCTTCACCAAACTTTGCAGGGATACATTGGATGTCAAGACACGTGGAAAAAACGTACAAAACAAGAGATAGGAGACATCAAGATTTTGGACGAATTTTTTAACAATTTTCAAATTTTCAGAAAGGATGTTCCAGATAAGGTCAAAAACAACATACTCAGATCTTCACCAAACTTTGCAGGGATACATTGGATGTCAAGACACGTGGAAAAAACGTACAAAACAAGAGATTGGAGACATCAAGATTTTGGACGAATTTTTTAAGAATTTTCAAATTTTCAGATAGGAGGTTCCATATAAGGTCAAAAACTACATACTCAGATCTTCACCAAACTTTGCATGGATACATTATGTGTCAAGACACGTGGAAAAAACGTACAAAACAAAAGATTGGAGACATCAAGATTTTGGTCGAATTTTTTAACAATTTTCAAATTTTCAGATGGGAGGTTCCAGATAAGGTCAAAAACTACATACTCAGATCTTCACCAAACTTTGCAGGGATACATTGGATGTCAAGACACGTGGAAAAAACGTACAAAACAAGAGATTGGAGACATCAAGATTTTGGACGAATTTTTTAAGAATTTTTAAATTTTCAGATAGGAGGTTCCATATAAGGTCAAAAACTACATACTCAGATCTTCACCAAACTTTGCATGGATACATTATGTGTCAAGACACGTGGAAAAAACGTACAAAACAAGAGATTGGAGACATCAAGATATTGGTCGAATTTTTTAAGAATTTTCAAATTTTCAGATGGGAGGTTCCAGATAAGGTCAAAAACTACATACTCAGATCTTCACCAAACTTTGCAGGGATACATTGGATGTCAAGACACGTGGAAAAAACGTACAAAACAAGAGATAGGAGACATCAAGATTTTGGACGAATTTTTTAACAATTTTCAAATTTTCAGAAAGGATGTTCCAGATAAGGTCAAAAACGACATACTCAGATCTTCACCAAACTTTGCAGGGATACATTGGATATCAAGACACGTGGAAAAAACGTACAAAACAAGAGATTGGAGACATCAAGATTTTGGACGAATTTTTTAAGAATTTTCAAATTTTCAGATAGGAGGTTCCAGATAAGGTCAAAAACTACATACTCAGATCTTCACCAAACTTTGCAGGGATACATTGGATGTCAAGACACGTGGAAAAAACGTACAAAACAAGAGATTGGAGACATCAAGATTTTGGACGAATTTTTTAAGAATTTTCAAATTTTCAGATAGGAGGTTCCAGATGAGGTCAAAAACTACATACTCAGATCTTCACCAAACTTTGCAGGAATACTTTGCATGTCAAGACACGTGGAAAAAACGTACAAAACAAGAGATCGGAGACATCAAGATTTTCGACGAATTTTTTAAGAATTTTCAAATTTTCAGATGGGAGGTTCCAGATAAGGTCAAAAACGACATACTCAGATCTTCACCAAACTTTGCAGGGATCCATTGGAGGTCGAGACACGTGGAAAAAACGTACAAAACAAGAGATTGGAGACATCAAGATTTTGGACGAATTTTTTAAGAATTTTCAAATTTTCAGATAGGAGGTTCCATATAAGGTCAAAAACTACATACTCAGATCTTCACCAAACTTTGCAGGGATACATTGGATGTCAAGACACGTGGAAAAAACGTACAAAACAAGAGATTGGAGACATCAAGATTTTGGACGATTTTTTTAAAAATTTTCAAATTTTCAGAAATGCGGTTCCAGATAAGGTCAAAAACTACATACTCAGATCTTCACCAAACTTTGCAGGGATACATTGGATGTCAAGACACGTGGAAAAAACGTACAAAACAAGAGATTCGGGTCAACAAGATTTTGGACGGATTTTTTAGGAATTTTCAAATTTTCAGATGGGAGGTTCCAGATAAGGTCAAAAACTACATACTCAGATCTTCACCAAACTCTGCAGGGATACATTGTATGTCAAGACACGTGGAAAAAACATACAAAACATAGGATTGGGGACATCAAGATTTTGTTAAATTCTTTTAAGAATTTTCAAATTTTCAGATAGGAGGTTCCATATAAGGTCAAAAACTACATACTCAGATCTTCACCAAACATTGCAGGGATACATTGGATGTCAAGACACGTGGAAAGAACGTACAAAACAAGAGATTGGAGACATCAAGATTTTGGACGAATTTTTTAAGAATTTTCAAATTTTCAGATAGGAGGCTCCATATAAGGTCAAAAACTACATACTCAGATCTTCACCAAACATTGCAGGGATACATTGGATGTCAAGACACGTGGAAAAAACGTACAAAACAAGAGATTGGAGACATCAAGATTTTGGACGAATTTTTTAAGAATTTTCAAATTTTCAGATAGGAGGTTCCAGATAAGGTCAAAAACTACATACTCAGATCTTCACCAAACGTTGCAGGGATACTTTGCATGTCAAGACACGTGGAAAAAACGTACAAAACAAGAGATTGGAGACATCAAGATTTTCGACGAATTTTTTAAGAATTTTCAAATTTTCAGATGGGAGGTTCCAGATAAGGTCAAAAACTACATACTCAGATCTTCACCAAACTTTGCATGGATACATTGGATGTCAAGACACGTGGAAAAAACATACAAAACATAGGATTGGGGACATCAAGATTTTGGTCAAATTTTTTAAGAATTTTCAAATTTTCAGATAGGAGGTTCCATATAAGGTCAAAAACTACATACTCAGATCTTCACCAAACTTTGCATGGATACATTATGTGTCAAGACACGTGGAAAAAACGTACAAAACAAGAGATTGGAGACATCAAGATTTTGGTCGATTTTTTAAGAATTTTCAAATTTTCAGATGGGAGGTTCCAGATAAGGTCAAAAACTACATACTCAGATCTTCACCAAACTTTGCAGGGATACATTGGATGTCAAGACACGTGGAAAAAACGTACAAAACAAGAGATAGGAGACATCAAGATTTTGGACGAATTTTTTAAGAATTTTCAAATTTTCAGATAGGAGGTTCCAGATAAGGTCAAAAACTACCTACTCAGATCTTCACCAAACTTTGCAGGGATACATTGGATGTCAAGACACGTGGAAAAAACGTACAAAACAAGAGATTGGGGTCATCAAGATTTTGGACGAATTTTTTAGGAATTTTCAAATTTTCAGATGGGAGGTTCCAGATAAGGTCAAAAACTACATACTCAGATCTTCACCAAACATTGCAGGGATACATTGGATGTCAAGACACGTGGAAAAAACGTACAAAACAAGAGATTGGAGACATCAAAATTTTGGACGAATTTTTTAAGAATTTTCAAATTTTCAGATAGGAGGTTCCAGATGAGGTCAAAAACTACATACTCAGATCTTCACCAAACTTTGCAGGAATACTTTGCATGTCAAGACACGTGGAAAAAACGTACAAAACAAAAGATTGGAGACATCAAGATTTTGGTCTAATTTTTTAAGAATTTTCAAATTTTCAGATGGGAGGTTCCAGATAAGGTCAAAAACTACATACTCAGATCTTCACCAAACTTTGCAGGGATACATTGGATGTCAAGACACGTGGAAAAAACGTACAAAACAAGAGATTGGAGACATCAAGATTTTGGACGAATTTTTTAAGAATTTTCAAATTTTCAGATAGGAGGTTCCATATAAGGTCAAAAACTACATACTCAGATCTTCACCAAACTTTGCATGGATACATTATGTGTCAAGACACGTGGAAAAAACGTACAAAACAAAAGATTGGAGACATCAAGATTTTGGTCGAATTTTTTAAGAATTTTCAAATTTTCAGATGGGAGGTTCCAGATAAGGTCAAAAACTACATACTCAGATCTTCACCAAACTTTGCAGGGATACATTGGATGTCAAGACACGTGGAAAAAACGTACAAAACAAGAGATTGGAGACATCAAGATTTTGGACGAATTTTTTAAGAATTTTTAAATTTTCAGATAGGAGGTTCCATATAAGGTCAAAAACTACATACTCAGATCTTCACCAAACTTTGCATGGATACATTATGTGTCAAGACACGTGGAAAAAACGTACAAAACAAGAGATTGGAGACATCAAGATATTGGTCGAATTTTTTAAGAATTTTCAAATTTTCAGATGGGAGGTTCCAGATAAGGTCAAAAACTACATACTCAGATCTTCACCAAACTTTGCAGGGATACATTGGATGTCAAGACACGTGGAAAAAACGTACAAAACAAGAGATAGGAGACATCAAGATTTTGGACGAATTTTTTAACAATTTTCAAATTTTCAGAAAGGATGTTCCAGATAAGGTCAAAAACGACATACTCAGATCTTCACCAAACTTTGCAGGGATACATTGGATATCAAGACACGTGGAAAAAACGTACAAAACAAGAGATTGGAGACATCAAGATTTTGGACGAATTTTTTAAGAATTTTCAAATTTTCAGATAGGAGGTTCCAGATAAGGTCAAAAACTACATACTCAGATCTTCACCAAACTTTGCAGGGATACATTGGATGTCAAGACACGTGGAAAAAACGTACAAAACAAGAGATTGGAGACATCAAGATTTTGGACGAATTTTTTAAGAATTTTCAAATTTTCAGATAGGAGGTTCCAGATGAGGTCAAAAACTACATACTCAGATCTTCACCAAACTTTGCAGGAATACTTTGCATGTCAAGACACGTGGAAAAAACGTACAAAACAAGAGATCGGAGACATCAAGATTTTCGACGAATTTTTTAAGAATTTTCAAATTTTCAGATGGGAGGTTCCAGATAAGGTCAAAAACGACATACTCAGATCTTCACCAAACTTTGCAGGGATCCATTGGAGGTCGAGACACGTGGAAAAAACGTACAAAACAAGAGATTGGAGACATCAAGATTTTGGACGAATTTTTTAAGAATTTTCAAATTTTCAGATAGGAGGTTCCATATAAGGTCAAAAACTACATACTCAGATCTTCACCAAACTTTGCAGGGATACATTGGATGTCAAGACACGTGGAAAAAACGTACAAAACAAGAGATTGGAGACATCAAGATTTTGGACGATTTTTTTAAATTTTTCAAATTTTCAGAAATGCGGTTCCAGATAAGGTCAAAAACTACATACTCAGATCTTCACCAAACTTTGCAGGGATACATTGGATGTCAAGACACGTGGAAAAAACGTACAAAACAAGAGATTCGGGTCAACAAGATTTTGGACGGATTTTTTAGGAATTTTCAAATTTTCAGATGGGAGGTTCCAGATAAGGTCAAAAACTACATACTCAGATCTTCACCAAACTCTGCAGGGATACATTGTATGTCAAGACACGTGGAAAAAAAATACAAAACATAGGATTGGGGACATCAAGATTTTGTTAAATTCTTTTAAGAATTTTCAAATTTTCAGATAGGAGGTTCCATATAAGGTCAAAAACTACATACTCAGATCTTCACCAAACTTTGCAGGGATACTTTGGATGTCAAGACACGTGGAAAAAACGTACAAAACAAGAGATTGGGGTCATCAAGATTTTGGACGAATTTTTTAAGAATTTTCAAATTTTCAGATGGGAGGTTCAATATAAGGTCAAAAACTACATACTCAGATCTTCACCAAACTTTGCATGGATACATTGGATGTCAAGACACGTGGAAAAAACATACAAAACATAGGATTCGGAACATCAAGATTTTGGTCGAATTTTTTAAGAATTTTCAAATTTTCAGATAGGAGGTTCCATATAAGGTCAAAAACTACATACTCAGATCTTCACCAAACATTGCAGGAATACATTGGATGTCAAGACACGTGGAAAAAACGTACAAAACAAGAGATTGGGGTCATCAAGATTTTGCACGGATTTTTTAGGAATTTTCAAATTTTCAGATGGGAGGTTCCAGATAAGGTCAAAAACTACATACTCAGATCTTCACCAAACTTTGCAGGGATACATTGGATGTCAAGACACGTGGAAAAAACGTACAAAACAAGAGATTGGAGACATCAAGATTTTCGACGAATTTTTTAAGAATTTTCAAATTTTCAGATAGGAGGTTCCATATAAGGTCAAAAACTACATACTCAGATCTTCACCAAACTTTGCATGGATACATTATGTGTCAAGACACGTGGAAAAAACGTACAAAACAAAAGATTGGAGACATCAAGATTTTGGTCGAATTTTTTAAGAATTTTCAAATTTTCAGATGGGAGGTTCCAGATAAGGTCAAAAACTACATACTCAGATCTTCACCAAACTTTGCAGGGATACATTGGATGTCAAGACACGTGGAAAAAACGTACAAAACAAGAGATTGGAGACATCAAGATTTTGGACGAATTTTTTAAGAATTTTTAAATTTTCAGATAGGAGGTTCCATATAAGGTCAAAAACTACATACTCAGATCTTCACCAAACTTTGCATGGATACATTATGTGTCAAGACACGTGGAAAAAACGTACAAAACAAGAGATTGGAGACATCAAGATATTGGTCGAATTTTTTAAGAATTTTCAAATTTTCAGATGGGAGGTTCCAGATAAGGTCAAAAACTACATACTCAGATCTTCACCAAACTTTGCAGGGATACATTGGATGTCAAGACACGTGGAAAAAACGTACAAAACAAGAGATAGGAGACATCAAGATTTTGGACGAATTTTTTAACAATTTTCAAATTTTCAGAAAGGATGTTCCAGATAAGGTCAAAAACAACATACTCAGATCTTCACCAAACTTTGCAGGGATACATTGGATGTCAAGACACGTGGAAAAAACGTACAAAACAAGAGATTGGAGACATCAAGATTTTGGACGAATTTTTTAAGAATTTTCAAATTTTCAGATAGGAGGTTCCATATAAGGTCAAAAACTACATACTCAGATCTTCACCAAACTTTGCATGGATACATTATGTGTCAAGACACGTGGAAAAAACGTACAAAACAAAAGATTGGAGACATCAAGATTTTGGTCGAATTTTTTAAGAATTTTCAAATTTTCAGATGGGAGGTTCCAGATAAGGTCAAAAACTACATACTCAGATCTTCACCAAACTTTGCAGGGATACATTGGATGTCAAGACACGTGGAAAAAACGTACAAAACAAGAGATTGGAGACATCAAGATTTTGGACGAATTTTTTAAGAATTTTTAAATTTTCAGATAGGAGGTTCCATATAAGGTCAAAAACTACATACTCAGATCTTCACCAAACTTTGCATGGATACATTATGTGTCAAGACACGTGGAAAAAACGTACAAAACAAGAGATTGGAGACATCAAGATATTGGTCGAATTTTTTAAGAATTTTCAAATTTTCAGGTGGGAGGTTCCAGATAAGGTCAAAAACTACATACTCAGATCTTCACCAAACTTTGCAGGGATACATTGGATGTCAAGACACGTGGAAAAAACGTACAAAACAAGAGATAGGAGACATCAAGATTTTGGACGAATTTTTTAACAATTTTCAAATTTTCAGAAAGGATGTTCCAGATAAGGTCAAAAACTACATACTCAGATCTTCACCAAACTTTGCAGGGATACATTGGATGTCAAGACACGTGGAAAAAACGTACAAAACAAGAGATAGGAGACATCAAGATTTTGGACGAATTTTTTAACAATTTTCAAATTTTCAGAAACTATGTTCCAGATAAGGTCAAAAACGACATACTCAGATCTTCACCAAACTTTGCAGGGATACATTGGATATCAAGACACGTGGAAAAAACGTACAAAACAAGAGATTGGAGACATCAAGATTTTGGACGAATTTTTTAAGAATTTTCAAATTTTCAGATAGGAGGTTCGAGATAAGGTCAAAAACTACATACTCAGATCTTCACCAAACTTTGCAGGGATCCATTGGAGGTCGAGACACCTGGAAAAAACGTACAAAACAAGAGATTGGAGACATCAAGATTTTGGACGAATTTTTTAAGAATTTTCAAATTTTCAGATAGGAGGTTCCATATAAGGTCAAAAACTACATACTCAGATCTTCACCAAACTTTGCAGGGATACATTGGATGTCAAGACACGTGGAAAAAACGTACAAAACAAGAGATTGGAGACATCAAGATTTTGGACGATTTTTTTAAAAATTTTCAAATTTTCAGAAATGCGGTTCCAGATAAGGTCAAAAACTACATACTCAGATCTTCACCAAACTTTGCAGGGATACATTGGATGTCAAGACACGTGGAAAAAACGTACAAAACAAGAGATTCGGGTCAACAAGATTTTGGACGGATTTTTTAGGAATTTTCAAATTTTCAGATAGGAGGTTCCAGATAAGGTCAAAAACTACATACTCAGATCTTCACCAAACTCTGCAGGGATACATTGTATGTCAAGACACGTGGAAAAAACATACAAAACATAGGATTGGGGACATCAAGATTTTGTTAAATTCTTTTAAGAATTTTCAAATTTTCAGATAGGAGGTTCCATATAAGGTCAAAAACTACATACTCAGATCTTCACCAAACATTGCAGGGATACATTGGATGTCAAGACACGTGGAAAGAACGTACAAAACAAGAGATTGGAGACATCAAGATTTTGGACGAATTTTTTAAGAATTTTCAAATTTTCAGATAGGAGGCTCCATATAAGGTCAAAAACTACATACTCAGATCTTCACCAAACATTGCAGGGATACATTGGATGTCAAGACACGTGGAAAAAACATACAAAACATAGGATTGGGGACATCAAGATTTTGTTAAATTCTTTTAAGAATTTTCAAATTTTCAGATAGGAGGTTCCATATAAGGTCAAAAACTACATACTCAGATCTTCACCAAACATTGCAGGGATACATTGGATGTCAAGACACGTGGAAAGAACGTACAAAACAAGAGATTGGAGACATCAAGATTTTGGACGAATTTTTTAAGAATTTTCAAATTTTCAGATAGGAGGCTCCATATAAGGTCAAAAACTACATACTCAGATCTTCACCAAACATTGCAGGGATACATTGGATGTCAAGACACGTGGAAAAAACGTACAAAACAAGAGATTGGAGACATCAAGATTTTGGACGAATTTTTTAAGAATTTTCAAATTTTCAGATAGGAGGTTCCAGATAAGGTCAAAAACTACATACTCAGATCTTCACCAAACGTTGCAGGGATACTTTGCATGTCAAGACACGTGGAAAAAACGTACAAAACAAGAGATTGGAGACATCGAGATTTTCGACGAATTTTTTAAGAATTTTCAAATTTTCAGATGGGAGGTTCCAGATAAGGTCAAAAACTACATACTCAGATCTTCACCAAACTTTGCATGGATACATTGGATGTCAAGACACGTGGAAAAAACATACAAAACATAGGATTGGGGACATCAAGATTTTGGTCAAATTTTTTAAGAATTTTCAAATTTTCAGATAGGAGGTTCCATATAAGGTCAAAAACTACATACTCAGATCTTCACCAAACTTTGCATGGATACATTATGTGTCAAGACACGTGGAAAAAACGTACAAAACAAGAGATTGGAGACATCAAGATTTTGGTCGATTTTTTAAGAATTTTCAAATTTTCAGATGGGAGGTTCCAGATAAGGTCAAAAACTACATACTCAGATCTTCACCAAACGTTGCAGGGATACTTTGCATGTCAAGACACGTGGAAAAAACGTACAAAACAAGAGATTGGAGACATCGAGATTTTGGACGAATTTTTTAAGAATTTTCAAATTTTCAGATAGGAGGTTCCAGATAAGGTCAAAAACTACATACTCAGATCTTCACCAAACTTTGCAGGGATACATTGGATGTCAAGACACGTGGAAAAAACGTACAAAACAAGAGATTGGGGTCATCAAGATTTTGGACGGATTTTTTAGGAATTTTCAAATTTTCAGATGGGAGGTTCCAGATAAGGTCAAAAACTACATACTCAGATCTTCACCAAACATTGCAGGGATACATTGGATGTCAAGACACGTGGAAAAAACGTACAAAACAAGAGATTGGAGACATCAAAATTTTGGACGAATTTTTTAAGAATTTTCAAATTTTCAGATAGGAGGTTCCAGATGAGGTCAAAAACTACATACTCAGATCTTCACCAAACTTTGCAGGAATACTTTGCATGTCAAGACACGTGGAAAAAACGTACAAAACAAGAGATCGGAGACATAAAGATTTTCGACGAATTTTTTAAGAATTTTCAAATTTTCAGATGGGAGGTTCCAGATAAGGTCAAAAACGACATACTCAGATCTTCACCAAACTTTGCATGGATACATTGGATGTCAAGACACGTGGAAAAAACATACAAAACATAGGATTGGTGACATCAAGATTTTGGACGAATTTTTTAAGAATTTTCAAATTTTCAGATAGGAGGTTCCATATAAGGTCAAAAACTACATACTCAGATCTTCACCAAACTTTGCAGGGATACATTGGAGGTGGAGACACGTGGAAAAAAAGTACAAAACAAGAGATTGGGGTCATCAAGATTTTGGACGGATTTTTTAGGAATTTTCAAATTTTCAGATGGGAGGTTCCAGATAAGGTCAAAAACTACATACTCAGATCTTCACCAAACATTGCAGGGATACATTGGATGTCAAGACACGTGGAAAAAACGTACAAAACAAGAGATTGGAGACATCAAGATTTTGGACGAATTTTTTAAGAATTTTCAAATTTTCAGATAGGAGGTTCCAGATGAGGTCAAAAACTACATACTCAGATCTTCACCAAACTTTGCAGGAATACTTTGCATGTCAAGACACGTGGAAAAAACGTACAAAACAAGAGATCGGAGACATCAAGATTTTCGACGAATTTTTTAAGAATTTTCAAATTTTCAGATGGGAGGTTCCAGATAAGGTCAAAAACGACATACTCAGATCTTCACCAAACTTTGCAGGGATCCATTGGAGGTCGAGACACGTGGAAAAAACGTACAAAACAAGAGATTGGAGACATCAAGATTTTGGACGAATTTTTTAAGAATTTTCAAATTTTCAGATAGGAGGTTCCATATAAGGTCAAAAACTACATACTCAGATCTTCACCAAACTTTGCAGGGATACATTGGATGTCAAGACACGTGGAAAAAACGTACAAAACAAGAGATTGGAGACATCAAGATTTTCGACGAATTTTTTAAGAATTTTCAAATTTTCAGAAAGGATGTTCCAGATAAGGTCAAAAACGACATACTCAGATCTTCACCAAACTTTGCAGGGATCCATTGGAGGTCGAGACACGTGGAAAAAACGTACAAAACAAGAGATTGGAGACATCAAGATTTTGGACGAATTTTTGAAGAATTTTCAAATTTTCAGATAGGAGGTTCCAGATAAGGTCTAAAACTACATACTCAGATCTCCACCAAACATTGCAGGAATACATTGGATGTCAAGACACGTGGAAAAAACGTACAAAACAAGAGATTGGAGACATCAAGATTTTCGACGAATTTTTGAAGAATTTTCAAATTTTCAGATGGGAGGTTCCAGATAAGGTCAAAAACTACATACTCAGATCTTCACCAAACGTTGCAGGGATACTTTGCATGTCAAGACACGTGGAAAAAACGTACAAAACAAAAGATTGGAGACATCAAGATTTTCGACGAATTTTTTAAGAATTTTCAAATTTTCAGATGGGAGGTTCCAGATAAGGTCAAAAACGACATACTCAGATCTTCACCAAACTTTGCATGGATACATTGGATGTCAAGACACGTGGAAAAAACGTACAAAACAAGAGATTGGAGACATCAAGATTTTGGACGAATTTTTTAAGAATTCTCAAATTTTCAGAAAGGAGGTTCCATATAAGGTCAAAAACTACATACTCAGATCTTCACCAAACTTTGCAGGGATACTTTGGATGTCAAGACACGTGGAAAAAACGTACAAAACAAGAGATTGGGGTCATCAAGATTTTGGACGAATTTTTTAAGAATTTTCAAATTTTCAGATGGGAGGTTCAATATAATGTCAAAAACTACATACTCAGATCTTCACCAAACTTTGCATGGATACATTGGATGTCAAGACACGTGGAAAAAACATACAAAACATAGGATTCGGAACATCAAGATTTTGGTCGAATTTTTTAAGAATTTTCAAATTTTCAGATAGGAGGTTCCATATAAGGTCAAAAACTACATACTCCGATCTTCACCAAACATTGCAGGAATACATTGGATGTCAAGACACGTGGAAAAAACGTACAAAACAAGAGATTGGGGTCATCAAGATTTTGCACGGATTTTTTAGGAATTTTCAAATTTTCAGATGGGATGTTCCAGATAAGGTCAAAAACTACATACTCAGATCTTCACCAAACTTTGCAGGGATACATTGGATGTCAAGACACGTGGAAAAAACGTACAAAACAAGAGATTGGAGACATCAAGATTTTGGACGAATTTTTTAAGAATTTTCAAATTTTCAGATAGGAGGTTCCATATAAGGTCAAAAACTACATACTCAGATCTTCACCAAACTTTGCATGGATACATTATGTGTCAAGACACGTGGAAAAAACGTACAAAACAAAAGATTGGAGACATCAAGATTTTGGTCGAATTTTTTAAGAATTTTCAAATTTTCAGATGGGAGGTTCCAGATAAGGTCAAAAACTACATACTCAGATCTTCACCAAACTTTGCAGGGATACATTGGATGTCAAGACACGTGGAAAAAACGTACAAAACAAGAGATTGGAGACATCAAGATTTTGGACGAATTTTTTAAGAATTTTCAAATTTTCAGATAGGATGTTCCAGATAAGGTCAAAAACTACATACTCAGATCTTCACCAAACTTTGCATCGATACATTATGTGTCAAGACACGTGGAAAAAACGTACAAAACAAAAGATTGGAGACATCAAGATTTTGGTCGAATTTTTTAAGAATTTTCAAATTTTCAGATGGGAGGTTCCAGATAAGGTCAAAAACTACATACTCAGATCTTCACCAAACTTTGCAGGGATACATTGGATGTCAAGACACGTGGAAAAAACGTACAAAAAAGAGATTGGAGACATCAAGATTTTGGACGAATTTTTTAACAATTTTCAAATTTTCAGAAAGGATGTTCCAGATAAGGTCAAAAACGACATACTCAGATCTTCACCAAACTTTGCATCGATACATTATGTGTCAAGACACGTGGAAAAAACGTACAAAACAAAAGATTGGAGACATCAAGATTTTGGTCGAATTTTTTAAGAATTTTCAAATTTTCAGATGGGAGGTTCCAGATAAGGTCAAAAACTACATACTCAGATCTTCACCAAACTTTGCAGGGATACATTGGATGTCAAGACACGTGGAAAAAACGTACAAAAAAGAGATTGGAGACATCAAGATTTTGGACGAATTTTTTAACAATTTTCAAATTTTCAGAAAGGATGTTCCAGATAAGGTCAAAAACGACATACTCAGATCTTCACCAAACTTTGCAGGGATACATTGGATATCAAGACACGTGGAAAAAACGTACAAAACAAGAGATTGGAGACATCAAGATTTTGGACGAATTTTTTAAGAATTTTCAAATTTTCAGATAGGAGGTTCCAGATAAGGTCAAATACTACATACTCAGATCTTCACCAAACTTCGCAGGGATACATTGGATGTCAAGACACGTGGAAAAAACGTACAAAACAAGAGATTGGGGTCATCAAGATTTTGGACGGATTTTTTAGGAATTTTCAAATTTTCAGATGGGAGGTTCCAGATAAGGTCAAAAACTACATACTCAGATCTTCACCAAACATTGCAGGGATACATTGGATGTCAAGACACGTGGAAAAAACGTACAAAACAAGAGATTGGAGACATCAAAATTTTGGACGAATTTTTTAAGAATTTTCAAATTTTCAGATAGGAGGTTCCAGATGAGGTCAAAAACTACATACTCAGATCTTCACCAAACTTTGCAGGAATACTTTGCATGTCAAGACACGTGGAAAAAACGTACAAAACAAGAGATCGGAGACATCAAGATTTTCGACGAATTTTTTAAGAATTTTCAAATTTTCAGATGGGAGGTTCCAGATAAGGTCAAAAACGACATACTCAGATCTTCACCAAACTTTGCATGGATACATTGGATGTCAAGACACGTGGAAAAAACATACAAAACATAGGATTGGTGACATCAAGATTTTGGACGAATTTTTTAAGAATTTTCAAATTTTCAGATAGGAGGTTCCATATAAGGTCAAAAACTACATACTCAGATCTTCACCAAACTTTGCAGGGATACATTGGAGGTCGAGACACGTGGAAAAAAAGTACAAAACAAGAGATTGGGGTCATCAAGATTTTGGACTAATTTTTTAGGAATTTTCAAATTTTCAGATGGGAGGTTCCAGATAAGGTCAAAAACTACATACTCAGATCTTCACCAAACATTGCAGGGATACATTGGATGTCAAGACACGTGGAAAAAACGTACAAAACAAGAGATTGGAGACATCAAGATTTTGGACGAATTTTTTAAGAATTTTCAAATTTTCAGATAGGAGGTTCCAGATGAGGTCAAAAACTACATACTCAGATCTTCACCAAACTTTGCAGGAATACTTTGCATGTCAAGACACGTGGAAAAAACGTACAAAACAAGAGATCGGAGACATCAAGATTTTCGACGAATTTTTTAAGAATTTTCAAATTTTCAGATGGGAGGTTCCAGATAAGGTCAAAAACGACATACTCAGATCTTCACCAAACTTTGCAGGGATCCATTGGAGGTCGAGACACGTGGAAAAAACGTACAAAACAAGAGATTGGAGACATCAAGATTTTGGACGAATTTTTTAAGAATTTTCAAATTTTCAGATAGGAGGTTCCATATAAGGTCAAAAACTACATACTCAGATCTTCACCAAACTTTGCAGGGATACATTGGATGTCAAGACACGTGGAAAAAACGTACAAAACAAGAGATTGGAGACATCAAGATTTTCGACGAATTTTTTAAGAATTTTCAAATTTTCAGAAAGGATGTTCCAGATAAGGTCAAAAACGACATACTCAGATCTTTACCAAACTTTGCAGGGATCCATTGGAGGTCGAGACACGTGGAAAAAACGTACAAAACAAGAGATTGGAGACATCAAGATTTTGGACGAATTTTTGAAGAATTTTCAAATTTTCAGATAGGAGGTTCCAGATAAGGTCTAAAACTACATACTCAGATCTCCACCAAACATTGCAGGAATACATTGGATGTCAAGACACGTGGAAAAAACGTACAAAACAAGAGATTGGAGACATCAAGATTTTCGACGAATTTTTGAAGAATTTTCAAATTTTCAGATAGGAGGTTCCAGATAAGGTCAAAAACTACATACTCAGATCTTCACCAAACGTTGCAGGGATACTTTGCATGTCAAGACACGTGGAAAAAACGTACAAAACAAAAGATTGGAGACATCAAGATTTTCGACGAATTTTTTAAGAATTTTCAAATTTTCAGATGGGAGGTTCCAGATAAGGTCAAAAACGACATACTCAGATCTTCACCAAACTTTGCATGGATACATTGGATGTCAAGACACGTGGAAAAAACGTACAAAACAAGAGATTGGAGACATCAAGATTTTGGACGAATTTTTTAAGAATTCTCAAATTTTCAGAAAGGAGGTTCCATATAAGGTCAAAAACTACATACTCAGATCTTCACCAAACTTTGCAGGGATACTTTGGATGTCAAGACACGTGGAAAAAACGTACAAAACAAGAGATTGGGGTCATCAAGGTTTTGGACGAATTTTTTAAGAATTTTCAAATTTTCAGATGGGAGGTTCAATATAAGGTCAAAAACTACATACTCAGATCTTCACCAAACTTTGCATGGATACATTGGATGTCAAGACACGTGGAAAAAACATACAAAACATAGGATTCGGAACATCAAGATTTTGGTCGAATTTTTTAAGAATTTTCAAATTTTCAGATAGGAGGTTCCATATAAGGTCAAAAACTACATACTCAGATCTTCACCAAACATTGCAGGAATACATTGGATGTCAAGACACGTGGAAAAAACGTACAAAACAAGAGATTGGGGTCATCAAGATTTTGCACGGATTTTTTAGGAATTTTCAAATTTTCAGATGGGAGGTTCCAGATAAGGTCAAAAACTACATACTCAGATCTTCACCAAACTTTGCAGGGATACATTGGATGTCAAGACACGTGGAAAAAACGTACAAAACAAGAGATTGGAGACATCAAGATTTTGGACGAATTTTTTAAGAATTTTCAAATTTTCAGATGGGAGGTTCCAGATAAGGTCAAAAACTACATACTCAGATCTTCACCAAACTTTGCAGGGATACATTGGATGTCAAGACACGTGGAAAAAACGTACAAAACAAGAGATTGGAGACATCAAGATTTTGGACGAATTTTTTAAGAATTTTTAAATTTTCAGATAGGAGGTTCCATATAAGGTCAAAAACTACATACTCAGATCTTCACCAAACTTTGCATGGATACGTTATTTGTCAAGACACGTGGAAAAAACGTACAAAACAAGAGATTGGAGACATCAAGATATTGGTCGAATTTTTTAAGAATTTTCAAATTTTCAGATGGGAGGTTCCAGATAAGGTCAAAAACTACATACTCAGATCTTCACCAAACTTTGCAGGGATACATTGGATGTCAAGACACGTGGAAAAAACGTACAAAACAAGAGATAGGAGACATCAAGATTTTGGACGAATTTTTTAACAATTTTCAAATTTTCAGATAGGATGTTCCAGATAAGGTCAAAAACAACATACTCAGATCTTCACCAAACTTTGCAGGGATACATTGGATATCAAGACACGTGGAAAAAACGTACAAAACAAGAGATTGGAGACATCAAGATTTTGGACGAATTTTTTAAGAATTTTCAAATTTTCAGATAGGAGGTTCCATATAAGGTCAAAAACTACATACTCAGATCTTCACCAAACTTTGCAGGGATACATTGGATGTCAAGACACGTGGAAAAAACGTACAAAACAAGAGATTGGAGACATCAAGATTATGGACGAATTTTTTGAGAATTTTCAAATTTTCAGAAAGGAGGTTCCATATAAGGTCAAAAACTACATACTCAGATCTTCACCAAACGTTGCAGGGATACTTTGCATGTCAAGACACGTGGAAAAAACGTACAAAACAAGAGATTGGAGACATCAAGATTTTCGACGAATTTTTTAAGAATTTTCAAATTTTCAGATGGGAGGTTCCAGATAAGGTCAAAAACGACATACTCAGATCTTCACCAAACTTTGCATGTATACATTGGATGTCAAGACACGTGGAAAAAACGTACAAAACAAGAGATTGGGGTCATCAAGATTTTGCACGGATTTTTTAGGAATTTTCAAATTTTCAGATGGGAGGTTCCAGATAAGGTCAAAAACTACATACTCAGATCTTCACCAAACTTTGCAGGGATACATTGGATGTCAAGACACATGGAAAAAACGTACAAAACAAGAGATTGGAGACATCAAGATTTTGGACGAATTTTTTAAGAATTTTCAAATTTTCAGATAGGAGGTTCCATATAAGGTCAAAAACTACATACTCAGATCTTCACCAAACTTTGCATGGATACATTATGTGTCAAGACACGTGGAAAAAACGTACAAAACAAAAGATTGGAGACATCAAGATTTTGGTCGAATTTTTTAAGAATTTTCAAATTTTCGGATGGGAGGTTCCAGATAAGGTCAAAAACTACATACTCAGATCTTCACCAAACTTTGCAGGGATACATTGGATGTCAAGACACGTGGAAAAAACGTACAAAAAAGAGATTGGAGACATCAAGATTTTGGACGAATTTTTTAACAATTTTCAAATTTTCAGAAAGGATGTTCCAGATAAGGTCAAAAACGACATACTCAGATCTTCACCAAACTTTGCAGGGATACATTGGATATCAAGACACGTGGAAAAAACGTACAAAACAAGAGTTTGGAGACATCAAGATTTTGGACGAATTTTTTAAGAATTTTCAAATTTTCAGATAGGAGGTTCCAGATAAGGTCAAAAACTACAAACTCAGATCTTCACCAAACTTTGCATCGATACATTATGTGTCAAGACACGTGGAAAAAACGTACAAAACAAAAGATTGGAGACATCAAGATTTTGGTCGAATTTTTTAAGAATTTTCAAATTTTCAGATGGGAGGTTCCAGATAAGGTCAAAAACTACATACTCAGATCTTCACCAAACTTTGCAGGGATACATTGGATGTCAAGACACGTGGAAAAAACGTACAAAACAAGAGATTGGAGACATCAAGATTTTGGACGAATTTTTTAAGAATTTTTAAATTTTCAGATAGGAGGTTCCATATAAGGTCAAAAACTACATACTCAGATCTTCACCAAACTTTGCATGGATACATTATTTGTCAAGACACGTGGAAAAAACGTACAAAACAAGAGATTGGAGACATCAAGATATTGGTCGAATTTTTTAAGAATTTTCAAATTTTCAGATGGGAGGTTCCAGATAAGGTCAAAAACTACATACTCAGATCTTCACCAAACTTTGCAGGGATACATTGGATGTCAAGACACGTGGAAAAAACGTACAAAACAAGAGATAGGAGACATCAAGATTTTGGACGAATTTTTTAACAATTTTCAAATTTTCAGATAGGATGTTCCAGATAAGGTCAAAAACAACATACTCAGATCTTCACCAAACTTTGCAGGGATACATTGGATATCAAGACACGTGGAAAAAACGTACAAAACAAGAGATTGGAGACATCAAGATTTTGGACGAATTTTTTAAGAATTTTCAAATTTTCAGATAGGAGGTTCCATATAAGGTCAAAAACTACATACTCAGATCTTCACCAAACTTTGCAGGGATACATTGGATGTCAAGACACGTGGAAAAAACGTACAAAACAAGAGATTGGAGACATCAAGATTATGGACGAATTTTTTGAGAATTTTCAAATTTTCAGAAAGGAGGTTCCATATAAGGTCAAAAACTACATACTCAGATCTTCACCAAACTTTGCAGGGATACATTGGATGTCAAGACACGTGGAAAAAACGTACAAAACAAGAGATTGGAGACATCAAGATTTTCGACGAATTTTTTAAGAATTTTCAAATTTTCAGAAAGGATGTTCCAGATAAGGTCAAAAACGACATACTCAGATCTTCACCAAACTTTGCAGGGATACATTGGAGGTCGAGACACGTGGAAAAAACGTACAAAACAAGAGATTGGAGACATCAAGATTTTGGACGAATTTTTGAAGAATTTTCAAATTTTCTGATAGGAGGTCCCAGATAAGGTCAAAAACTACATACTCAGATCTCCACCAAACATTGCAGGAATACATTGGATGTCACGACACGTGGAAAAAACGTACAAAACAAGAGATTGGAGACATCAAGATTTTCGACGAATTTTTGAAGAATTTTCAAATTTTCAGATAGGAGGTTCCAGATAAGGTCAAAAACTACATACTCAGATCTTCACCAAACGTTGCAGGGATATTTTGCATGTCAAGACACGTGGAAAAAACGTACAAAACAAGAGATTGGAGACATCAAGATTTTCGACGAATTTTTTAAGAATTTTCAAATTTTCAGATGGGAGGTTCCAGATAAGGTCAAAAACGACATACTCAGATCTTCACCAAACTTTGCAGGGATACATTGGATGTCAAGACACGTGGAAAAAACGTACAAAACAAGAGATTGGAGACATCAAGATTTTGGACGAATTTTTTAAGAATTTTCAAATTTTCAGATAGGAGGTTCCATATAAGGTCAAAAACTACATACTCAGATCTTCACCAAACTTTGCATGGATACATTATGTGTCAAGACACGTGGAAAAAACGTACAAAACAAAAGATTGGAGACATCAAGATTTTGGTCGAATTTTTTAAGAATTTTCAAATTTTCAGATGGGAGGTTCCAGATAAGGTCAAAAACTACATACTCAGATCTTCACCAAACTTTGCAGGGATACATTGGATGTCAAGACACGTGGAAAAAACGTACAAAAAAGAGATTGGAGACATCAAGATTTTGGACGAATTTTTTAACAATTTTCAAATTTTCAGAAAGGATGTTCCAGATAAGGTCAAAAACGACATACTCAGATCTTCACCAAACTTTGCAGGGATACATTGGATATCAAGACACGTGGAAAAAACGTACAAAACAAGAGTTTGGAGACATCAAGATTTTGGACGAATTTTTTAAGAATTTTCAAATTTTCAGATAGGAGGTTCCAGATAAGGTCAAAAACTACATACTCAGATCTTCACCAAACTTTGCATCGATACATTATGTGTCAAGACACGTGGAAAAAACGTACAAAACAAAAGATTGGAGACATCAAGATTTTGGTCGAATTTTTTAAGAATTTTCAAATTTTCAGATGGGAGGTTCCAGATAAGGTCAAAAACTACATACTCAGATCTTCACCAAACTTTGCAGGGATACATTGGATGTCAAGCCACGTGGAAAAAACGTACAAAAAAGAGATTGGAGACATCAAGATTTTGGACGAATTTTTTAACAATTTTCAAATTTTCAGAAAGGATGTTCCAGATAAGGTCAAAAACGACATACTCAGATCTTCACCAAACTTTGCATCGATACATTATGTGTCAAGACACGTGGAAAAAACGTACAAAACAAAAGATTGGAGACATCAAGATTTTGGTCGAATTTTTTAAGAATTTTCAAATTTTCAGATGGGAGGTTCCAGATAAGGTCAAAAACTACATACTCAGATCTTCACCAAACTTTGCAGGGATACATTGGATGTCAAGACACGTGGAAAAAACGTACAAAAAAGAGATTGGAGACATCAAGATTTTGGACGAATTTTTTAACAATTTTCAAATTTTCAGAAAGGATGTTCCAGATAAGGTCAAAAACGACATACTCAGATCTTCACCAAACTTTGCAGGGATACATTGGATATCAAGACACGTGGAAAAAACGTACAAAACAAGAGATTGGAGACATCAAGATTTTGGACGAATTTTTTAAGAATTTTCAAATTTTCAGATAGGAGGTTCCAGATAAGGTCAAAAACTACATACTCAGATCTTCACCAAACTTTGCAGGGATACATTGGATGTCAAGACACGTGGAAAAAACGTACAAAACAAGAGATTGGGGTCATCAAGATTTTGGACGGATTTTTTAGGAATTTTCAAATTTTCAGATGGGAGGTTCCAGATAAGGTCAAAAACTACATACTCAGATCTTCACCAAACATTGCAGGGATACATTGGATGTCAAGACACGTGGAAAAAACGTACAAAACAAGAGATTGGAGACATCAAAATTTTGGACGAATTTTTTAAGAATTTTCAAATTTTCAGATAGGAGGTTCCAGATGAGGTCAAAAACTACATACTCAGATCTTCACCAAACTTTGCAGGAATACTTTGCATGTCAAGACACGTGGAAAAAACGTACAAAACAAGAGATCGGAGACATCAAGATTTTCGACGAATTTTTTAAGAATTTTCAAATTTTCAGATGGGAGGTTCCAGATAAGGTCAAAAACGACATACTCAGATCTTCACCAAACTTTGCATGGATACATTGGATGTCAAGACACGTGGAAAAAACATACAAAACATAGGATTGGTGACATCAAGATTTTGGACGAATTTTTTAAGAATTTTCAAATTTTCAGATAGGAGGTTCCATATAAGGTCAAAAACTACATACTCAGATCTTCACCAAACTTTGCAGGGATACATTGGAGGTCGAGACACGTGGAAAAAAAGTACAAAACAAGAGATTGGGGTCATCAAGATTTTGGACTAATTTTTTAGGAATTTTCAAATTTTCAGATGGGAGGTTCCAGATAAGGTCAAAAACTACATACTCAGATCTTCACCAAACATTGCAGGGATACATTGGATGTCAAGACACGTGGAAAAAACGTACAAAACAAGAGATTGGAGACATCAAGATTTTGGACGAATTTTTTAAGAATTTTCAAATTTTCAGATAGGAGGTTCCAGATGAGGTCAAAAACTACATACTCAGATCTTCACCAAACTTTGCAGGAATACTTTGCATGTCAAGACACGTGGAAAAAACGTACAAAACAAGAGATCGGAGACATCAAGATTTTCGACGAATTTTTTAAGAATTTTCAAATTTTCAGATGGGAGGTTCCAGATAAGGTCAAAAACGACATACTCAGATCTTCACCAAACTTTGCAGGGATCCATTGGAGGTCGAGACACGTGGAAAAAACGTACAAAACAAGAGATTGGAGACATCAAGATTTTGGACGAATTTTTTAAGAATTTTCAAATTTTCAGATAGGAGGTTCCATATAAGGTCAAAAACTACATACTCAGATCTTCACCAAACTTTGCAGGGATACATTGGATGTCAAGACACGTGAGTAGTGGTGTTTGTGGTGGGATAAACCCACGAAAGTATGAACCCTCTTTAAGCAGGTTTGGCTATATTTAAAACTAGCTCAACATGGCCATATGAGTTTTTTGCTCTAGTGTGAAACCCCGTATAATCCAAGATTTTTGTAAAAAAGCCCTCATGGAATCCATGAGAAAGTATGACCCCCTCAGATTGATGAGGCTACACTTATAAAAGGCACTTCTGTGAGATTGTTGTCCATAAATTTGTTAAAAATATGCCCCTCTTGTGGCCACACTTAAAACTAGGCCACACACACACACACACACACACACATACACACACACACATACATACACACATATTTATTTCTGGTTTAAGTTCAATTGGATACCAGCTTCAATTTGTTTATCTAATATTAAAACAATGTAATTCTTCTAGAATTGCTCCGTGACTCTCTCATTTCTTACATCATAAACATATGATTTTTCACCTATGAGAATGACACTACATATGGTGTCTAATACATATCAGTATTGCCAATTGTAGAAAACAGTAAACAAAATTTGCCTGTTTTAGGGATATTCCAAAAAAATAAGCAACAACAACAGGGGCCATCTATGTGCAAATGTCTGAACTCGGTGAACACTTGGGAACAAGTCAATTATTTTAATATGTCAATATTTTTAACTCTTTTTGCCAACAACAGAGCCATCTATGTACAAATGCCTGAACTCGGTGAACACTTGGGAACAAGTCAATTTTTTTCATTATGTCAATATTTTTAACTTCTTTTGCCAGTAATAGGGAATGGTAATAAGCAATAAACAAAGTACTTTGGAGCCGAATATGCCTTTCTTAGACGTCGTATATTACTAAAATATCTTTAATTCACATATTTCTCATACCGCTGTATCTTGTTCTATTAGGCCTCTTCAAGAACATTGCCTATTAGGACTCTTCAAGAACATTGCCTATTAGTGAAATAATAGGACAAGCATACAATGATATGGGGATATGTGAATTGTTGGTTTCTTTAATCCAGATAAATGGATTGAATTGAAACTGGGATATTTTGCATTTGTTACATTCAGTTTCTTTGTTGTAATTTGTTCATATATAAAATCAAGCACCGAGAGAGTATAAGATCAATACTTGAACAATATGTGCGCATGACGGCCCCAAAGCGGTAGGATCGATACTCGGAGCGGGAACTCTATTGCCTGTAATTTCTCCCTATGAAATGATCGCCGCGGCGCTGTTCTCCCTATTGACATCGATTAGTTCCAGACGCACACACCGCCCTGCAGTGGGGAAATGGCGCTGCGGTCTGGATTGCATGTACGCTCAGCAGAAAAACGGGATGTGCATTCAGAAGAAAGTACTTCGGCAAAAATGTTAGAGAATATCTCATGTTTCTGAATGCACCCCCACAGTGTTTCTATTGGCTTTGTAAAACTATATAAGCCTGGGCACAGTGCAGATTCTTCACCATTGCTGGATTGGCAGAATAACCCAAATAAGATCATATATACATACACACACAAAGTACAGTGCTGAATCCCAATTGATCCAGCATAGAGCTTTGATTTGAACCCCAAGAAATTGTATATAAATACCAAAGCCAAAAATATTAATACACATACACACATATACACACACACAAAGTACAGTGCTGAAGCCCAATTGATCCAGCATAGAGCTTTGAATTGAACCCCAGGAAATTGTATATAATAAACAACAGCAAAAATGCCTAATGAAAAATATTGTAATCAATGCAATAAGAATATATCCAGCCCCAATTGGGCCAAACATCAAAAGATTTGTAACCCGGACAAATACAGAACTCCCACAAAAATTTGCCCCAAATGCAATAGAAAATACAGCATGCAATACTTCACATATACACATAAAGATACTTGCTCTGCACAACCATCTACATCTGGTCTGAAAAGAAAGCACGAAGCACCTCTTAATGCCAGAGCAGCAAAGCAGCCACGCCATGAACCTATCCGTAGCAGTTTTAATGGCCAATTAAGGGATCACCGGTTTGTATCAGAGCCAAGATGCGGCATTGAGAATTTCTTGAACAGTATAAATTCTGATCTCCAGGCAATTCTAAATGCACAAAATGGCTCTTATAAGCTATCCCTCAAATTGTATACACAATATAAGAAGCCAAACGCTACAAAATTTATACACCCCCACGTAACAGAAACTGTACCTGTATATTCAAATACAAATTCGGACAAAATAATATGCAGGTTGATAGATCAATTGAATATGAAACACTCTGAATTTGCAGCAAAAGAGTCCGGATGGACCCTATGCGGCTCTCCGCACAAGTTATATGTTAATATTTCTGAATTCAGCCCATTAAAAGGTTCTACATATCTGCCATTATCTGCCAATATCAAAAACAAAAGAGCCGTGGTCAATATTGAAAATACCGACCAGAAATGCTTTTTGTGGTGTATATTAGCTGCTTTGTTTCTAGTTTCAAGGCATCCTGAGAGAATAAGTTATTACAAACAGCATGAACATATTTTTGATGATGCAATGGAGGGTTTGGAATATCCAATGTCTGTTCAGAATATTGATAAATTTGAAAAAAGGGCCAGGCACATCAATGGCAAGCAATTATCTATTAATGTATTTACTTGTTCCACTGGCAATTGCTTGATAGATCCTCTCAGAATCAGTACACTTGATGATGAATCTGCAATTCCGATTGATCTGCTCTTAATTGAAAAGGATGGTACATATCATTACACTCTGATACATAATCTTGAAGCTTTAGTGAGAACACAACTAGACAAATATAAAAAAATATTCAAGTTGTGCAGAAGATGTTTAACTGAATTTGATGGTAGAAAAATGGTGAATGGTGTTTGTGAAGAGAGTGCGGAAATTGCTAAAAACAAGTTAATTGAGCATCTGAAATACTGTGGCAACCATAAACCTGTTCATATGGTGATGCCCAATCCAAGTGAAAATTGCAAATTCAAAAAGTATGAAGCCTTGTTGGAACACCCAGCATATATTGTCTGGGATTCTGAATCAAATCTCAAATCTCTTGCATTCTGCAATCCAGATCCTGAAGAATCTTCAGCTACACCATACCAGCAACATGAACCTTCCAGCTTTTGTTTTATGGTTATACGGGATGGTGTTGTTATTAAAGAATATTCATACAAGGGACCAAATGCCATCAAAATATTTGCACATAGAATAGAAAATGTGTGCCGTGACATAGCATCTAACATCTTATTAATATCAAAGCCTATGTTGCCTTTAACAGAGGAACAGATTGAGGATTTCAACAATGCAGAAAAATGCCCGGTATGTGATTGTGAATTTTCAGATACAAATATCAAGGTTCATCACCATTCTCATACAGATGGTCGATATAAACAGGCCCTGTGTAATAGCTGTAATATTCAGATCAAGAGACCAAGATTTGTCCCCATATTTTGCCATGGAGCATCCAATTATGATTTCCATCATCTGATCAGGTACGAGGGGTTTGAGAAGCAGAATTTAAATATTTTAGCTGAAAATGATGAGAAATATATATCTATTAGCAAGATAATTAAAGTTGATGGTGTTCCTATTCGCATAAGATTTCTTGATTCTTACAGATTTTTATCTGCTAGCCTGGCTACACTGGCCTCTCAATTACCTGATGATAAATTAAAAATCACACGTGCATTGTTTCCAAATCAGGACCTGAAATTAATTAGGCGGAAGGGTGTATATCCATATGACTATGTTACAGATTTTTCTAAATTCGATGAGTGTTCCCTGCCACCACAAGAAGAGTTTTACAGCAGAATCAGAGGATCTGGAATCAGTGATGATGATTATCGCCATGCTCAGTTGATGTGGAACAATTTAAAATGCCAGACATTTGGTGATTATCACATGGCATATTTGAAACTTGATGTCACCCTCTTAGCTGATATATTGCAGGCATTCAGAAAATCTTCCATGCAAAATTATGGACTGGACCCAGTGTATTTTTACAGTGCCCCGGGCCTAGCATGGGCCGCAACGTTTTTGAATACTAAAATGCAATTGGATCTGATCCACGATCAAGATATGTATCTGTTTATGGAGAAATGTATAAGAGGAGGGATGGTGCAATGTTCCCAGAGATATGCCAGAGCAAATAACAAGCATATGCCTGATTATGATCCAGCACGGCCATCAAATTATATACTGTATGTAGATGCAAACAACCTCTATGGTCACGCTATGATGCAAAAACTGCCATATGCAGGGCTTGAATGGGTTGAAAATTTCAATATTGAGGATCTTAAGGATTTTGATGACAGTAACTGTGGCCTCTTCTTAGAGGTTGATCTGATATTTCCTGATGATTTGCACAACAAATTTTCTGATCTGCCCCCAATTCCCGAGGTTCAGTGCTCACCTGGCTCTAAACAGAAGAAGCTCATGATGACTCTGGAGCCGAAACAGGGCTATGTCATATATTACAAAAACCTCCAGTTCCTGATGAAACATGGTGTCCAAGTGACCAAACTTGGCAAAGTTTTGAGGTTCAGGCACTCAAGATGGTTGAAACCATACATTGATACAAACACGGAGCTTCGAACATCTGCAAAGAGCCAATTTGATAAGAGCTTGTTTAAATTGATGGTGAATTCTGTGTATGGCAAAACAATTGAAAATGTCAGAAAACATACCGATGTTAAAATAATTACTGACCCCAGCCGGAGCAAAAAATTGGTTGCAAAGCCCAACTTCAATTATAGAAGAATTTATGATGAGCACATGGCTCTTTTCAACATGATGAAAACAAAGATTAAGTTTGATAAACCTATTTATGTAGGGGCTGTGATATTGGAATTGTCCAAATTACATATGTTAATATTATATTATGATGTGTTGAAACCTTTTTATGGTGATCGTGTAAAATTATTGTACATGGATACGGATAGTTTTATTCTTGATATTAAAACAGAAGATGTTTATCAAGATATGGCACAGCCTGAATTGTTTCAATACTTTGATACCAGTGAACATACAAGGATTCAACCCCACAACAAAAAGGTGCCTGGCAAGTTAAAAGATGAGACGCTTGGTGATGTTATTGTGGAATTTGCTGGGTTAAGTGCCAAGATGTACAGTTTTAAAACATGTAGTGCTGTTGCCAAAAAGGCCAAGGGCATTGGCAAAGTAACTGTTGAAAAAGATCTCCAATTTGAAGATTATAAAAATTGCATCAAATCACAGAGTTCAATTAGAACATCAGAAAATAGAATTCAGAGTGAGGATCACTTGTTGACTAGCAATATTGTAAGAAAAGTGGCCCTGGACCCACATGATGATAAGAGATGCATTTTATCATGTGACATACATACTTTACCTTGGGGGCATTGTGATTTGAAAAATGGGAAACAATGCCCAATTACAGAGCATGATTTGAAATAAATAAACATGCCTATGAACTTATTTGGGTTCAAAAAACAGGCTATTATGGAGCTGCCGACACCACAACCCTCTCCTGATATGCTGTCTAAACTGAGTGGCTTGTTAATTATTCATCTGAATAGCATACTTACAGATAATGATGATGAAACAGGTAAAACATTGTACATATTTAACAATAATTTAAATCATTACCAATTACCTGTAGGTGGGCAATTGCAATTTATTACAACCCCTGAGGGTGATGTTAAAATTTCAGTAGGGAGAAATATTTATAGAATCAAGCACTCAAACATGATTTCTGGCACTGTATATACTGTTTCTGCTGGTGACTGCTTATATATTGAGGTCCCTGGGTCATATGACAAGCTTATACCTTTTTTTATAGAATTAAGAATCAGATACTCTATAATAAATAACCATTAAAATAAAAATGCCTAATGATATATTTGGCCATACAAGACATGAAGATCACAGTGATGAGATTCTGATGCTTGATGTCAGAGTCAAGAAATTAAGAAGTGATTTACAAGCTTTACAAACCACACTCAATGCCAGTCTTCAATTAGAAATTACAAATTTGCAATCACAATGCATGGACCCTCTTCTTAAAATTGATTCTGAACTCAAATTGTTGCTTCAGAAATATACTGATTTGGCAACATTAGATAATTTTCAAAGCTTAGAAGAAGCTGTAGCAGCTCTTCAAGCCAAATTTAAGACCCAGGCCACCAATTCTGAGCAATTGAAACAACAATTGGAAGAGCAGATAAATAATGTCCAGACACAGCTCCAAACAATTGTCAAAAGCATAAAATCACAAGAAGATTTTGATCTAGTGATTTCCACTCTAAAAGAACAGATTCAGTCACTCCAGATACCTAATCTGGACCCTCTGAACAATGCCATAGCCGAGGTTAAAGAAAAAATTGAGACACTTGAAAATTTTATGAACAACTTGCCATCTTCTGATGCTTTGAATGCAATAACTCGGAGTGTAGCAAATATTAAGCTGCAACTTGAAACATATGAAGATTTTGGAAAAATTCAAAGTTTTATAACCCATCTTGAAGGTACAATAGCAGCAGTGCAAAGTGATTTGGCAAATGTACTAGAATCCAGATTGCCTGGGATTGTAGACACACTTGTCAGTGTCCAACAACAGATTACAAAGCTTGAAAACCTCAACACTGAATCTGAACTATCTCATTTTCATCACTTGATAGATGATATCCAAACAAAACTTGAAATTTTACAACAATCAACACCCACTCAGGCAGATATAGCCCTGCTCCAAAATGCCATGCAAAATGTGGCTGATGCTTCTGAATTAAACAATGTGAAATTGGCACTTGAATCTTTGCAGAATACTGTATCAAATCTTCCTACATCACAGGAACTTAAAAATATTAAGAGAGCTGTGAATCGCATATTGAAATCAGAAGATGTCAAGAATATCCAGGCAGAGATCAAACATCTCACTCAGACAGTGGCCACTCTTCCAACCAATCAACATATTAATGAACTGCATGCCCTGTTTGAGGATATCAGAAGACAGGTCCATGATCTTACTGCTCAAAATTCAAAATTGGCAGTTGTTGAAAATTTGCAACAAATTGTAGCTAATATCAAGCAACAGCTAGGGACCATGGAATCCAATCAAGCAAATGCTCTGTCTGTTTTTGCCACCCAGCTTCAAGAAATTGTGCAACAATACAAGAGACTTGCTGTGGACATAAAGATCAAGCCAGGCCATGATGATGTTGTTAGGACCATCAATGAGCACCTTGAATCTGTAACAAGCAGATTGCTTACAGCAGAAAAAGAAATAACGGGCATAATTGAGAATCCAAAACATACAGTAATTCTTGAATTGTACAGCATCCCCAACAAAGAATATGATTCACCATTTACACCAGGTGGCAAAATATATATGCTGTCCCCTGCACAATTTTATTACCAGTTTTTTGTTGGGGGCACATTGAGACCAATCAAGATCAAATATTGGCATCAGCCACAGTCACACCACTACCCCACCTTATCAATAACAAATGCTGAAAACAAACCAAAAATCACCAGTGTAGAGTTAGAGGATTTTACAGATCCCAATACATTAGAAACAGCCTATACTGAAGATGATGGCTCTCTGGAATTTAAAATACAAATAGGGGACAAATTATATTTAGAAAATCCTGTAGTATCAGCTGCTGAACACCCCATAGTTGCAATATTCTTGTTTACATATTATGTCTAGACAAATTATTGTTGATGAATTACACAGACAAGCCCGACATAATTATAAGAGACTCCCAGTAGTCACAAAAGGCATAGATGATTTATGGCAGAGCGACTTGATTGAGATGGCAAGTGGACAGTTGAAAAACTTAGACAAAATCAACAAGGGCTACAAGTATCTACTCACTGTAATAGACACATTTTCAAAATTTGCCTGGGCTGTGCCACTCAAATCCAAGACTGGAAAATGTGTTACAGAAGCCCTCAGGACAATCATCAATCATTCAGGAAGATCACCGCGCTATTTGCAAACAGATAATGGCAAAGAATTTTATAATTCAGTGTTTCAACAATTTATTAAAAGCCAGGCAATAAAACATTACTCGAGTTACAGTGACCTCAAGGCCTCAATTGTAGAGAGATTCAACAGAACCTTAAAAAATCTTATGTATAAACAATTGACACTCCAAGGTAATTATAAATGGATTAATATTCTTCCAGAACTTCTACATAAATATAACAACTCGGTCCATTCCACAATCAACATGAAACCCTCTGAAGTAACTTCATCTGATGAGCAAAAATTGATCAGGACTGTTTATTATCCTAGATACCAGCCAACAACAAGAAGGGCCAAATACAGGGTGGGCGATCAAGTAAGAATCAGCAAATATAAGCACTTATTCAAAAGAGGCTTTACAAGAAACTGGAGCACCGAATTATTTACAGTGGTTCAAGTTAAACCCGGGACCCTTAACACATATATAATAAAAGATCACCGAGGAGAAATTCTCAAAGGCAGGTTTTATGAACAAGAACTCAGCAAAACTAAACAGCCCGACACATATCTCATAGAAAAAATCATCCGCAGAAAAGGCAACAAGTTATTTGTCAAATGGCTGGGTCATCCGGAAAACAGCTGGATCGATGCAGACAAAGTGATAATATGAGCACCTGGGATGTTATAAAGAGGCTGCCAGAACCTGAACAGCAGAAAAAGAGAAATGGCAACTTGCTGCCTGAAAATATTAGGTGTCTTATTGTTGGGCCATCTGCTTGTGGTAAAACTACACTAATGGTTGATAATTTTTTATTGGCACCCAACTGGTTAGACTGGAAAAACAGGCACTTGTATGTCTTCTCTAAGAGCTTGGAACAATTAAAATATCAGCAGCTGATGAAGCTATATGATGGATTGGATATAGCCACTTTTGAACCAGATGTTAAGCCACTTGATGAATGTCTCGATAATTCTGTTGTTGTGTTTGATGACATTATACTGGATAATCAAAACAAGGTTAGAAATTTCTTTACACAGGGCCGGCACAAAAACATTGACTGCTTCTACCTGGCACAGACTTTTTCTAAAATACCGATGCAACTGATCCGAGACAACAGCAATTTTATATGTGTGTTTCATCAAGATCATACCAACCTCAAACACATACACGATGAATATGTAGGTGGGGACTTGAGCTACAATGATTTTTCCAAGTTTTGCAGCAGGTGCTGGAGCCAGGACAGTTATGGGTTTGTCACAATTGATATGACAAGAACACCTAATACTGGCAAATACAGAAATAAAATCAACGATTTTCTAGACGTTGAGACATATATAAATAACCATGAAAAGGCCAATCATTGATGATCTTAAGTTAAGAGATTATCTTGTAAAAAGATTTAAGGGATGGAAATCAGAGAACCGTGGAATTTATGAAAAACACAAACAAACAGAACAGCCTGTCATTGATGCTATTAATAATTTAGGTAAGAATATCAAAACTGTTACAGAGCAAAATCAAGATTTGATCACAGAGCTTGTGCCTGTAGCTGCAAGGAACATATTAGATTATCCATTCACCCCACTTTCCAGTATTCATACACCTAGTCCTGTTGCTCCTAGAAGAATTGAGGCTAGTCAGGATCCTATTGAATTGGGTCTTCTTGCTCAAAAATATTTAACCACACCTAAAGACAATAAAGATGAGGTTTTTGGCTTATATGCTGACACAGAGCTTGATGGCAGTATCATACACAGAATCGGTAATTTCAGAGTAACTTTTATGGGAGATGATCTCATTGTATATTCAGAATCTCGTCTCGGAGAAAAAGGTGCTTTTGTTAAGTACCCCGGCACACCTGGATTGTGGGAACTGATGACTAGGAAAAGGCCTGGCAGCTATACAGATCAAGATTATGAATATTACAAAGAAATATTAATAAAATCAGATGCTCTATACCAGAACAATGATCCCACACAAAAAAGAGTCAAGTCTAGCAGTGGGGCAAAATACAATAATTTAATCAAGCCCATATGGTCACAGATCAAGACTGGCAGTGGAATCAAACAATACAACACCCTACCTAAAGAATTTGTGTGGGTTGATGATGTCAGGAAACTTGTAGATAGGTTGCTGGTGATAGCTGGGGAGGAAAATGCAGGGAACCACAATTTTTACAATGAAAAGGTTGGAATTATGGACATGATAAGCACTAAATTGTCTAATTTTATAGTGAATGACACTAAGGGGATTGGATATCTCATAAAAATTATTAATACTCTACCACCTAAATTTTGGAATATTTCTGAGGGTCGGGGCCTGGTTAATGACATTATAAACAAGCTGCCATTTGAACTACACATTCCAGGCTATCAGTATTGCGGTCCAGGCACAAAATTGGACCATAGATTAAACAGAGGTGATCCTGGTGTTAATCCCCTAGATGCTGCTTGTAGAGACCATGACATAGCATACAACACACATTCTGATCTTGACAAGAGACATGTTGCAGACAAGAAATTAGAAGAGGCTGCATTTGGTAGATTTGTAAGCAAAGATGCTTCTTTGAGTGAAAAAATAGCAGCATTGGGAACCACCATAGCTATGAACACCAAACAAAAACTGGGGTGGGGGTTGTGAACATGTATATAATAAACCTACAATGAAGGCCAAGGGTGTTATGTATCAAATACCTTATGCAGGTCTCAAATCTCTTAAAACTATTGATAGCCTTTTGACCAAAAAGCAGCGCAAGAAAAAAAGCTCTTGTATTGCAAAGGGACATGGTATGAAATTGTTGCTTAGTACCCCCCAATTAAAAAAATTACAGCAATCAAGAAAAAAATCACATGTAGGGGGATTCATATTTACCATCCCTGCCATCTTAGCTGCTCTCGGGGCTGTTGGGAGCTTGGCTGGGGGATCAGCCGCCATAGCAAAAACAGTAATAGATGCCAAGAAGAATAGGGCAGAATTAGATGAGCAGAGGCGCCATAACCTGGCCATGGAGAAAAAAGGCAAAGGTGTTAAGAGAGCCATGAATAAGTTTAAAAAAAACAGGAGCCGCTTACAAACCAAGATATTGAAGCTTTAATCAAGCCACTGGGCATCAAAAATTTTAGAGGTGTGTACATGTCTGATTCTTTACCAGAACAACCACTCAACAAAGAGTGTGGCATTGTTAATTTGGATAAGTACAAAAATCAGGGCACTCACTGGATCTGTTATCTTAAATATTTAAAAGATGAGGCATTTGTGTTTGATTCATTTGGAGGTGTTCCACCTGAAAATTTAGTAAAATATCTAAAATCAGCTAATCTTTATTACAATAATGCCCGTGTTCAAAACTTCAAAGATGTTAATTGCGGACATTTGTGTTTATCTGTTCTTAGATATATGTCTCAAATAAATAAACCATCAATTGAAAATTTTCAAAAAGCCTTGTGGTATCTGAAACATCATGGGGGTATTCCATCTCACCAGCCAAAATTCAATATTGAAACTCAAATTGCATGATGACATAGTGTATCCCAAAACAATAGCTCTCAGAGCATTTTACGGCATGTACCTGATCCCTAATATTACACACCACAACAATACAATTGCAGTAGGAGATCAAAAAATTGTCATCACTCTAGGGCAATATAATCTGTCCACTCTAAATGCTCAATTACCCAGAGGTGTAGTGTTAACTCAAAATTCTGTCACTCACAGAGTAGAGATTGTATCTGCTACAGAAACAGTGAATCTGGGTACTATAGGAGAGCTGTTAAGCTTTGAGAACAACACAAAACTTGAACCGGCCATCAAACACACTGCTATGAATATACCTAAATTCTTAGCCATAGAGACTCTGAATATTCACTGTAATATAGCTGAGGGTATGATCACCAAATCAAATGGCATAGGCACTCACAAACAAACCGGCATCATTGCAACATTCAAACCTAATTCCGAATTCATGGAGCCCATCATCTACAATCCATCCCCAACATTATATTTTCCTGTGTGCCATAATAGAATAGATTACATTGAATTGATGGTCACTAATGAAAAAGAAGAATTAGTTGATTTTGCTGGAGCCACAACAACTGCTATCATAGAGATTAACATTTAAATAAAAATACATACAATGGAAAATATTGAGAGTTATGAGCTACAATCATTCCCTCCAAACAGGAGGACATTTGCAAATTTAAATCAACCCAACACAGAGATTGAGGTTGATCTTGATGTAGGGGATGGCTTTATACACCCCCACAGAGCAGATCTATACATCAAATTTGATGTTGTAAAGCTCGATGGAACAGATTATCCAGCAAATACAAATATAAGACTGGTGGACAATTTTGTGCCGCATCTGTTCTCTGAAATTGAGATCAGAAAGCATGGCGTTGTTATAAACAGAGTGGATTATCCAGGCATTACCTCCACAGCTTTGGCCACACTAAAATTATCCAAAACCGAGGCTTCTTACTACAAAATAGGTGGATTTGAGGCTGGTGATAAAATATTATCCAAGAACCATACAGTGCTGTTTCCTATGCGCCTGTTGCCAGGATTCTTCTCGGATTACAAAGATATCATGTGGAAGGGTGGGTTAAGAATTACATTTAGAAGAGCTGCCAATGATAATAATGCTTTGATGAGGTACAGCACATTAAACCCTACAGGAGAAGCTCTGCCCAATACCCTACCTGATGAGGGCAAGTGCATTATTCAGACTATGGAGTTAAGAATCCCTGTTGTTGAATATGAGGCCAGCTATGCTCTTAAATACAAAGCAGATATAATAAAAAATCCACAGGTTCCTCTGCAATTTTATACATATCAATGTGTACAGAAGCCTGCCTCTGGCACATATTATGAATTTGATGCTACAAATTCATTCTCAGGCATACAATATGACATGCCGGATTTTGTGGTGGTACTGTTTCAGACTGGGAGACACAATAATCAGGAAAAAAATTCAAGCAAATTTGATAACTGCAACATCAAGAACATATATCTTAAAAATGGGAGAAATGAGGTCTTTCCTAGAGAAAATTACAATTTAGACATTTCCAAGGATGATTTTCTTAAATTATATGAGGCATTTTCGGCTTTCAAGAGGGTCACTACTGGCAGTACTGACATGTATTACTCACCAGATGAATTCAAAGCACGGAGACCCATGTTTGTAATCAACACTTCGAAAAGAAAACAAGTTGTGGTGAATGACAGGACGAACATTAAAATTATCTGTGAATTCCATGAGGCATTACCTGATGACACCATTTGTAGTGTTATTCTCATAGGTGAAAAATCATATGTTTATGATGTAAGAAATGAGAGAGTCACGGAGCAATTCTAGAAGAATTACATTGTTTTAATATTAGATAAACAAATTGAAGCTGGTATCCAATTGAACTTAAACCAGAAATAAATATGTGTGTATGTATGTGTGTGTGTGTATGTGTGTGTGTGTGTGTGTGTGTGTGGCCTAGTTTTAAGTGTGGCCACAAGAGGGGCATATTTTTAACAAATTTATGGACAACAATCTCACAGAAGTGCCTTTTATAAGTGTAGCCTCATCAATCTGAGGGGGTCATACTTTCTCATGGATTCCATGAGGGCTTTTTTACAAAAATCTTGGATTATACGGGGTTTCACACTAGAGCAAAAAACTCATATGGCCATGTTGAGCTAGTTTTAAATATAGCCAAACCTGCTTAAGGAGGGTTCATACTTTCGTGGGTTTATCCCACCACAAACACCACTACTCACGTGGAAAAAACGTACAAAACAAGAGATTGGAGACATCAAGATTTTCGACGAATTTTTTAAGAATTTTCAAATTTTCAGAAAGGATGTTCCAGATAAGGTCAAAAACGACATACTCAGATCTTCACCAAACTTTGCAGGGATCCATTGGAGGTCGAGACACGTGGAAAAAACGTACAAAACAAGAGATTGGAGACATCAAGATTTTGGACGAATTTTTGAAGAATTTTCAAATTTTCAGATAGGAGGTTCCAGATAAGGTCTAAAACTACATACTCAGATCTCCACCAAACATTGCAGGAATACATTGGATGTCAAGACACGTGGAAAAAACGTACAAAACAAGAGATTGGAGACATCAAGATTTTCGACGAATTTTTGAAGAATTTTCAAATTTTCAGATAGGAGGTTCCAGATAAGGTCAAAAACTACATACTTAGATCTTCACCAAACGTTGCAGGGATACTTTGCATGTCAAGACACGTGGAAAAAACGTACAAAACAAAAGATTGGAGACATCAAGATTTTCGACGAATTTTTTAAGAATTTTCAAATTTTCAGATGGGAGGTTCCAGATAAGGTCAAAAACGACATACTCAGATCTTCACCAAACTTTGCATGGATACATTGGATGTCAAGACACGTGGAAAAAACGTACAAAACAAGAGATTGGAGACATCAAGATTTTGGACGAATTTTTTAAGAATTCTCAAATTTTCAGAAAGGAGGTTCCATATAAGGTCAAAAACGACATACTCAGATCTTCACCAAACTTTGCAGGGATACATTGGATGTCAAGACACGTGGAAAAAACGTACAAAACAAGAGATTGGAGACATCAAGATTATGGACGAATTTTTTGAGAATTTTCAAATTTTCAGAAAGGAGGTTCCATATAAGGTCAAAAACTACATACTCAGATCTTCACCAAACTTTGCAGGGATACATTGGATGTCAAGACACGTGGAAAAAACGTACAAAACAAGAGATTGGAGACATCAAGATTTTCGACGAATTTTTTAAGAATTTTCAAATTTTCAGAAAGGATGTTCCAGATAAGGTCAAAAACGACATACTCAGATCTTCACCAAACTTTGCAGGGATACATTGGAGGTCGAGACACGTGGAAAAAACGTACAAAACAAGAGATTGGAGACATCAAGATTTTGGACGAATTTTTGAAGAATTTTCAAATTTTCTGATAGGAGGTCCCAGATAAGGTCAAAAACTACATACTCAGATCTCAACCAAACATTGCAGGGATACATTGGATGTCAAGACACGTGGAAAAAACGTACAAAACAAGAGATTGGAGACATCAAGATTTTCGACGAATTTTTGAAGAATTTTCAAATTTTCAGATAGGAGGTTCCAGATAAGGTCAAAAACTACATACTCAGATCTTCACCAAACGTTGCAGGGATACTTTGCATGTCAAGACACGTGGAAAAAACGTACAAAACAAGAGATTGGAGACATCAAGATTTTCGACGAATTTTTTAAGAATTTTCAAATTTTCAGATGGGAGGTTCCAGATAAGGTCAAAAACGACATACTCAGATCTTCACCAAACTTTGCATGGATACATTGGATGTCAAGACACGTGGAAAAAACGTACAAAACAAGAGATTGGGGTCATCAAGATTTTGCACGGATTTTTTAGGAATTTTCAAATTTTCAGATGGGAGGTTCCAGATAAGGTCAAAAACTACATACTCAGATCTTCACCAAACTTTGCAGGGATACATTGGATGTCAAGACACGTGGAAAAAACGTACAAAACAAGAGATTGGAGACATCAAGATTTTGGACGAATTTTTTAAGAATTTTCAAATTTTCAGATAGGAGGTTCCATATAAGGTCAAAAACTACATACTCAGATCTTCACCAAACTTTGCATGGATACATTATGTGTCAAGACACGTGGAAAAAACGTACAAAACAAAAGATTGGAGACATCAAGATTTTGGTCGAATTTTTTAAGAATTTTCAAATTTTCAGATGGGAGGTTCCAGATAAGGTCAAAAACTACATACTCAGATCTTCACCAAACTTTGCAGGGATACATTGGATGTCAAGACACGTGGAAAAAACGTACAAAAAAGAGATTGGAGACATCAAGATTTTGGACGAATTTTTTAACAATTTTCAAATTTTCAGAAAGGATGTTCCAGATAAGGTCAAAAACGACATACTCAGATCTTCACCAAACTTAGCAGGGATACATTGGATATCAAGACACGTGGAAAAAACGTACAAAACAAGAGATTGGAGACATCAAGATTTTGGACGAATTTTTTAAGAATTTTCAAATTTTCAGATAGGAGGTTCCAGATAAGGTCTAAAACTACATACTCAGATCTTCACCAAACTTTGCATCGATACATTATGTGTCAAGACACGTGGAAAAAACGTACAAAACAAAAGATTGGAGACATCAAGATTTTGGTCGAATTTTTTAAGAATTTTCAAATTTTCAGATGGGAGGTTCCAGATAAGGTCAAAAACTACATACTCAGATCTTCACCAAACTTTGCAGGGATACATTGGATGTCAAGACACGTGGAAAAAACGTACAAAAAAGAGATTGGAGACATCAAGATTTTGGACGAATTTTTTAACAATTTTCAAATTTTCAGAAAGGATGTTCCAGATAAGGTCAAAAACGACATACTCAGATCTTCACCAAACTTTGCAGGGATACATTGGATATCAAGACACGTGGAAAAAACGTACAAAACAAGAGATTGGAGACATCAAGATTTTGGACGAATTTTTTAAGAATTTTCAAATTTTCAGATAGGAGGTTCCAGATAAGGTCAAAAACTACATACTCAGATCTTCACCAAACTTTGCATCGATACATTATGTGTCAAGACACGTGGAAAAAACGTACAAAACAAAAGATTGGAGACATCAAGATTTTGGTCGAATTTTTTAAGAATTTTCAAATTTTCAGATGGGAGGTTCCAGATAAGGTCAAAAACTACATACTCAGATCTTCACCAAACTTTGCAGGGATACATTGGATGTCAAGACACGTGGAAAAAACGTACAAAAAAGAGATTGGAGACATCAAGATTTTGGACGAATTTTTTAACAATTTTCAAATTTTCAGAAAGGATGTTCCAGATAAGGTCAAAAACGACATACTCAGATCTTCACCAAACTTTGCAGGGATACATTGGATATCAAGACACGTGGAAAAAACGTACAAAACAAGAGATTGGAGACATCAAGATTTTGGACGAATTTTTTAAGAATTTTCAAATTTTCAGATAGGAGGTTCCAGATAAGGTCAAAAACTACATACTCAGATCTTCACCAAACTTTGCAGGGATACATTGGATGTCAAGACACGTGGAAAAAACGTACAAAACAAGAGATTGGGGTCATCAAGATTTTGGACGGATTTTTTAGGAATTTTCAAATTTTCAGATGGGAGGTTCCAGATAAGGTCAAAAACTACATACTCAGATCTTCACCAAACATTGCAGGGATACATTGGATGTCAAGACACGTGGAAAAAACGTACAAAACAAGAGATTGGAGACATCAAAATTTTGGACGAATTTTTTAAGAATTTTCAAATTTTCAGATAGGAGGTTCCAGATGAGGTCAAAAACTACATACTCAGATCTTCACCAAACTTTGCAGGAATACTTTGCATGTCAAGACACGTGGAAAAAACGTACAAAACAAGAGATCGGAGACATCAAGATTTTCGACTAATTTTTTAAGAATTTTCAAATTTTCAGATGGGAGGTTCCAGATAAGGTCAAAAACGACATACTCAGATCTTCACCAAACTTTGCATGGATACATTGGATGTCAAGACACGTGGAAAAAACATACAAAACATAGGATTGGTGACATCAAGATTTTGGACGAATTTTTTAAGAATTTTCAAATTTTCAGATAGGAGGTTCCATATAAGGTCAAAAACTACATACTCAGATCTTCACCAAACTTTGCAGGGATACATTGGAGGTCGAGACACGTGGAAAAAAAGTACAAAACAAGAGATTGGGGTCATCAAGATTTTGGACTAATTTTTTAGGAATTTTCAAATTTTCAGATGGGAGGTTCCAGATAAGGTCAAAAACTACATACTCAGATCTTCACCAAACATTGCAGGGATACATTGGATGTCAAGACACGTGGAAAAAACGTACAAAACAAGAGATTGGAGACATCAAGATTTTGGACGAATTTTTTAAGAATTTTCAAATTTTCAGATAGGAGGTTCCAGATGAGGTCAAAAACTACATACTCAGATCTTCACCAAACTTTGCAGGAATACTTTGCATGTCAAGACACGTGGAAAAAACGTACAAAACAAGAGATCGGAGACATCAAGATTTTCGACGAATTTTTTAAGAATTTTCAAATTTTCAGATGGGAGGTTCCAGATAAGGTCAAAAACGACATACTCAGATCTTCACCAAACTTTGCAGGGATCCATTGGAGGTCGAGACACGTGGAAAAAACGTACAAAACAAGAGATTGGAGACATCAAGATTTTGGACGAATTTTTTAAGAATTTTCAAATTTTCAGATAGGAGGTTCCATATAAGGTCAAAAACTACATACTCAGATCTTCACCAATCTTTGCAGGGATACATTGGATGTCAAGACACGTGGAAAAAACGTACAAAACAAGAGATTGGAGACATCAAGATTTTCGACGAATTTTTTAAGAATTTTCAAATTTTCAGAAAGGATGTTCCAGATAAGGTCAAAAACGACATACTCAGATCTTCACCAAACTTTGCAGGGATACATTGGAGGTCGAGACACGTGGAAAAAACGTACAAAACAAGAGATTGGAGACATCAAGATTTTGGACGAATTTTTGAAGAATTTTCAAATTTTCTGATAGGAGGTCCCAGATAAGGTCAAAAACTACATACTCAGATCTCCACCAAACATTGCAGGGATACGTTGGATGTCAAGACACGTGGAAAAAACGTACAAAACAAGAGATTGGAGACATCAAGATTTTCGACGAATTTTTGAAGAATTTTCAAATTTTCAGATAGGAGGTTCCAGATAAGGTCAAAAACTACATACTCAGATCTTCACCAAACGTTGCAGGGATACTTTGCATGTCAAGACACGTGGAAAAAACGTACAAAACAAGAGATTGGAGACATCAAGATTTTCGACGAATTTTTTAAGAATTTTCAAATTTTCAGATGGGAGGTTCCAGATAAGGTCAAAAACGACATACTCAGATCTTCACCAAACTTTGCATGGATACATTGGATGTCAAGACACGTGGAAAAAACGTACAAAACAAGAGATTGGGGTCATCAAGATTTTGCACGGATTTTTTAGGAATTTTCAAATTTTCAGATGGGAGGTTCCAGATAAGGTCAAAAACTACATACTCAGATCTTCACCAAACTTTGCAGGGATACATTGGATGTCAAGACACGTGGAAAAAACGTACAAAACAAGAGATTGGAGACATCAAGATTTTGGACGAATTTTTTAAGAATTTTCAAATTTTCAGATAGGAGGTTCCATATAGGGTCAAAAACTACATACTCAGATCTTCACCAAACTTTGCATGGATACATTATGTGTCAAGACACGTGGAAAAAACGTACAAAACAAAAGATTGGAGACATCAAGATTTTGGTCGAATTTTTTAAGAATTTTCAAATTTTCAGATGGGAGGTTCCAGATAAGGTCAAAAACTACATACTCAGATCTTCACCAAACTTTGCAGGGATACATTGGATGTCAAGACACGTGGAAAAAACGTACAAAAAAGAGATTGGAGACATCAAGATTTTGGACGAATTTTTTAACAATTTTCAAATTTTCAGAAAGGATGTTCCAGATAAGGTCAAAAACGACATACTCAGATCTTCACCAAACTTTGCAGGGATACATTGGATATCAAGACACGTGGAAAAAACGTACAAAACAAGAGATTGGAGACATCAAGATTTTGGACGAATTTTTTAAGAATTTTCAAATTTTCAGATAGGAGGTTCCAGATAAGGTCAAAAACTACATACTCAGATCTTCACCAAACTTTGCATCGATACATTATGTGTCAAGACACGTGGAAAAAACGTACAAAACAAAAGATTGGAGACATCAAGATTTTGGTCGAATTTTTTAAGAATTTTCAAATTTTCAGATGGGAGGTTCCAGATAAGGTCAAAAACTACATACTCAGATCTTCACCAAACTTTGCAGGGATACATTGGATGTCAAGACACGTGGAAAAAACGTACAAAAAAGAGATTGGAGACATCAAGATTTTGGACGAATTTTTTAACAATTTTCAAATTTTCAGAAAGGATGTTCCAGATAAGGTCAAAAACGACATACTCAGATCTTCACCAAACTTTGCAGGGATACATTGGATATCAAGACACGTGGAAAAAACGTACACAACAAGAGATTGGAGACATCAAGATTTTGGACGAATTTTTTAAGAATTTTCAAATTTTCAGATAGGAGGTTCCAGATAAGGTCAAAAACTACATACTCAGATCTTCACCAAACTTTGCATCGATACATTATGTGTCAAGACACGTGGAAAAAACGTACAAAACAAAAGATTGGAGACATCAAGATTTTGGTCGAATTTTTTAAGAATTTTCAAATTTTCAGATGGGAGGTTCCAGATAAGGTCAAAAACTACATACTCAGATCTTCACCAAACTTTGCAGGGATACATTGGATGTCAAGACACGTGGAAAAAACGTACAAAAAAGAGATTGGAGACATCAAGATTTTGGACGAATTTTTTAACAATTTTCAAATTTTCAGAAAGGATGTTCCAGATAAGGTCAAAAACGACATACTCAGATCTTCACCAAACTTTGCAGGGATACATTGGATATCAAGACACGTGGAAAAAACGTACAAAACAAGAGATTGGAGACATCAAGATTTTGGACGAATTTTTTAAGAATTTTCAAATTTTCAGATAGGAGGTTCCAGATAAGGTCAAAAACTACATACTCAGATCTTCACCAAACTTTGCAGGGATACATTGGATGTCAAGACACGTGGAAAAAACGTACAAAACAAGAGATTGGGGTCATCAAAATTTTGGACGGATTTTTTAGGAATTTTCAAATTTTCAGATGGGAGGTTCCAGATAAGGTCAAAAACTACATACTCAGATCTTCACCAAACATTGCAGGGATACATTGGATGTCAAGACACGTGGAAAAAACGTACAAAACAAGAGATTGGAGACATCAAAATTTTGGACGAATTTTTTAAGAATTTTCAAATTTTCAGATAGGAGGTTCCAGATGAGGTCAAAAACTACATACTCAGATCTTCACCAAACTTTGCAGGAATACTTTGCATGTCAAGACACGTGGAAAAAACGTACAAAACAAGAGATCGGAGACATCAAGATTTTCGACGAATTTTTTAAGAATTTTCAAATTTTCAGATGGGAGGTTCCAGATAAGGTCAAAAACGACATACTCAGATCTTCACCAAACTTTGCATGGATACATTGGATGTCAAGACACGTGGAAAAAACATACAAAACATAGGATTGGTGACATCAAGATTTTGGACGAATTTTTTAAGAATTTTCAAATTTTCAGATAGGAGGTTCCATATAAGGTCAAAAACTACATACTCAGATCTTCACCAAACTTTGCAGGGATACATTGGAGGTCGAGACACGTGGAAAAAAAGTACAAAACAAGAGATTGGGGTCATCAAGATTTTGGACTAATTTTTTAGGAATTTTCAAATTTTCAGATGGGAGGTTCCAGATAAGGTCAAAAACTACATACTCAGATCTTCACCAAACATTGCAGGGATACATTGGATGTCAAGACACGTGGAAAAAACGTACAAAACAAGAGATTGGAGACATCAAGATTTTGGACGAATTTTTTAAGAATTTTCAAATTTTCAGATAGGAGGTTCCAGATGAGGTCAAAAACTACATACTCAGATCTTCACCAAACTTTGCAGGAATACTTTGCATGTCAAGACACGTGGAAAAAACGTACAAAACAAGAGATCGGAGACATCAAGATTTTCGACGAATTTTTTAAGAATTTTCAAATTTTCAGATGGGAGGTTCCAGATAAGGTCAAAAACGACATACTCAGATCTTCACCAAACTTTGCAGGGATCCATTGGAGGTCGAGACACGTGGAAAAAACGTACAAAACAAGAGATTGGAGACATCAAGATTTTGGACGAATTTTTTAAGAATTTTCAAATTTTCAGATAGGAGGTTCCATATAAGGTCAAAAACTACATACTCAGATCTTCACCAAACTTTGCAGGGATACATTGGATGTCAAGACACGTGGAAAAAACGTACAAAACAAGAGATTGGAGACATCAAGATTTTCGACGAATTTTTTAAGAATTTTCAAATTTTCAGAAAGGATGTTCCAGATAAGGTCAAAAACGACATACTCAGATCTTCACCAAACTTTGCAGGGATCCATTGGAGGTCGAGACACGTGGAAAAAACGTACAAAACAAGAGATTGGAGACATCAAGATTTTGGACGAATTTTTGAAGAATTTTCAAATTTTCAGATAGGAGGTTCCAGATAAGGTCTAAAACTACATACTCAGATCTCCACCAAACATTGCAGGAATACATTGGATGTCAAGACACGTGGAAAAAACGTACAAAACAAGAGATTGGAGACATCAAGATTTTCGACGAATTTTTTAAGAATTCTCAAATTTTCAGAAAGGAGGTTCCATATAAGGTCAAAAACTACATACTCAGATCTTCACCAAACTTTGCAGGGATACTTTGGATGTCAAGACACGTGGAAAAAACGTACAAAACAAGAGATTGGGGTCATCAAGGTTTTGGACGAATTTTTTAAGAATTTTCAAATTTTCAGATGGGAGGTTCAATATAAGGTCAAAAACTACATACTCAGATCTTCACCAAACTTTGCATGGATACATTGGATGTCAAGACACGTGGAAAAAACATACAAAACATAGGATTCGGAACATCAAGATTTTGGTCGAATTTTTTAAGAATTTTCAAATTTTCAGATAGGAGGTTCCATATAAGGTCAAAAACTACATACTCAGATCTTCACCAAACATTGCAGGAATACATTGGATGTCAAGACACGTGGAAAAAACGTACAAAACAAGAGATTGGGGTCATCAAGATTTTGCACGGATTTTTTAGGAATTTTCAAATTTTCAGATGGGAGGTTCCAGATAAGGTCAAAAACTACATACTCAGATCTTCACCAAACTTTGCAGGGATACATTGGATGTCAAGACACGTGGAAAAAACGTACAAAACAAGAGATTGGAGACATCAAGATTTTGGACGAATTTTTTAAGAATTTTCAAATTTTCAGATAGGAGGTTCCATATAAGGTCAAAAACTACATACTCAGATCTTCACCAAACTTTGCATGGATACATTATGTGTCAAGACACGTGGAAAAAACGTACAAAACAAAAGATTGGAGACATCAAGATTTTGGTCGAATTTTTTAAGAATTTTCAAATTTTCAGATGGGAGGTTCCAGATAAGGTCAAAAACTACATACTCAGATCTTCACCAAACTTTGCAGGGATACATTGGATGTCAAGACACGTGGAAAAAACGTACAAAACAAGAGATTGGAGACATCAAGATTTTGGACGAATTTTTTAAGAATTTTTAAATTTTCAGATAGGAGGTTCAATATAAGGTCAAAAACTACATACTCAGATCTTCACCAAACTTTGCATGGATACATTATGTGTCAAGACACGTGCAAAAAACGTACAAAACAAGAGATTGGAGACATCAAGATATTGGTCGAATTTTTTAAGAATTTTCAAATTTTCAGATGGGAGGTTCCAGATAAGGTCAAAAACTACATACTCAGATCTTCACCAAACTTTGCAGGGATACATTGGATGTCAAGACACGTGGAAAAAACGTACAAAACAAGAGATAGGAGACATCAAGATTTTGGACGAATTTTTTAACAATTTTCAAATTTTCAGAAAGGATGTTCCAGATAAGGTCAAAAACAACATACTCAGATCTTCACCAAACTTTGCATGGATACATTGGATATCAAGACACGTGGAAAAAACGTACAAAACAAGAGATTGGAGACATCAAGATTTTGGACGAATTTTTTAAGAATTTTCAAATTTTCAGATAGGAGGTTCCATATAAGGTCAAAAACTACATACTCAGATCTTCACCAAACTTTGCAGGGATACATTGGATGTCAAGACACGTGGAAAAAACGTACAAAACAAGAGATTGGAGACATCAAGATTATGGACGAATTTTTTGAGAATTTTCAAATTTTCAGAAAGGAGGTTCCATATAAGGTCAAAAACTACATACTCAGATCTTCACCAAACTTTGCAGGGATACATTGGATGTCAAGACACGTGGAAAAAACGTACAAAACAAGAGATTGGAGACATCAAGATTTTCGACGAATTTTTTAAGAATTTTCAAATTTTCAGAAAGGATGTTCCAGATAAGGTCAAAAACGACATTCTCAGATCTTCACCAAACTTTGCAGGGATACATTGGAGGTCGAGACACGTGGAAAAAACGTACAAAACAAGAGATTGGAGACATCAAGATTTTGGACGAATTTTTGAAGAATTTTCAAATTTTCTGATAGGAGGTCCCAGATAAGGTCAAAAACTACATACTCAGATCTCCACCAAACATTGCAGGGATACATTGGATGTCAAGACACGTGGAAAAAACGTACAAAACAAGAGATTGGAGACATCAAGATTTTCGACGAATTTTTGAAGAATTTTCAAATTTTCAGATAGGAGGTTCCAGATAAGGTCAAAAACTACATACTCAGATCTTCACCAAACGTTGCAGGGATACTTTGCATGTCAAGACACGTGGAAAAAACGTACAAAACAAGAGATTGAAGACATCAAGATTTTCGACGAATTTTTTAAGAATTTTCAAATTTTCAGATGGGAGGTTCCAGATAAGGTCAAAAACGACATACTCAGATCTTCACCAAACTTTGCAGGGATACATTGGATATCAAGACACGTGGAAAAAACGTACAAAACAAGAGATTGGAGACATCAAGATTTTGGACGAATTTTTTAAGAATTTTCAAATTTTCAGATAGGAGGTTCCAGATAAGGTCAAAAACTACATACTCAGATCTTCACCAAACTTTGCAGGGATACATTGGATGTCAAGACACGTGGAAAAAACGTACAAAACAAGAGATTGGGGTCATCAAGATTTTGGACGGATTTTTTAGGAATTTTCAAATTTTCAGATGGGAGGTTCCAGATAAGGTCAAAAACTACATACTCAGATCTTCACCAAACATTGCAGGGATACATTGGATGTCAAGACACGTGGAAAAAACGTACAAAACAAGAGATTGGAGACATCAAAATTTTGGACGAATTTTTTAAGAATTTTCAAATTTTCAGATAGGAGGTTCCAGATGAGGTCAAAAACTACATACTCAGATCTTCACCAAACTTTGCAGGAATACTTTGCATGTCAAGACACGTGGAAAAAACGTACAAAACAAGAGATCGGAGACATCAAGATTTTCGACGAATTTTTTAAGAATTTTCAAATTTTCAGATGGGAGGTTCCAGATAAGGTCAAAAACGACATACTCAGATCTTCACCAAACTTTGCATGGATACATTGGATGTCAAGACACGTGGAAAAAACATACAAAACATAGGATTGGTGACATCAAGATTTTGGACGAATTTTTTAAGAATTTTCAAATTTTCAGATAGGAGGTTCCATATAAGGTCAAAAACTACATACTCAGATCTTCACCAAACTTTGCAGGGATACATTGGAGGTCGAGACACGTGGAAAAAAAGTACAAAACAAGAGTTTGGGGTCATCAAGATTTTGGACGGATTTTTTAGGAATTTTCAAATTTTCAGATGGGAGGTTCCAGATAAGGTCAAAAACTACATACTCAGATCTTCACCAAACATTGCAGGGATACATTGGATGTCAAGACACGTGGAAAAAACGTACAAAACAAGAGATTGGAGACATCAAGATTTTGGACGAATTTTTTAAGAATTTTCAAATTTTCAGATAGGAGGTTCCAGATGAGGTCAAAAACTACATACTCAGATCTTCACCAAACTTTGCAGGAATACTTTGCATGTCAAGACACGTGGAAAAAACGTACAAAACAAGAGATCGGAGACATCAAGATTTTCGACGATTTTTTTAAGAATTTTCAAATTTTCAGATGGGAGGTTCCAGATAAAGTCAAAAACGACATACTCAGATCTTCACCAAACTTTGCAGGGTTCCATTGGAGGTCGAGACACGTGGAAAAAACGTACAAAACAAGAGATTGGAGACATCAAGATTTTGGACGAATTTTTTAAGAATTTTCAAATTTTCAGATAGGAGGTTCCATATAAGGTCAAAAACTACATACTCAGATCTTCACCAAACTTTGCAGGTATACATTGGATGTCAAGACACGTGGAAAAAACGTACAAAACAAGAGATTGGAGACATCAAGATTTTCGACGAATTTTTTAAGAATTTTCAAATTTTCAGAAAGGATGTTCCAGATAAGGTCAAAAACGACATACTCAGATCTTCACCAAACTTTGCATGGATACATTATGTGTCAAGACACGTGGAAAAAACGTACAAAACAAGAGATTGGAGGCATCAAGATATTGGTCGAATTTTTTAAGAATTTTCAAATTTTCAGATGGGAGGTTCCAGATAAGGTCAAAAACTACATACTCAGATCTTCACCAAACTTTGCAGGGATACATTGGATGTCAAGACACGTGGAAAAAACGTACAAAACAAGAGATTGGAGACATCAAGATTTTGGACGAATTTTTTAAGAATTTTTAAATTTTCAGATAGGAGGTTCCATATAAGGTCAAAAACTACATACTCAGATCTTCACCAAACTTTGCATGGATACATTATGTGTCAAGACACGTGGAAAAAACGTACAAAACAAGAGATTGGAGACATCAAGATATTGGTCGAATTTTTTAAGAATTTTCAAATTTTCAGATGGGAGGTTCCAGATAAGGTCAAAAACTACATACTCAGATCTTCACCAAACTTTGCAGGGATACATTGGATGTCAAGACACGTGGAAAAAACGTACAAAACAAGAGATAGGAGACATCAAGATTTTGGACGAATTTTTTAACAATCTTCAAATTTTCAGAAAGGATGTTCCAGATAAGGTCAAAAACAACATACTCAGATCTTCACCAAACTTTGCAGGGATACATTGGATATCCAGACACGTGGAAAAAACGTACAAAACAAGAGATTGGAGACATCAAGATTTTGGACGAATTTTTTAAGAATTTTCAAATTTTCAGATAGGAGGTTCCAGATAAGATCAAAAACTTTATACTCAGATCTTCACCAAACTTTGCAGGGATACATTGGATGTCAAGACACGTGGAAAAAAAGTATAAAACAAGAGATTGGGGTCATCAAGATTTTGGACGGATTTTTTAGGAATTTTCAAATTTTCAGATGGGAGGTTCCATATAAGGTCAAAAAATACATACTCAGATCTTCACCAAACTTTGCAGGGATACATTGGATGTCAAGACACGTGGAAAAAACGTACAAAACAAGAGATTGGAGACATCAAGATTTTCGACGAATTTTTTAAGAATTTTCAAATTTTCAGAAAGGATGTTCCAGATAAGGTCAAAAACGACATACTCAGAACTTCACCAAACTTTGCAGGGATACATTGGAGGTCGAGACACGTGGAAAAAACGTACAAAACAAGAGATTGGAGACATCAAGATTTTGGACGAATTTTTGAAGAATTTTCAAATTTTCTGATAGGAGGTCCCAGATAAGGTCAAAAACTACATACTCAGATCTCCACCAAACATTGCAGGGATACATTGGATGTCAAGACACGTGGAAAAAACGTACAAAACAAGAGATTGGAGACATCAAGATTTTCGACGAATTTTTGAAGAATTTTCAAATTTTCAGATAGGAGGTTCCAGATAAGGTCAAAAACTACATACTCAGATCTTCACCAAACGTTGCAGGGATACTTTGCATGTCAAGACACGTGGAAAAAACGTACAAAACAAGAGATTGGAGACATCAAGATTTTGGACGAATTTTTTAAGAATTTTCAAATTTTCAGATGGGAGGTTCCAGATAAGGTCAAAAACGACATACTCAGATCTTCACCAAACTTTGCATGGATACATTGGATGTCAAGACACGTGGAAAAAACGTACAAAACAAGAGATTGGGGTCATCAAGATTTTGCACGGATTTTTTAGGAATTTTCAAATTTTCAGATGGTCAAAAACTACATACTCAGATCTTCACCAAACTTTGCAGGGATACATTGGATGTCAAGACACGTGGAAAAAACGTACAAAACAAGAGATTGGAGACATCAAGATTTTGGACGAATTTTTTAAGAATTTTCAAATTTTCAGATAGGAGGTTCCATATAAGGTCAAAAACTACATACTCAGATCTTCACCAAACTTTGCATGGATACATTATGTGTCAAGACACGTGGAAAAAACGTACAAAACAAAAGATTGGAGACATCAAGATTTTGGTCGAATTTTTTAAGAATTTTCAAATTTTCAGATGGGAGGTTCCAGATAAGGTCAAAAACGACATACTCAGATCTTCACCAAACTTTGCAGGGATACATTGGATATCAAGACACGTGGAAAAAACGTACAAAACAAGAGATTTTGAGACATCAAGATTTTGGACGAATTTTTTAAGAATTTTCAAATTTTCAGATAGGAGGTTCCAGATAAGATCAAAAACTACATACTCAGATCTTCACCAAACTTTGCAGGGATACATTGGATGTCAAGACACGTGGAAAAAAAGTACAAAACAAGAGATTGGGGTCATCAAGATTTTGGACGGATTTTTTAGGAATTTTCAAATTTTCAGATGGGAGGTTCCATATAAGGTCAAAAACTACATACTCAGATCTTCACCAAACTTTGCAGGGATACATTGGATGTCAAGACACGTGGAAAAAACGTACAAAACAAGAGATTGGAGACATCAAGATTTTCGACGAATTTTTTAAGAATTTTCAAATTTTCAGAAAGGATGTTCCAGATAAGGTCAAAAACGACATACTCAGATCTTCACCAAACTTTGCAGGGATACATTGGAGGTCGAGACACGTGGAAAAAACGTACAAAACAAGAGATTGGAGACATCAAGATTTTGGACGAATTTTTGAAGAATTTTCAAATTTTCTGATAGGAGGTCCCAGATAAGGTCAAAAACTACATACTCAGATCTCCACCAAACATTGCAGGGATACATTGGATGTCAAGACACGTGGAAAAAACGTACAAAACAAGAGATTGGAGACATCAAGATTTTCGACGAATTTTTGAAGAATTTTCAAATTTTCAGATAGGAGGTTCCAGATAAGGTCAAAAACTACATACTCAGATCTTCACCAAACGTTGCAGGGATACTTTGCATGTCAAGACACGTGGAAAGAACGTACAAAACAAGAGATTGGAGACATCAAGATTTTGGACGAATTTTTTAAGAATTTTCAAATTTTCAGAAAGGATGTTCCAGATAAGGTCAAAAACGACATACTCAGATCTTCACCAAACTTTGCAGGGATACATTGGATGTCAAGACACGTGGAAAAAACGTACAAAACAAGAGATTGGAGACATCAAATTTTGGACGAATTTTTTAAGAATTTTCAAATTTTCAGAAAGGATGTTCCAGATAAGGTCAAAAACGACATACTCAGATCTTCACCAAACTTTGCAGGGATACATTGGAGGTCAAGACACGTGGAAAAAACGTACAAAACAAGAGATTGGAGACATCAAGATTTTCGACGAATTTTTGAAGAATTTTCAAATTTTCAGATAGGAGGTTCCAGATAAGGTCAAAAACTACATACTCAGATCTTCACCAAACGTTGCAGGGATACTTTGCATGTCAAGACACGTGGAAAAAACGTACAAAACAAGAGATTGGAGACATCAAGATTTTCGACAAATTTTTTAAGAATTTTCAAATTTTCAGATGGGAGGTTCCAGATAAGGTCAAAAACGACATACTCAGATCTTCACCAAACTTTGCATGGATACATTGGATGTCAAGACACGTGGAAAAAACGTACAAAACAAGAGATTGGAGACATCAAGATTTTGGACGAATTTTTTAAGAATTCTCAAATTTTCAGAAAGGAGGTTCCATATAAGGTCAAAAACTACAAAGTCAGATCTTCACCAAACTTTGCAGGGATACATTGGATGTCAAGACACGTGGAAAAAACGTACAAAACAAGAGATTGGGGTCATCAAGATTTTGGACGAATTTTTTAAGAATTTTCAAATTTTCAGAAAGGAGGTTCCATATAAGGTCAAAAACTACATACTCAGATCTTCACCAAACTTTGCAGGGATACATTGAATGTCAAGACACGTGGAAAAAACGTACAAAACAAGAGATTGGGGTCATCAAGATTTTGGACGGATTTTTTAGGAATTTTCAAATTTTCAGATGGGAGGTTCCAGATAAGGTCAAAAACTACATACTCAGATCTTCACCAAACTTTGCAGGGATACATTGGATGTCAAGACACGTGGAAAAAACGTACAAAACAAGAGATTGGAGACATCAAGATTTTGGACGAATTTTTTAAGAATTTTTAAATTTTCAGATAGGAGGTTCCATATAAGGTCAAAAACTACATACTCAGATCTTCACCAAACTTTGCAGGGATACATTGGATGTCAAGACACGTGGAAAAAACGTACAAAACAAGAGATAGGAGACATCAAGATTTTGGACGAATTTTTTAACAATTTTCAAATTTTCAGAAAGGATGTTCCAGATAAGGTCAAAAACGACATACTCAGATCTTCACCAAACTTTGCAGGGATACATTGGATATCAAGACACGTGGAAAAAACGTACAAAACAAGAGATTGGAGACATCAAGATTTTGGACGAATTTTTGAAGAATTTTCAAATTTTCTGATAGGAGGTCCCAGATAAGGTCAAAAACTACATACTCAGATCTCCACCAAACATTGCAGGGATACATTGGATGTCAAGACACGTGGAAAAAACGTACAAAACAAGAGATTGGAGACATCAAGATTTTCGACGAATTTTTGAAGAATTTTCAAATTTTCAGATAGGAGGTTCCAGATAAGGTCAAAAACTACATACTCAGATCTTCACCAAACGTTGCAGGGATACTTTGCATGTCAAGACACGTGGAAAAAACGTACAAAACAAGAGATTGGAGACATCAAGATTTTGGACGAATTTTTTAAGAATTTTCAAATTTTCAGAAAGGATGTTCCAGATAAGGTCAAAAACGACATACTCAGATCTTCACCAAACTTTGCAGGGATACATTGGATGTCAAGACACGTGGAAAAAACGTACAAAACAAGAGATTGGAGACATCAAATTTTGGACGAATTTTTTAAGAATTTTCAAATTTTCAGAAAGGATGCTCCAGATAAGGTCAAAAACGACATACTCAGAACTTCACCAAACTTTGCAGGGATACATTGGAGGTCGAGACACGTGGAAAAAACGTACAAAACAAGAGATTGGAGACATCAAGATTTTGGACGAATTTTTGAAGAATTTTCAAATTTTCTGATAGGAGGTCCCAGATAAGGTCAAAAACTACATACTCAGATCTCCACCAAACATTGCAGGGATACATTGGATGTCAAGACACGTGGAAAAAACGTACAAAACAAGAGATTGGAGACATCAAGATTTTCGACGAATTTTTGAAGAATTTTCAAATTTTCAGATAGGAGGTTCCAGATAAGGTCAAAAACTACATACTCAGATCTTCACCAAACGTTGCAGGGATACTTTGCATGTCAAGACACGTGGAAAAAACGTACAAAACAAGAGATTGGAGACATCAAGATTTTGGACGAATTTTTTAAGAATTTTCAAATTTTCAGATGGGAGGTTCCAGATAAGGTCAAAAACGACATACTCAGATCTTCACCAAACTTTGCATGGATACATTGGATGTCAAGACACGTGGAAAAAACGTACAAAACAAGAGATTGGGGTCATCAAGATTTTGCACGGATTTTTTAGGAATTTTCAAATTTTCAGATGGTCAAAAACTACATACTCAGATCTTCACCAAACTTTGCAGGGATACATTGGATGTCAAGACACGTGGAAAAAACGTACAAAACAAGAGATTGGAGACATCAAGATTTTGGACGAATTTTTTAAGAATTTTCAAATTTTCAGATAGGAGGTTCCATATAAGGTCAAAAACTACATACTCAGATCTTCACCAAACTTTGCATGGATACATTATGTGTCAAGACACGTGGAAAAAACGTACAAAACAAAAGATTGGAGACATCAAGATTTTGGTCGAATTTTTTAAGAATTTTCAAATTTTCAGATGGGAGGTTCCAGATAAGGTCAAAAACGACATACTCAGATCTTCACCAAACTTTGCAGGGATACATTGGATATCAAGACACGTGGAAAAAACGTACAAAACAAGAGATTGGGGTCATCAAGATTTTGGACGAATTTTTTAAGAATTTTCAAATTTTCAGAAAGGAGGTTCCATATAAGGTCAAAAACTACATACTCAGATCTTCACCAAACTTTGCAGGGATACATTGAATGTCAAGACACGTGGAAAAAACGTACAAAACAAGAGATTGGGGTCATCAAGATTTTGGACGGATTTTTTAGGAATTTTCAAATTTTCAGATGGGAGGTTCCAGATAAGGTCAAAAACTACATACTCAGATCTTCACCAAACTTTGCAGGGATACATTGGATGTCAAGACACGTGGAAAAAACGTACAAAACAAGAGATTGGAGACATCAAGATTTTGGACGAATTTTTTAAGAATTTTTAAATTTTCAGATAGGAGGTTCCATATAAGGTCAAAAACTACATACTCAGATCTTCACCAAACTTTGCATGGATACATTATGTGTCAAGACACGTGGAAAAAACGTACAAAACAAGAGATTGGAGACATCAAGATATTGGTCGAATTTTTTAAGAATTTTCAAATTTTCAGATGGGAGGTTCCAGATAAGGTCAAAAACTACATACTCAGATCTTCACCAAACTTTGCAGGGATACATTGGATGTCAAGACACGTGGAAAAAACGTACAAAACAAGAGATAGGAGACATCAAGATTTTGGACGAATTTTTTAACAATTTTCAAATTTTCAGAAAAGATGTTCCACATAAGGTCAAAAACGACATACTCAGATCTTCACCAAACTTTGCAGGGATACATTGGATATCAAGACACGTGGAAAAAACGTACAAAACAAGAGATTGGAGACATCAAGATTTTGGACGAATTTTTTAAGAATTTTCAAATTTTCAGATCGGAGGTTCCAGATAAGATCAAAAACTACATACTCAGATCTTCACCAAACTTTGCAGGGATACATTGGATGTCAAGACACGTGGAAAAAACGTACAAAACAAGAGATTGGGGTCATCAAGATTTTGGACGGATTTTTTAGGAATTTTCAAATTTTCAGATGGGAGGTTCCAGATAAGGTCAAAAACTACATACTCAGATCTTCACCAAACATTGCAGGGATACATTGGATGTCAAGACACGTGGAAAAAACGTACAAAAGAAGAGATTGGAGACATCAAGATTTTGGACGAATTTTTTAAGAATTTTCAAATTTTCAGATAGGAGGTTCCAGATGAGGTCAAAAACTACATACTCAGATCTTCACCAAACTTTGCAGGAATACTTTGCATGTCAAGACACGTGGAAAAAACGTACAAAACAAGAGATCGGAGACATCAAGATTTTCGACGAATTTTTTAAGAATTTTCAAATTTTCAGATGGGAGGTTCCAGATAAGGTCAAAAACGACATACTCAGATCTTCACCAAACTTTGCAGGGATCCATTGGAGGTCGAGACACGTGGAAAAAACGTACAAAACAAGAGATTGGAGACATCAAGATTTTGGACGAATTTTTTAAGAATTTTCAAATTTTCAGATAGGAGGTTCCAGATGAGGTCAAAAACTACATACTCAGATCTTCACCAAACTTTGCAGGAATACTTTGCATGTCAAGACACGTGGAAAAAACGTACAAAACAAGAGATCGGAGACATCAAGATTTTCGACGAATTTTTTAAGAATTTTCAAATTTTCAGATGGGAGGTTCCAGATAAGGTCAAAAACGACATACTCAGATCTTCACCAAACTTTGCAGGGATCCATTGGAGGTCGAGACACGTGGAAAAAACTTACAAAACAAGAGATTGGAGACATCAAGATTTTGGACGAATTTTTTAAGAATTTTCAAATTTTCAGATAGGAGGTTCCATATAAGGTCAAAAACTACATACTCAGATCTTCACCAAACTTTGCAGGGATACATTGGATGTCAAGACACGTGGAAAAAACGTACAAAACAAGAGATTGGAGACATCAAGATTTTCGACGAATTTTTTAAGAATTTTCAAATTTTCAGAAAGGATGTTCCAGATAAGGTCAAAAACGACATACTCAGATCTTCACCAAACTTTGCAGGGATCCATTGGAGGTCGAGACACGTGGAAAAAACGTACAAAACAAGAGATTGGAGACATCAAGATTTTGGACGAATTTTTGAAGAATTTTCAAATTTTCAGATAGGAGGTTCCAGATAAGGTCTAAAACTACATACTCAGATCTCCACCAAACATTGCAGGAATACATTGGATGTCAAGACACGTGGAAAAAACGTACAAAACAAGAGATCGGAGACATCAAGATTTTCGACGAATTTTTGAAGAATTTTCAAATTTTCAGATAGGAGGTTCCAGATAAGGTCAAAAACTACATGCTCAGATCTTCACCAAACGTTGCAGGGATACTTTGCATGTCAAGACACGTGGAAAAAACTTACAAAACAAAAGATTGGAGACATCAAGATTTTCGACGATTTTTTTAGAATTTTCAAATTTTCAGATGGGAGGTTCCAGATAAGGTCAAAAACGACATACTCAGATCTTCACCAAACTTTGCATTAATACATTGGATGTCAAGACACGTGGAAAAAACGTACAAAACAAGAGATTGGAGACATCAAGATTTTGGACGAATTTTTTAAGAATTCTCAAATTTTCAGAAAGGAGGTTCCATATAAAGTCAAAAACTACATACTCAGATCTTCACCAAACTTTGCAGGGATACTTTGGATGTCAAGACACGTGGAAAAAACGTACAAAACAAGAGATTGGGGTCATCAAGATTTTGGACGAATTTTTTAAGAATTTTCAAATTTTCAGATGGGAGGTTCAATATAAGGTCAAAAACTACATACTCAGATCTTCACCAAACTTTGCATGGATACATTGGATGTCAAGACACGTGGAAAAAACATACAAAACATAGGATTCGGAACATCAAGATTTTGGTCGATTTTTTTAAGAATTTCAAATTTTCAGATAGGAGGTTCCATATAAGGTCAAAAACTACATACTCAGATCTTCACCAAACATTGCAGGAATACATTGGATGTCAAGACACGTGGAAAAAACGTACAAAACAAGAGATTGGGGTCATCAAGATTTTGCACGGATTTTTTAGGAATTTTCAAATTTTCAGATGGGAGGTTCCAGATAAGGTCAAAAACTACATACTCAGATCTTCACCAAACTTTGCAGGGATACATTGGATGTCAAGACACGTGGAAAAAACGTACAAAACAAGAGATTGGAGACATCAAGATTTTGGACGAATTTTTTAAGAATTTTCAAATTTTCAGATAGGAGGTTCCATATAAGGTCAAAAACTACATACTCAGATCTTCACCAAACTTTGCATGGATACATTATGTGTCAAGACACGTGGAAAAAACGTACAAAACAAAAGATTGGAGACATCAAGATTTTGGTCGAATTTTTTAAGAATTTTCAAATTTTCAGATGGGAGGTTCCAGATAAGGTCAAAAACTACATACTCAGATCTTCACCAAACTTTGCAGGGATACATTGGATGTCAAGACACGTGGAAAAAACGTACAAAAAAGAGATTGGAGACATCAAGATTTTGGACGAATTTTTTAACAATTTTCAAATTTTCAGAAAGGATGTTCCAGATAAGGTCAAAAACGACATACTCAGATCTTCACCAAACTTTGCAGGGATACATTGGATATCAAGACACGTGGAAAAAACGTACAAAACAAGAGATTGGAGACATCAAGATTTTGGACGAATTTTTTAAGAATTTTCAAATTTTCAGATAGGAGGTTCCAGATAAGGTCAAAAACTACATACTCAGATCTTCACCAAACTTTGCAGGGATACATTGGATGTCAAGACACGTGGAAAAAACGTACAAAACAAGAGATTGGGGTCATCAAGATTTTGGACGGATTTTTTAGGAATTTTCAAATTTTCAGATGGGAGGTTCCAGATAAGGTCAAAAACTACATACTCAGATCTTCACCAAACTTTGCAGGGATACATTGGATGTCAAGACACGTGGAAAAAACGTACAAAACAAGAGATTGGAGACATCAAGATTATGGACGAATTTTTTGAGAATTTTCAAATTTTCAGAAAGGAGGTTCCATATAAGGTCAAAAACTACATACTCAGATCTTCACCAAACTTTGCAGGGATACATTGGATGTCAAGACACGTGGAAAAAACGTACAAAACAAGAGATTGGAGACATCAAGATTTTCGACGAATTTTTTAAGAATTTTCAAATTTTCAGAAAGGATGTTCCAGATAAGGTCAAAAACGACATACTCAGATCTTCACCAAACTTTGCAGGGATACATTGGAGGTCGAGACACGTGGAAAAAACGTACAAAACAAGAGATTGGAGACATCAAGATTTTGGACGAATTTTTGAAGAATTTTCAAATTTTCTGATAGGAGGTCCCAGATAAGGTCAAAAACTACATACTCAGATCTCCACCAAACATTGCAGGGATACATTGGATGTCAAGACACGTGGAAAAAACGTACAAAACAAGAGATTGGAGACATCAAGATTTTCGACGAATTTTTGAAGAATTTTCAAATTTTCAGATAGGAGGTTCCAGATAAGGTCAAAAACTACATACTCAGATCTTCACCAAACGTTGCAGGGATACTTTGCATGTCAAGACACGTGGAAAAAACGTACAAAACAAGAGATTGGAGACATCAAGATTTTCGACGAATTTTTTAAGAATTTTCAAATTTTCAGATGGGAGGTTCCAGATAAGGTCAAAAACGACATACTCAGATCTTCACCAAACTTTGCATGGATACATTGGATGTCAAGACACGTGGAAAAAAAGGTACAAAACAAGAGATTGGGGTCATCAAGATTTTGCACGGATTTTTTAAGAATTTTCAAATTTTCAGATGGGAGGTTCCAGATAAGGTCAAAAACGACATACTCAGATCTTCACCAAACTTTGCATGGATACATTGGATGTCAAGACACGTGGAAAAAACGTACAAAACAAGAGATTGGAGACATCAAGATTTTGGACGAATTTTTTAAGAATTCTCAAATTTTCAGAAAGGAGGTTCCATATAAGGTCAAAAACTACATACTCAGATCTTCACCAAACTTTGCAGGGATACATTGGATGTCAAGACACGTGGAAAAAAAGTATAAAACGAGAGATTGGGGTCATCAAGATTTTGGACGGATTTTTTAGGAATTTTCAAATTTTCAGATGGGAGGTTCCATATAAGGTCAAAAACTACATACTCAGATCTTCACCAAACTTTGCAGGGATACATTGGATGTCAAGACACGTGGAAAAAACGTACAAAACAAGAGATTGGAGACATCAAGATTTTCGACGAATTTTTTAAGAATTTTCAAATTTTCAGAAAGGATGTTCCAGATAAGGTCAAAAACGACATACTCAGAACTTCACCAAACTTTGCAGGGATACATTGGAGGTCGAGACACGTGGAAAAAACGTACAAAACAAGAGATTGGAGACATCAAGATTTTGGACGAATTTTTGAAGAATTTTCAAATTTTCTGATAGGAGGTCCCAGATAAGGTCAAAAACTACATACTCAGATCTCCACCAAACATTGCAGGGATACATTGGATGTCAAGACACGTGGAAAAAACGTACAAAACAAGAGATTGGAGACATCAAGATTTTCGACGAATTTTTGAAGAATTTTCAAATTTTCAGATAGGAGGTTCCAGATAAGGTCAAAAACTACATACTCAGATCTTCACCAAACGTTGCAGGGATACTTTGCATGTCAAGACACGTGGAAAAAACGTACAAAACAAGAGATTGGAGACATCAAGATTTTGGACGAATTTTTTAAGAATTTTCAAATTTTCAGATGGGAGGTTCCAGATAAGGTCAAAAACGACATACTCAGATCTTCACCAAACTTTGCATGGATACATTGGATGTCAAGACACGTGGAAAAAACGTACAAAACAAGAGATTGGGGTCATCAAGATTTTGCACGGATTTTTTAGGAATTTTCAAATTTTCAGATGGTCAAAAACTACATACTCAGATCTTCACCAAACTTTGCAGGGATACATTGGATGTCAAGACACGTGGAAAAAACGTACAAAACAAGAGATTGGAGACATCAAATTTTGGACGAATTTTTTAAGAATTTTCAAATTTTCAGAAAGGATGTTCCAGATAAGGTCAAAAACGACATACTCAGATCTTCACCAAACTTTGCAGGGATACATTGGAGGTCAAGACACGTGGAAAAAACGTACAAAACAAGAGATTGGAGACATCAAGATTTTCGACGAATTTTTGAAGAATTTTCAAATTTTCAGATAGGAGGTTCCAGATAAGGTCAAAAACTACATACTCAGATCTTCACCAAACGTTGCAGGGATACTTTGCATGTCAAGACACGTGGAAAAAACGTACAAAACAAGAGATTGGAGACATCAAGATTTTCGACGAATTTTTTAAGAATTTTCAAATTTTCAGATGGGAGGTTCCAGATAAGGTCAAAAACGACATACTCAGATCTTCACCAAACTTTGCATGGATACATTGGATGTCAAGACACGTGGAAAAAACGTACAAAACAAGAGATTGGAGACATCAAGATTTTGGACGAATTTTTTAAGAATTCTCAAATTTTCAGAAAGGAGGTTCCATATAAGGTCAAAAACTACAAAGTCAGATCTTCACCAAACTTTGCAGGGATACATTGGATGTCAAGACACGTGGAAAAAACGTACAAAACAAGAGATTGGGGTCATCAAGATTTTGGACGAATTTTTTAAGAATTTTCAAATTTTCAGAAAGGAGGTTACATATAAGGTCAAAAACTACATACTCAGATCTTCACCAAACTTTGCAGGGATACATTGAATGTCAAGACACGTGGAAAAAACGTACAAAACAAGAGATTGGGGTCATCAAGATTTTGGACGGATTTTTTAGGAATTTTCAAATTTTCAGATGGGAGGTTCCAGATAAGGTCAAAAACTACATACTCAGATCTTCACCAAACTTTGCAGGGATACATTGGATGTCAAGACACGTGGAAAAAACGTACAAAACAAGAGATTGGAGACATCAAGATTTTGGACGAATTTTTTAAGAATTTTTAAATTTTCAGATAGGAGGTTCCATATAAGGTCAAAAACTACATACTCAGATCTTCACCAAACTTTGCAGGGATACATTGGATGTCAAGACACGTGGAAAAAACGTACAAAACAAGAGATAGGAGACATCAAGATTTTGGACGAATTTTTTAACAATTTTCAAATTTTCAGAAAGGATGTTCCAGATAAGGTCAAAAACGACATACTCAGATCTTCACCAAACTTTGCAGGGATACATTGGATATCAAGACACGTGGAAAAAACGTACAAAACAAGAGATTGGAGACATCAAGATTTTGGACGAATTTTTGAAGAATTTTCAAATTTTCTGATAGGAGGTCCCAGATAAGGTCAAAAACTACATACTCAGATCTCCACCAAACATTGCAAGGATACATTGGATGTCAAGACACGTGGAAAAAACGTACAAAACAAGAGATTGGAGACATCAAGATTTTCGACGAATTTTTGAAGAATTTTCAAATTTTCAGATAGGAGGTTCCAGATAAGGTCAAAAACTACATACTCAGATCTTCACCAAACGTTGCAGGGATACTTTGCATGTCAAGACACGTGGAAAAAACGTACAAAACAAGAGATTGGAGACATCAAGATTTTGGACGAATTTTTTAAGAATTTTCAAATTTTCAGAAAGGATGTTCCAGATAAGGTCAAAAACGACATACTCAGATCTTCACCAAACTTTGCAGGGATACATTGGATGTCAAGACACGTGGAAAAAACGTACAAAACAAGAGATTGGAGACATCAAATTTTGGACGAATTTTTTAAGAATTTTCAAATTTTCAGAAAGGATGTTCCAGATAAGGTCAAAAACGACATACTCAGATCTTCACCAAACTTTGCAGGGATACATTGGAGGTCAAGACACGTGGAAAAAACGTACAAAACAAGAGATTGGAGACATCAAGATTTTCGACGAATTTTTGAAGAATTTTCAAATTTTCAGATAGGAGGTTCCAGATAAAGTCAAAAACTACATACTCAGATCTTCACCAAACGTTGCAGGGATACTTTGCATGTCAAGACACGTGGAAAAAACGTACAAAACAAGAGATTGGAGACATCAAGATTTTCGACGAATTTTTTAAGAATTTTCAAATTTTCAGATGGGAGGTTCCAGATAAGGTCAAAAACGACATACTCAGATCTTCACCAAACTTTGCATGTATACATTGGATGTCAAGACACGTGGAAAAAACGTACAAAACAAGAGATTGGAGACATCAAGATTTTGGACGAATTTTTTAAGAATTCTCAAATTTTCAGAAAGGAGGTTCCATATAAGGTCAAAAACTACAAACTCAGATCTTCACCAAACTTTGCAGGGATACATTGGATGTCAAGACACGTGGAAAAAACGTACAAAACAAGAGATTGGGGTCATCAAGATTTTGGAAGAATTTTTTAAGAATTTTCAAATTTTCAGAAAGTAGGTTCCATATAAGGTCAAAAACTACATACTCAGATCTTCACCAAACTTTGCAGGGATACATTGAATGTCAAGACACGTGGAAAAAACGTACAAAACAAGAGATTGGGGTCATCAAGATTTTGGACGGATTTTTTAGGAATTTTCAAATTTTCAGATGGGAGGTTCCAGATAAGGTCAAAAACTACATACTCAGATCTTCACCAAACTTTGCAGGGATACATTGGATGTCAAGACACGTGGAAAAAACGTACAAAACAAGAGATTGGGGTCATCAAGATTTTGGACGGATTTTTTAGGAATTTTCAAATTTTCAGATGGGAGGTTCCAGATAAGGTCAAAAACTACATACTCAGATCTTCACCAAACATTGCAGGGATACATTGGATGTCAAGACACGTGGAAAAAACGTACAAAAGAAGAGATTGGAGACATCAAGATTTTGGACGAATTTTTTAAGAATTTTCAAATTTTCAGATAGGAGGTTCCAGATGAGGTCAAAAACTACATACTCAGATCTTCACCAAACTTTGCAGGAATACTTTGCATGTCAAGACACGTGGAAAAAACGTACAAAACAAGAGATCGGAGACATCAAGATTTTCGACGAATTTTTTAAGAATTTTCAAATTTTCAGATGGGAGGTTCCAGATAAGGTCAAAAACGACATACTCAGATCTTCACCAAACTTTGCAGGGATCCATTGGAGGTCGAGACACGTGGAAAAAACGTACAAAACAAGAGATTGGAGACATCAAGATTTTGGACGAATTTTTTAAGAATTTTCAAATTTTCAGATAGGAGGTTCCAGATGAGGTCAAAAACTACATACTCAGATCTTCACCAAACTTTGCAGGAATACTTTGCATGTCAAGACACGTGGAAAAAACGTACAAAACAAGAGATCGGAGACATCAAGATTTTCGACGAATTTTTTAAGAATTTTCAAATTTTCAGATGGGAGGTTCCAGATAAGGTCAAAAACGACATACTCAGATCTTCACCAAACTTTGCAGGGATCCATTGGAGGTCGAGACACGTGGAAAAAACTTACAAAACAAGAGATTGGAGACATCAAGATTTTGGACGAATTTTTTAAGAATTTTCAAATTTTCAGATAGGAGGTTCCATATAAGGTCAAAAACTACATACTCAGATCTTCACCAAACTTTGCAGGGATACATTGGATGTCAAGACACGTGGAAAAAACGTACAAAACAAGAGATTGGAGACATCAAGATTTTCGACGAATTTTTTAAGAATTTTCAAATTTTCAGAAAGGATGTTCCAGATAAGGTCAAAAACGACATACTCAGATCTTCACCAAACTTTGCAGGGATCCATTGGAGGTCGAGACACGTGGAAAAAACGTACAAAACAAGAGATTGGAGACATCAAGATTTTGGACGAATTTTTGAAGAATTTTCAAATTTTCAGATAGGAGGTTCCAGATAAGGTCTAAAACTACATACTCAGATCTCCACCAAACATTGCAGGAATACATTGGATGTCAAGACACGTGGAAAAAACGTACAAAACAAGAGATCGGAGACATCAAGATTTTCGACGAATTTTTGAAGAATTTTCAAATTTTCAGATAGGAGGTTCCAGATAAGGTCAAAAACTACATGCTCAGATCTTCACCAAACGTTGCAGGGATACTTTGCATGTCAAGACACGTGGAAAAAACTTACAAAACAAAAGATTGGAGACATCAAGATTTTCGACGATTTTTTTAGAATTTTCAAATTTTCAGATGGGAGGTTCCAGATAAGGTCAAAAACGACATACTCAGATCTTCACCAAACTTTGCATTAATACATTGGATGTCAAGACACGTGGAAAAAACGTACAAAACAAGAGATTGGAGACATCAAGATTTTGGACGAATTTTTTAAGAATTCTCAAATTTTCAGAAAGGTGGTTCCATATAAAGTCAAAAACTACATACTCAGATCTTCACCAAACTTTGCAGGGATACTTTGGATGTCAAGACACGTGGAAAAAACGTACAAAACAAGAGATTGGGGTCATCAAGATTTTGGACGAATTTTTTAAGAATTTTCAAATTTTCAGATGGGAGGTTCAATATAAGGTCAAAAACTACATACTCAGATCTTCACCAAACTTTGCATGGATACATTGGATGTCAAGACACGTGGAAAAAACATACAAAACATAGGATTCGGAACATCAAGATTTTGGTCGATTTTTTTAAGAATTTTCAAATTTTCAGATAGGAGGTTCCATATAAGGTCAAAAACTACATACTCAGATCTTCACCAAACATTGCAGGAATACATTGGATGTCAAGACACGTGGAAAAAACGTACAAAACAAGAGATTGGGGTCATCAAGATTTTGCACGGATTTTTTAGGAATTTTCAAATTTTCAGATGGGAGGTTCCAGATAAGGTCAAAAACTACATACTCAGATCTTCACCAAACTTTGCAGGGATACATTGGATGTCAAGACACGTGGAAAAAACGTACAAAACAAGAGATTGGAGACATCAAGATTTTGGACGAATTTTTTAAGAATTTTCAAATTTTCAGATAGGAGGTTCCATATAAGGTCAAAAACTACATACTCAGATCTTCACCAAACTTTGCATGGATACATTATGTGTCAAGACACGTGGAAAAAACGTACAAAACAAAAGATTGGAGACATCAAGATTTTGGTCGAATTTTTTAAGAATTTTCAAATTTTCAGATGGGAGGTTCCAGATAAGGTCAAAAACTACATACTCAGATCTTCACCAAACTTTGCAGGGATACATTGGATGTCAAGACACGTGGAAAAAACGTACAAAAAAGAGATTGGAGACATCAAGATTTTGGACGAATTTTTTAACAATTTTCAAATTTTCAGAAAGGATGTTCCAGATAAGGTCAAAAACGACATACTCAGATCTTCACCAAACTTTGCAGGGATACATTGGATATCAAGACACGTGGAAAAAACGTACAAAACAAGAGATTGGAGACATCAAGATTTTGGACGAATTTTTTAAGAATTTTCAAATTTTCAGATAGGAGGTTCCAGATAAGGTCAAAAACTACATACTCAGATCTTCACCAAACTTTGCAGGGATACATTGGATGTCAAGACACGTGGAAAAAACGTACAAAACAAGAGATTGGGGTCATCAAGATTTTGGACGGATTTTTTAGGAATTTTCAAATTTTCAGATGGGAGGTTCCAGATAAGGTCAAAAACTACATACTCAGATCTTCACCAAACTTTGCAGGGATACATTGGATGTCAAGACACGTGGAAAAAACGTACAAAACAAGAGATTGGAGACATCAAGATTATGGACGAATTTTTTGAGAATTTTCAAATTTTCAGAAAGGAGGTTCCATATAAGGTCAAAAACTACATACTCAGATCTTCACCAAACTTTGCAGGGATACATTGGATGTCAAGACACGTGGAAAAAACGTACAAAACAAGAGATTGGAGACATCAAGATTTTCGACGAATTTTTTAAGAATTTTCAAATTTTCAGAAAGGATGTTCCAGATAAGGTCAAAAACGACATACTCAGATCTTCACCAAACTTTGCAGGGATACATTGGAGGTCGAGACACGTGGAAAAAACGTACAAAACAAGAGATTGGAGACATCAAGATTTTGGACGAATTTTTGAAGAATTTTCAAATTTTCTGATAGGAGGTCCCAGATAAGGTCAAAAACTACATACTCAGATCTCCACCAAACATTGCAGGGATACATTGGATGTCAAGACACGTGGAAAAAACGTACAAAACAAGAGATTGGAGACATCAAGATTTTCGACGAATTTTTGAAGAATTTTCAAATTTTCAGATAGGAGGTTCCAGATAAGGTCAAAAACTACATACTCAGATCTTCACCAAACGTTGCAGGGATACTTTGCATGTCAAGACACGTGGAAAAAACGTACAAAACAAGAGATTGGAGACATCAAGATTTTCGACGAATTTTTTAAGAATTTTCAAATTTTCAGATGGGAGGTTCCAGATAAGGTCAAAAACGACATACTCAGATCTTCACCAAACTTTGCATGGATACATTGGATGTCAAGACACGTGGAAAAAACGTACAAAACAAGAGATTGGGGTCATCAAGATTTTGCACGGATTTTTTAAGAATTTTCAAATTTTCAGATGGGAGGTTCCAGATAAGGTCAAAAACGACATACTCAGATCTTCACCAAACTTTGCATGGATACATTGGATGTCAAGACACGTGGAAAAAACGTACAAAACAAGAGATTGGAGACATCAAGATTTTGGACGAATTTTTTAAGAATTCTCAAATTTTCAGAAAGGAGGTTCCATATAAGGTCAAAAACTACATACTCAGATCTTCACCAAACTTTGCAGGGATACATTGGATGTCAAGACACGTGGAAAAAAAGTATAAAACAAGAGATTGGGGTCATCAAGATTTTGGACGGATTTTTTAGGAATTTTCAAATTTTCAGATGGGAGGTTCCATATAAGGTCAAAAACTACATACTCAGATCTTCACCAAACTTTGCAGGGATACATTGGATGTCAAGACACGTGGAAAAAACGTACAAAACAAGAGATTGGAGACATCAAGATTTTCGACGAATTTTTTAAGAATTTTCAAATTTTCAGAAAGGATGTTCCAGATAAGGTCAAAAACGACATACTCAGAACTTCACCAAACTTTGCAGGGATACATTGGAGGTCGAGACACGTGGAAAAAACGTACAAAACAAGAGATTGGAGACATCAAGATTTTGGACGAATTTTTGAAGAATTTTCAAATTTTCTGATAGGAGGTCCCAGATAAGTTCAAAAACTACATACTCAGATCTCCACCAAACATTGCAGGGATACATTGGATGTCAAGACACGTGGAAAAAACGTACAAAACAAGAGATTGGAGACATCAAGATTTTCGACGAATTTTTGAAGAATTTTCAAATTTTCAGATAGGAGGTTCCAGATAAGGTCAAAAACTACATACTCAGATCTTCACCAAACGTTGCAGGGATACTTTGCATGTCAAGACACGTGGAAAAAACGTACAAAACAAGAGATTGGAGACATCAAGATTTTGGACGAATTTTTTAAGAATTTTCAAATTTTCAGATGGGAGGTTCCAGATAAGGTCAAAAACGACATACTCAGATCTTCACCAAACTTTGCATGGATACATTGGATGTCAAGACACGTGGAAAAAACGTACAAAACAAGAGATTGGGGTCATCAAGATTTTGCACGGATTTTTTAGGAATTTTCAAATTTTCAGATGGTCAAAAACTACATACTCAGATCTTCACCAAACTTTGCAGGGATACATTGGATGTCAAGACACGTGGAAAAAACGTACAAAACAAGAGATTGGAGACATCAAGATTTTGGACGAATTTTTTAAGAATTTTCAAATTTTCAGATAGGAGGTTCCATATAAGGTCAAAAACTACATACTCAGATATTCACCAAACTTTGCATGGATACATTATGTGTCAAGACACGTGGAAAAAACGTACAAAACAAAAGATTGGAGACATCAAGATTTTGGTCGAATTTTTTAAGAATTTTCAAATTTTCAGATGGGAGGTTCCAGATAAGGTCAAAAACGACATACTCAGATCTTCACCAAACTTTGCAGGGATACATTGGATATCAAGACACGTGGAAAAAACGTACAAAACAAGAGATTTTGAGACATCAAGATTTTGGACGAATTTTTTAAGAATTTTCAAATTTTCAGATAGGAGGTTCCAGATAAGATCAAAAACTACATACTCAGATCTTCACCAAACTTTGCAGGGATACATTGGATGTCAAGACACGTGGAAAAAAAGTACAAAACAAGAGATTGGGGTCATCAAGATTTTGGACGGATTTTTTAGGAATTTTCAAATTTTCAGATGGGAGGTTCCATATAAGGTCAAAAACTACATACTCAGATCTTCACCAAACTTTGCAGGGATACATTGGATGTCAAGACACGTGGAAAAAACGTACAAAACAAGAGATTGGAGACATCAAGATTTTCGACGAATTTTTTAAGAATTTTCAAATTTTCAGAAAGGATGTTCCAGATAAGGTCAAAAACGACATACTCAGATCTTCACCAAACTTTGCAGGGATACATTGGAGGTCGAGACACGTGGAAAAAACGTACAAAACAAGAGATTGGAGACATCAAGATTTTGGACGAATTTTTGAAGAATTTTCAAATTTTCTGATAGGAGGTCCCAGATAAGGTCAAAAACTACATACTCAGATCTCCACCAAACATTGCAGGAATACATTGGATGTCAAGACACGTGGAAAAAACTTACAAAACAAGAGATTGGAGACATCAAGATTTTCGACGAATTTTTGAAGAATTTTCAAATTTTCAGATAGGAGGTTCCAGATAAGGTCAAAAACTACATACTCAGATCTTCACCAAACGTTGCAGGGATACTTTGCATGTCAAGACACGTGGAAAAAACGTACAAAACAAGAGATTGGAGACATCAAGATTTTGGACGAATTTTTTAAGAATTTTCAAATTTTCAGAAAGGATGTTCCAGATAAGGTCAAAAACGACATACTCAGATCTTCACCAAACTTTGCAGGGATACATTGGATGTCAAGACACGTGGAAAAAACGTACAAAACAAGAGATTGGAGACATCAAATTTTGGACGAATTTCTTAAGAATTTTCAAATTTTCAGAAAGGATGTTCCAGATAAGGTCAAAAACGACATACTCAGATCTTCACCAAACTTTGCAGGGATACATTGGAGGTCAAGACACGTGGAAAAAACGTACAAAACAAGAGATTGGAGACATCAAGATTTTCGACGAATTTTTGAAGAATTTTCAAATTTTCAGATAGGAGGTTCCAGATAAGGTCAAAAACTACATACTCAGATCTTCACCAAACGTTGCAGGGATACTTTGCATGTCAAGACACGTGGAAAAAACGTACAAAACAAGAGATTGGAGACATCAAGATTTTCGACGAATTTTTTAAGAATTTTCAAATTTTCAGATGGGAGGTTCCAGATAAGGTCAAAAACGACATACTCAGATCTTCACCAAACTTTGCATGGATACATTGGATGTCAAGACACGTGGAAAAAACGTACAAAACAAGAGATTGGAGACATCAAGATTTTGGACGAATTTTTTAAGAATTCTCAAATTTTCAGAAAGGAGGTTCCATATAAGGTCAAAAACTACAAAGTCAGATCTTCACCAAACTTTGCAGGGATACATTGGATGTCAAGACACGTGGAAAAAACGTACAAAACAAGAGATTGGGGTCATCAAGATTTTGGACGAATTTTTTAAGAATTTTCAAATTTTCAGAAAGGAGGTTCCATATAAGGTCAAAAACTACATACTCAGATCTTCACCAAACTTTGCAGGGATACATTGAATGTCAAGACACGTGGAAAAAACGTACAAAACAAGAGATTGGGGTCATCAAGATTTTGGACGGATTTTTTAGGAATTTTCAAATTTTCAGATGGGAGGTTCCAGATAAGGTCAAAAACTACATACTCAGATCTTCACCAAACTTTGCAGGGATACATTGGATGTCAAGACACGTGGAAAAAACGTACAAAACAAGAGATTGGAGACATCAAGATTTTGGACGAATTTTTTAAGAATTTTTAAATTTTCAGATAGGAGGTTCCATATAAGGTCAAAAACTACATACTCAGATCTTCACCAAACTTTGCAGGGATACATTGGATGTCAAGACACGTGGAAAAAACGTACAAAACAAGAGATAGGAGACATCAAGATTTTGGACGAATTTTTTAACAATTTTCAAATTTTCAGAAAGGATGTTCCAGATAAGGTCAAAAACGACATACTCAGATCTTCACCAAACTTTGCAGGGATACATTGGATATCAAGACACGTGGAAAAAACGTACAAAACAAGAGATTGGAGACATCAAGATTTTGGACGAATTTTTGAAGAATTTTCAAATTTTCTGATAGGAGGTCCCAGATAAGGTCAAAAACTACATACTCAGATCTCCACCAAACATTGCAGGGATACATTGGATGTCAAGACACGTGGAAAAAACGTACAAAACAAGAGATTGGAGACATCAAGATTTTCGACGAATTTTTGAAGAATTTTCAAATTTTCAGATAGGAGGTTCCAGATATGGTCAAAAACTACATACTCAGATCTTCACCAAACGTTGCAGGGATACTTTGCATGTCAAGACACGTGGAAAAAACGTACAAAACAAGAGATTGGAGACATCAAGATTTTGGACGAATTTTTTAAGAATTTTCAAATTTTCAGAAAGGATGTTCCAGATAAGGTCAAAAACGACATACTCAGATCTTCACCAAACTTTGCAGGGATACATTGGATGTCAAGACACGTGGAAAAAACGTACAAAACAAGAGATTGGAGACATCAAATTTTGGACGAATTTTTTAAGAATTTTCAAATTTTCAGAAAGGATGTTCCAGATAAGGTCAAAAACGACATACTCAGATCTTCACCAAACTTTGCAGGGATACATTGGAGGTCAAGACACGTGGAAAAAACGTACAAAACAAGAGATTGGAGACATCAAGATTTTCGACGAATTTTTGAAGAATTTTCAAATTTTCAGATAGGAGGTTCCAGATAAAGTCAAAAACTACATACTCAGATCTTCACCAAACGTTGCAGGGATACTTTGCATGTCAAGACACGTGGAAAAAACGTACAAAACAAGAGATTGGAGACATCAAGATTTTCGACGAATTTTTTAAGAATTTTCAAATTTTCAGATGGGAGGTTCCAGATAAGGTCAAAAACGACATACTCAGATCTTCACCAAACTTTGCATGTATACATTGGATGTCAAGACACGTGGAAAAAACGTACAAAACAAGAGATTGGAGACATCAAGATTTTGGACGAATTTTTTAAGAATTCTCAAATTTTCAGAAAGGAGGTTCCATATAAGGTCAAAAACTACAAACTCAGATCTTCACCAAACTTTGCAGGGATACATTGGATGTCAAGACACGTGGAAAAAACGTACAAAACAAGAGATTGGGGTCATCAAGATTTTGGAAGAATTTTTTAAGAATTTTCAAATTTTCAGAAAGGAGGTTCCATATAAGGTCAAAAACTACATACTCAGATCTTCACCAAACTTTGCAGGGATACATTGAATGTCAAGACACGTGGAAAAAACGTACAAAACAAGAGATTGGGGTCATCAAGATTTTGGACGGATTTTTTAGGAATTTTCAAATTTTCAGATGGGAGGTTCCAGATAAGGTCAAAAACTACATACTCAGATCTTCACCAAACTTTGCAGGGATACATTGGATGTCAAGACACGTGGAAAAAACGTACAAAACAAGAGATTGGAGACATCAAGATTTTGGACGAATTTTTTAAGAATTTTTAAATTTTCAGATAGGAGGTTCCATATAAGGTCAAAAACTACATACTCAGATCTTCACCAAACTTTGCATGGATACATTATGTGTCAAGACACGTGGAAAAAACGTACAAAACAAGAGATTGGAGACATCAAGATATTGGTCGAATTTTTTAAGAATTTTCAAATTTTCAGATGGGAGGTTCCAGATAAGGTCAAAAACTACATACTCAGATCTTCACCAAACTTTGCAGGGATACATTGGATGTCAAGACACGTGGAAAAAACGTACAAAACAAGAGATAGGAGACATCAAGATTTTGGACGAATTTTTTAACAATTTTCAAATTTTCAGAAAGGATGTTCCACATAAGGTCAAAAACGACATACTCAGATCTTCACCAAACTTTGCAGGGATACATTGGATATCAAGACACGTGGAAAAAACGTACAAAACAAGAGATTGGAGACATCAAGATTTTGGACGAATTTTTTAAGAATTTTCAAATTTTCAGATAGGAGGTTCCAGATAAGATCAAAAACTACATACTCAGATCTTCACCAAACTTTGCAGGGATACATTGGATGTCAAGACACGTGGAAAAAACGTACAAAACAAGAGATTGGGGTCATCAAGATTTTGGACGGATTTTTTAGGAATTTTCAAATTTTCAGATGGGAGGTTCCAGATAAGGTCAAAAACTACATACTCAGATCTTCACCAAACATTGCAGGGATACATTGGATGTCAAGACACGTGGAAAAAACGTACAAAAGAAGAGATTGGAGACATCAAGATTTTGGACGAATTTTTTAAGAATTTTCAAATTTTCAGATAGGAGGTTCCAGATGAGGTCAAAAACTACATACTCAGATCTTCACCAAACTTTGCAGGAATACTTTGCATGTCAAGACACGTGGAAAAAACGTACAAAACAAGAGATCGGAGACATCAAGATTTTCGACGAATTTTTTAAGAATTTTCAAATTTTCAGATGGGAGGTTCCAGATAAGGTCAAAAACGACATACTCAGATCTTCACCAAACTTTGCAGGGATCCATTGGAGGTCGAGACACGTGGAAAAAACGTACAAAACAAGAGATTGGAGACATCAAGATTTTGGACGAATTTTTTAAGAATTTTCAAATTTTCAGATAGGAGGTTCCAGATGAGGTCAAAAACTACATACTCAGATCTTCACCAAACTTTGCAGGAATACTTTGCATGTCAAGACACGTGGAAAAAACGTACAAAACAAGAGATCGGAGACATCAAGATTTTCGACGAATTTTTTAAGAATTTTCAAATTTTCAGATGGGAGGTTCCAGATAAGGTCAAAAACGACATACTCAGATCTTCACCAAACTTTGCAGGGATCCATTGGAGGTCGAGACACGTGGAAAAAACTTACAAAACAAGAGATTGGAGACATCAAGATTTTGGACGAATTTTTTAAGAATTTTCAAATTTTCAGATAGGAGGTTCCATATAAGGTCAAAAACTACATACTCAGATCTTCACCAAACTTTGCAGGGATACATTGGATGTCAAGACACGTGGAAAAAACGTACAAAACAAGAGATTGGAGACATCAAGATTTTCGACGAATTTTTTAAGAATTTTCAAATTTTCAGAAAGGATGTTCCAGATAAGGTCAAAAACGACATACTCAGATCTTCACCAAACTTTGCAGGGATCCATTGGAGGTCGAGACACGTGGAAAAAACGTACAAAACAAGAGATTGGAGACATCAAGATTTTGGACGAATTTTTGAAGAATTTTCAAATTTTCAGATAGGAGGTTCCAGATAAGGTCTAAAACTACATACTCAGATCTCCACCAAACATTGCAGGAATACATTGGATGTCAAGACACGTGGAAAAAACGTACAAAACAAGAGATCGGAGACATCAAGATTTTCGACGAATTTTTGAAGAATTTTCAAATTTTCAGATAGGAGGTTCCAGATAAGGTCAAAAACTACATGCTCAGATCTTCACCAAACGTTGCAGGGATACTTTGCATGTCAAGACACGTGGAAAAAACTTACAAAACAAAAGATTGGAGACATCAAGATTTTCGACGATTTTTTTAGAATTTTCAAATTTTCAGATGGGAGGTTCCAGATAAGGTCAAAAACGACATACTCAGATCTTCACCAAACTTTGCATTAATACATTGGATGTCAAGACACGTGGAAAAAACGTACAAAACAAGAGATTGGAGACATCAAGATTTTGGACGAATTTTTTAAGAATTCTCAAATTTTCAGAAAGGAGGTTCCATATAAAGTCAAAAACTACATACTCAGATCTTCACCAAACTTTGCAGGGATACTTTGGATGTCAAGACACGTGGAAAAAACGTACAAAACAAGAGATTGGGGTCATCAAGATTTTGGACGAATTTTTTAAGAATTTTCAAATTTTCAGATGGGAGGTTCAATATAAGGTCAAAAACTACATACTCAGATCTTCACCAAACTTTGCATGGATACATTGGATGTCAAGACACGTGGAAAAAACATACAAAACATAGGATTCGGAACATCAAGATTTTGGTCGATTTTTTTAAGAATTTTCAAATTTTCAGATAGGAGGTTCCATATAAGGTCAAAAACTACATACTCAGATCTTCACCAAACATTGCAGGAATACATTGGATGTCAAGACACGTGGAAAAAACGTACAAAACAAGAGATTGGGGTCATCAAGATTTTGCACGGATTTTTTAGGAATTTTCAAATTTTCAGATGGGAGGTTCCAGATAAGGTCAAAAACTACATACTCAGATCTTCACCAAACTTTGCAGGGATACATTGGATGTCAAGACACGTGGAAAAAACGTACAAAACAAGAGATTGGAGACATCAAGATTTTGGACGAATTTTTTAAGAATTTTCAAATTTTCAGATAGGAGGTTCCATATAAGGTCAAAAACTACATACTCAGATCTTCACCAAACTTTGCATGGATACATTATGTGTCAAGACACGTGGAAAAAACGTACAAAACAAAAGATTGGAGACATCAAGATTTTGGTCGAATTTTTTAAGAATTTTCAAATTTTCAGATGGGAGGTTCCAGATAAGGTCAAAAACTACATACTCAGATCTTCACCAAACTTTGCAGGGATACATTGGATGTCAAGACACGTGGAAAAAACGTACAAAAAAGAGATTGGAGACATCAAGATTTTGGACGAATTTTTTAACAATTTTCAAATTTTCAGAAAGGATGTTCCAGATAAGGTCAAAAACGACATACTCAGATCTTCACCAAACTTTGCAGGGATACATTGGATATCAAGACACGTGGAAAAAACGTACAAAACAAGAGATTGGAGACATCAAGATTTTGGACGAATTTTTTAAGAATTTTCAAATTTTCAGATAGGAGGTTCCAGATAAGGTCAAAAACTACATACTCAGATCTTCACCAAACTTTGCAGGGATACATTGGATGTCAAGACACGTGGAAAAAACGTACAAAACAAGAGATTGGGGTCATCAAGATTTTGGACGGATTTTTTAGGAATTTTCAAATTTTCAGATGGGAGGTTCCAGATAAGGTCAAAAACTACATACTCAGATCTTCACCAAACTTTGCAGGGATACATTGGATGTCAAGACACGTGGAAAAAACGTACAAAACAAGAGATTGGAGACATCAAGATTATGGACGAATTTTTTGAGAATTTTCAAATTTTCAGAAAGGAGGTTCCATATAAGGTCAAAAACTACATACTCAGATCTTCACCAAACTTTGCAGGGATACATTGGATGTCAAGACACGTGGAAAAAACGTACAAAACAAGAGATTGGAGACATCAAGATTTTCGACGAATTTTTTAAGAATTTTCAAATTTTCAGAAAGGATGTTCCAGATAAGGTCAAAAACGACATACTCAGATCTTCACCAAACTTTGCAGGGATACATTGGAGGTCGAGACACGTGGAAAAAACGTACAAAACAAGAGATTGGAGACATCAAGATTTTGGACGAATTTTTGAAGAATTTTCAAATTTTCTGATAGGAGGTCCCAGATAAGGTCAAAAACTACATACTCAGATCTCCACCAAACATTGCAGGGATACATTGGATGTCAAGACACGTGGAAAAAACGTACAAAACAAGAGATTGGAGACATCAAGATTTTCGACGAATTTTTGAAGAATTTTCAAATTTTCAGATAGGAGGTTCCAGATAAGGTCAAAAACTACATACTCAGATCTTCACCAAACGTTGCAGGGATACTTTGCATGTCAAGACACGTGGAAAAAACGTACAAAACAAGAGATTGGAGACATCAAGATTTTCGACGAATTTTTTAAGAATTTTCAAATTTTCAGATGGGAGGTTCCAGATAAGGTCAAAAACGACATACTCAGATCTTCACCAAACTTTGCATGGATACATTGGATGTCAAGACACGTGGAAAAAACGTACAAAACAAGAGATTGGGGTCATCAAGATTTTGCACGGATTTTTTAAGAATTTTCAAATTTTCAGATGGGAGGTTCCAGATAAGGTCAAAAACGACATACTCAGATCTTCACCAAACTTTGCATGGATACATTGGATGTCAAGACACGTGGAAAAAACGTACAAAACAAGAGATTGGAGACATCAAGATTTTGGACGAATTTTTTAAGAATTCTCAAATTTTCAGAAAGGAGGTTCCATATAAGGTCAAAAACTACATACTCAGATCTTCACCAAACTTTGCAGGGATAGTTTGGATGTCAAGACACGTGGAAAAAACGTACAAAACAAGAGATTGGGGTCATCAAGATTTTGGACGAATTTTTTAAGAATTTTCAAATTTTCAGATGGGAGGTTCAATATAAGGTCAAAAACTACATACTCAGATCTTCACCAAACTTTGCATGGATACATTGGATGTCAAGACACGTGGAAAAAACATACAAAACATAGGATTCGGAACATCAAGATTTTGGTCGAATTTTTTAAGAATTTTCAAATTTTCAGATAGGAGGTTCCATATAAGGTCAAAAACTACATACTCAGATCTTCACCAAACATTGCAGGAATACATTGGATGTCAAGACACGTGGAAAAAACGTACAAAACAAGAGATTGGGGTCATCAAGATTTTGCACGGATTTTTTAGGAATTTTCAAATTTTCAGATGGGAGGTTCCAGATAAGGTCAAAAACTACATACTCAGATCTTCACCAAACTTTGCAGGGATACATTGGATGTCAAGACACGTGGAAAAAACGTACAAAACAAGAGATTGGAGACATCAAGATTTTGGACGAATTTTTTAAGAATTTTCAAATTTTCAGATAGGAGGTTCCATATAAGGTCAAAAACTACATACTCAGATCTTCACCAAACTTTGCATGGATACATTATGTGTCAAGACACGTGGAAAAAACGTACAAAACAAAAGATTGGAGACATCAAGATTTTGGTCGAATTTTTTAAGAATTTTCAAATTTTCAGATGGGAGGTTCCAGATGAGGTCAAAAACTACATACTCAGATCTTCACCAAACTTTGCAGGGATACATTGGATGTCAAGACACGTGGAAAAAACGTACAAAAAAGAGATTGGAGACATCAAGATTTTGGACGAATTTTTTAACAATTTTCAAATTTTCAGAAAGGATGTTCCAGATAAGGTCAAAAAAGACATACTCAGATCTTCACCAAACTTTGCAGGGATACATTGGATATCAAGACACGTGGAAAAAACGTACAAAACAAGAGATTGGAGACATCAAGATTTTGGACGAATTTTTTAAGAATTTTCAAATTTTCAGATAGGAGGTTCCAGATAAGATCAAAAACTACATACTCAGATCTTCACCAAACTTTGCAGGGATACATTGGATGTCAAGACACGTGGAAAAAACGTACAAAACAAGAGATTGGGGTCATCAAGATTTTGGACGGATTTTTTAGGAATTTTCAAATTTTCAGATGGGAGGTTCCAGATAAGGTCAAAAACTACATACTCAGATCTTCACCAAACATTGCAGGGATACATTGGATGTCAAGACACGTGGAAAAAACGTACAAAACAAGAGATTGGAGACATCAATATTTTGGACGAATTTTTAAAGAATTTTCAAATTTTCAGATAGGAGGTTCCAGATGAGGTCAAAAACTACATAGTCAGATCTTCACCAAACTTTGCAGGAATACTTTGCATGTCAAGACACGTGGAAAAAACGTACAAAACAAGAGATCGGAGACATCAAGATTTTCGACGAATTTTTTAAGAATTTTCAAATTTTCAGATGGGAGGTTCCAGATAAGGTCAAAAACGACATACTCAGATCTTCACCAAACTTTGCATGGATACATTGGATGTCAAGACACGTGGAAAAAACATACAAAACATAGGATTGGTGACATCAAGATTTTGGACGAATTTTTTAAGAATTTTCAAATTTTCAGATAGGAGGTTCCATATAAGGTCAAAAACTACATACTCAGATCTTCACCAAACTTTGCAGGGATACATTGGATGTCAAGACACGTGGAAAAAACGTACAAAACAAGAGATTGGAGACATCAAGATTTTCGACGAATTTTTTAAGAATTTTCAAATTTTCAGAAAGGATGTTCCAGATAAGGTCAAAAACGACATACTCAGATCTTCACCAAACTTTGCAGGGATACATTGGAGGTCGAGACACGTGGAAAAAAACGTACAAAACAAGAGATTGGAGACATCAAGATTTTGGACGAATTTTTGAAGAATTTTCAAATTTTCAGATAGGAGGTTCCAGATAAGGTCAAAAACTACATACTCAGATCTCAACCAAACATTGCAGGGATACATTGGATGTCAGGACACGTGGAAAAAACATACAAAACATAGGATTGGTGACATCAAGATTTTCGACGAATTTTTTAAGAATTTTCAAATTTTCAGATAGGAGGTTCCATATAAGGTCAAAAACTACATGCTCTGATCTTCACCAAACTTTGCAGGGATACATTGGATGTCAAGACACGTGGAAAAAACGTACAAAACAAGAGATTGGAGACATCAAGATTATGGACGAATTTTTTGAGAATTTTCAAATTTTCAGAAAGGAGGTTCCATATAAGGTCAAAAACTACATACTCAGATCTTCACCAAACTTTGCAGGGATACATTGGATGTCAAGAAACATGGAAAAAACGTACAAAACAAGAGATTGGAGACATCAAGATTTTCGACGAATTTTTTAAGAATTTTCAAATTTTCAGAAAGGATGTTCCAGATAAGGTCAAAAACGACATACTCAGATCTTCACTAACTTTGCAGGGATACATTGGAGGTCGAGACACGTGGAAAAAACGTACAAAACAAGAGATTGGAGACATCAAGATTTTGGACGAATTTTTGAAGAATTTTCAAATTTTCAGATAGGAGGTTCCAGATAAGGTCAAAAACTACATACTCAGATCTCCACCAAACATTGCAGGGATACATTGGATGTCAAGACACGTGGAAAAAACGTACAAAGCAAGAGATTGGAGACATCAAGATTTTCGACGAATTTTTGAAGAATTTTCAAATTTTCAGATAGGAGGTTCCAGATAAGGTCAAAAACTACATACTCAGATCTTCACCAAACGTTGCAGGGATACTTTGCATGTCAAGACACGTGGAAAAAACGTACAAAACAAGAGATTGGAGACATCAAGATTTTCGACGAATTTTTTAAGAATTTTCAAATTTTCGGATGGGAGGTTCCAGATAAGGTCAAAAACGACATACTCAGATCTTCACCAAACTTTGCATGGATACATTGGATGTCAAGACACGTGGAAAAAACGTACAAAACAAGAGATTGGAGACATCATGATTTTGGACGAATTTTTTAAGAATTCTCAAATTTTCAGAAAGGAGGTTCCATATAAGGTCAAAAACTACATACTCAGATCTTCACCAAACTTTGCAGGGATACATTGGATGTCAAGACACGTGGAAAAAACGTACAAAACAAGAGATTGGGGTCTTCAAGATTTTGGACGAATTTTTTAAGAATTTTCAAATTTTCAGAAAGGAGGTTCCATATAAGGTCAAAAACTACATACTCAGATCTTCACCAAACTTTGCAGGGATACATTGAATGTCAAGACACGTGGAAAAAACGTACAAAACAAGAGATTGTGGTCATCAAGATTTTGGACGGATTTTTTAGGAATTTTCAAATTTTCAGATGGGAGGTTCCAGATAAGGTCAAAAACTACATACTCAGATCTTCACCAAACTTTGCAGGGATACATTGGATGTCAAGACACGTGGAAAAAACGTACAAAACAAGAGATTGGAGACATCAAGATTTTGGACGAATTTTTTAAGAATTTTCAAATTTTCAGATAGGAGGTTCCATATAAGGTCAAAAACTACATACTCAGATCTTCACCAAACTTTGCATGGATACATTATGTGTCAAGACACGTGGAAAAAACGTACAAAACAAGAGATTGGAGACATCAACATTTTGGTCGAATTTTTTAAGAATTTTCAAATTTTCAGATGGGAGGTTCCAGATAAGGTCAAAAACTACATACTCAGATCTTCACCAAACTTTGCAGGGATACATTGGATGTCAAGACACGTGGAAAAAACGTACAAAACAAGAGATAGGAGACATCAAGATTTTGGACGAATTTTTTAACAATTTTCAAATTTTCAGAAAGGATGTTCCAGATAAGGTCAAAAACGACATACTCAGATCTTCACCAAACTTTGCAGGGATACATTGGATATCAAGACACGTGGAAAAAACGTACAAAACAAGAGATTTGAGACATCAAGATTTTGGACGAATTTTTTAAGAATTTTCAAATTTTCAGATAGGAGGTTCCAGATAAGGTCAAAAACTACATACTCAGATCTTCACCAAACTTTGCAGGGATACATTGGAGGTCGAGACACGTGGAAAAAACGTACAAAACAAGAGATTGGAGACATCAAGAATTTGGACGAATTTTTGAAGAATTTTCAAATTTTCAGATAGGAGGTTCCAGATAAGGTCTAAAACTACATACTCAGATCTCCACCAAACATTGCAGGAATACATTGGATGTCAAGACACGTGGAAAAAACGTACAAAACAAGAGATTGGAGACATCAAGATTTTCGACGAATTTTTGAAGAATTTTCAAATTTTCAGATAGGAGGTTCCAGATAAGGTCAAAAACTACATACTCAGATCTTCACCAAACGTTGCAGGGATACTTTGCATGTCAAGACACGTGGAAAAAACGTACAAAACAAAAGATTGGAGACATCAAGATTTTCGACGAATTTTTTAAGAATTTTCAAATTTTCAGATGGGAGGTTCCAGATAAGGTCAAAAACGACATACTCAGATCTTCACCAAACTTTGCATGGATACATTGGATGTCAAGACACGTGGAAAAAACGTACAAAACAAGAGATTGGAGACATCAAGATTTTGGACGAATTTTTTAAGAATTCTCAAATTTTCAGAAAGGAGGTTCCATATAAGGTCAAAAACTACATACTCAGATCTTCACCAAACTTTGCAGGGATACTTTGGATGTCAAGACACGTGGAAAAAACGTACAAAACAAGAGATTGGGGTCATCAAGATTTTGGACGAATTTTTTAAGAATTTTCAAATTTTCAGATGGGAGGTTCAATATAAGGTCAAAAACTACATACTCAGATCTTCACCAAACTTTGCATGCATACATTGGATGTCAAGACACGTGGAAAAAACATACAAAACATAGGATTCGGAACATCAAGATTTTGGTCGAATTTTTTAAGAATTTTCAAATTTTCAGATAGGAGGTTCCATATAAGGTCAAAAACTACATACTCAGATCTTCACCAAACATTACAGGAATACATTGGATGTCAAGACACGTGGAAAAAACGTACAAAACAAGAGATTGGGGTCATCAAGATTTTGCACGGATTTTTTAGGAATTTTCAAATTTTCAGATGGGAGGTTCCAGATAAGGTCAAAAACTACATACTCAGATCTTCACCAAACTTTGCAGGGATACATTGGATGTCAAGACACGTGGAAAAAACGTACAAAACAAGAGATTGGAGACATCAAGATTTTGGACGAATTTTTTAAGAATTTTCAAATTTTCAGATAGGAGGTTCCATATAAGGTCAAAAACTACATACTCAGATCTTCACCAAACTTTGCATGGATACATTATGTGTCAAGACACGTGGAAAAAACGTACAAAACAAAAGATTGGAGACATCAAGATTTTGGTCGAATTTTTTAAGAATTTTCAAATTTTCAGATGGGAGGTTCCAGATAAGGTCAAAAACTACATACTCAGATCTTCACCAAACTTTGCAGGGATACATTGGATGTCAAGACACGTGGAAAAAACGTACAAAACAAGAGATTGGAGACATCAAGATTTTGGACGAATTTTTTAAGAATTTTCAAATTTTCAGATAGGAGGTTCCAGATAAGGTCAAAAACTACATACTCAGATCTTCACCAAACTTTGCAGGGATACATTGGATGTCAAGACACGTGGAAAAAACGTGCAAAACAAGAGATTGGAGACATCAAGATTTTGGACGAATTTTTTAAGAATTTTCAAATTTTCAGATAGGAGGTTCCAGATGAGGTCAAAAACTACATACTCAGATCTTCACCAAACTTTGCAGGAATACTTTGCATGTCAAGACACGTGGAAAAAACGTACAAAACAAGAGATCGGAGACATCAAGATTTTCGACGAATTTTTTAAGAATTTTCAAATTTTCAGATGGGAGGTTCCAGATAAGGTCAAAAACGACATACTCAGATCTTCACCAAACTTTGCAGGGATCCATTGGAGGTCGAGACACGTGGAAAAAACGTACAAAACAAGAGATTGGAGACATCAAGATTTTGGACGAATTTTTTAAGAATTTTCAAATTTTCAGATAGGAGGTTCCATATAAGGTCAAAAACTACATACTCAGATCTTCACCAAACTTTGCAGGGATACATTGGATGTCAAGACACGTGGAAAAAACGTACAAAACAAGAGATTGGAGACATCAAGATTTCGGACGATTTTTTTAAAAATTTTCAAATTTTCAGAAATGCGGTTCCAGATAAGGTCAAAAACTACATACTCAGATCTTCACCAAACTTTGCAGGGATACATTGGATGTCAAGACACGTGGAAAAAACGTACAAAACAAGAGATTCGGGTCAACAAGATTTTGGACGGATTTTTTAGGAATTTTCAAATTTTCAGATGGGAGGTTCCAGATAAGGTCAAAAACTACATACTCAGATCTTCACCAAACTCTGCAGGGATACATTGTATGTCAAGACACGTGGAAAAAACATACAAAACATAGGATTGGGGACATCAAGATTTTGTTAAATTCTTTTAAGAATTTTCAAATTTTCAGATAGGAGGTTCCATATAAGGTCAAAAACTACATACTCAGATCTTCACCAAACATTGCAGGGATACATTGGATGTCAAGACACGTGGAAAGAACGTACAAAACAAGAGATTGGAGACATCAAGATTTTGGACGAATTTTTTAAGAATTTTCAAATTTTCAGATAGGAGGCTCCATATAAGGTCAAAAACTACATACTCAGATCTTCACCAAACATTGCAGGGATACATTGGATGTCAAGACACGTGGAAAAAACGTACAAAACAAGAGATTGGAGACATCAAGATTTTGGACGAATTTTTTAAGAATTTTCAAATTTTCAGATAGGAGGTTCCAGATAAGGTCAAAAACTACATACTCAGATCTTCAAAAAACGTTGCAGGGATACTTTGCATGTCAAGACACGTGGAAAAAACGTACAAAACAAGAGATTGGAGACATCAAGATTTTCGACGAATTTTTTAAGAATTTTCAAATTTTCAGATGGGAGGTTCCAGATAAGGTCAAAAACGACATACTCAGATCTTCACCAAACTTTGCATGGATACATTGGATGTCAAGACACGTGGAAAAAACGTACAAAACAAGAGATTGGGGTCATCAAGATTTTGCACGGATTTTTTAAGAATTTTCAAATTTTCAGATGGGAGGTTCCAGATAAGGTCAAAAACAACATACTCAGATCTTCACCAAACTTTGCATGGATACATTGGATGTCAAGACACGTGGAAAAAACGTACAAAACAAGAGATTGGAGACATCAAGATTTTGGACGAATTTTTTAAGAATTCTCAAATTTTCAGAAAGGAGGTTCCATATAAGGTCAAAAACTACATACTCAGATCTTCACCAAACTTTGCAGGGATACTTTGGATGTCAAGACACGTGGAAAAAACGTACAAAACAAGAGATTGGGGTCATCATGATTTTGGACGAATTTTTTAAGAATTTTCAAATTTTCAGATGGGAGGTTCAATATAAGGTCAAAAACTACATACTCAGATCTTCACCAAACTTTGCATGGATACATTGGATGTCAAGACACGTGGAAAAAACATACAAAACATAGGATTCGGAACATCAAGATTTTGGTCGAATTTTTTAAGAATTTTCAAATTTTCAGATAGGAGGTTCCATATAAGGTCAAAAACTACATACTCAGATCTTCACCAAACTTTGCAGGGATACATTGGATGTCAAGACACGTGGAAAAAACGTACAAAACAAGAGATTGGAGACATCAAGATTTTCGACGAATTTTTTAAGAATTTTCAAATTTTCAGAAAGGATGTTCCAGATAAGGTCAAAAACGACATACTCAGATCTTCACCAAACTTTGCAGGGATACATTGGAGGTCGAGACACGTGGAAAAAACGTACAAAACAAGAGATTGGAGACATCAAGATTTTGGACGAATTTTTGAAGAATTTTCAAATTTTCTGATAGGAGGTCCCAGATAAGGTCAAAAACTACATACTCAGATCTCCACCAAACATTGCAGGGATACATTGGATGTCAAGACACGTGGAAAAAACGTACAAAACAAGAGATTGGAGACATCAAGATTTTCGACGAATTTTTGAAGAATTTTCAAATTTTCAGATAGGAGGTTCCAGATAAGGTCAAAAACTACATACTCAGATCTTCACCAAACGTTGCAGGGATACTTTGCATGTCAAGACACGTGGAAAAAACGTACAAAACAAGAGATTGGAGACATCAAGATTTTCGACGAATTTTTTAAGAATTTTCAAATTTTCAGATGGGAGGTTCCAGATAAGGTCAAAAACGACATACTCAGATCTTCACCAAACTTTGCATGGATACATTGGATGTCAAGACACGTGGAAAAAACGTACAAAACAAGAGATTGGGGTCATCAAGATTTTGCACGGATTTTTTAAGAATTTTCAAATTTTCAGATGGGAGGTTCCAGATAAGGTCAAAAACGACATACTCAGATCTTCACCAAACTTTGCATGGATACATTGGATGTCAAGACACGTGGAAAAAACGTACAAAACAAGAGATTGGAGACATCAAGATTTTGGACGAATTTTTTAAGAATTCTCAAATTTTCAGAAAGGAGGTTCCATATAAGGTCAAAAACTACATACTCAGATCTTCACCAAACTTTGCAGGGATACTTTGGATGTCAAGACACGTGGAAAAAACGTACAAAACAAGAGATTGGGGTCATCAAGATTTTGGACGAATTTTTTAAGAATTTTCAAATTTTCAGATGGGAGGTTCAATATAAGGTCAAAAACTACATACTCAGATCTTCACCAAACTTTGCATGGATACATTGGATGTCAAGACACGTGGAAAAAACATACAAAACATAGGATTCGGAACATCAAGATTTTGGTCGAATTTTTTAAGAATTTTCAAATTTTCAGATAGGAGGTTCCATATAAGGTCAAAAACTACATACTCAGATCTTCACCAAACATTGCAGGAATACATTGGATGTCAAGACACGTGGAAAAAACGTACAAAACAAGAGATTGGGGTCATCAAGATTTTGCACGGATTTTTTAGGAATTTTCAAATTTTCAGATGGGAGGTTCCAGATAAGGTCAAAAACTACATACTCAGATCTTCACCAAACTTTGCAGGGATACATTGGATGTCAAGACACGTGGAAAAAACGTACAAAACAAGAGATTGGAGACATCAAGATTTTGGACGAATTTTTTAAGAATTTTCAAATTTTCAGATAGGAGGTTCCATATAAGGTCAAAAACTACATACTCAGATCTTCACCAAACTTTGCATGGATACATTATGTGTCAAGACACGTGGAAAAAACGTACAAAACAAAAGATTGGAGACATCAAGATTTTGGTCGAATTTTTTAAGAATTTTCAAATTTTCAGATGGGAGGTTCCAGATAAGGTCAAAAACTACATACTCAGATCTTCACCAAACTTTGCAGGGATACATTGGATGTCAAGACACGTGGAAAAAACGTACAAAAAAGAGATTGGAGACATCAAGATTTTGGACGAATTTTTTAACAATTTTCAAATTTTCAGAAAGGATGTTCCAGATAAGGTCAAAAACGACATACTCAGATCTTCACCAAACTTTGCAGGGATACATTGGATATCAAGACACGTGGAAAAAACGTACAAAACAAGAGATTGGAGACATCAAGATTTTGGACGAATTTTTTAAGAATTTTCAAATTTTCAGATAGGAGGTTCCAGATAAGGTCAAAAACTACATACTCAGATCTTCACCAAACTTTGCAGGGATACATTGGATGTCAAGACACGTGGAAAAAACGTACAAAACAAGAGATTGGGGTCATCAAGATTTTGGACGGATTTTTTAGGAATTTTCAAATTTTCAGATGGGAGGTTCCAGATAAGGTCAAAAACTACATACTCAGATCTTCACCAAACATTGCAGGGATACATTGGATGTCAAGACACGTGGAAAAAACGTACAAAACAAGAGATTGGAGACATCAATATTTTGGACGAATTTTTAAAGAATTTTCAAATTTTCAGATAGGAGGTTCCAGATGAGGTCAAAAACTACATAGTCAGATCTTCACCAAACTTTGCATGGATACATTGGATGTCAAGACACGTGGAAAAAACATACAAAACATAGGATTGGTGACATCAAGATTTTGGACGAATTTTTTAAGAATTTTCAAATTTTCAGATAGGAGGTTCCATATAAGGTCAAAAACTACATACTCAGATCTTCATCAAACTTTGCAGGGATACATTGGATGTCAAGACACGTGGAAAAAACGTACAAAACAAGAGATTGGAGACATCAAGATTTTGGACGAATTTTTGAAGAATTTTCAAATTTTCAGATAGGAGGTTCCAGATAAGGTCAAAAACTACATACTCAGATCTCCACCAAACATTGCAGGGATACATTGGATGTCAAGACACGTGGAAAAAACGTACAAAGCAAGAGATTGGAGACATCAAGATTTTCGACGAATTTTTGAAGAATTTTCAAATTTTCAGATAGGAGGTTCCAGATAAGGTCAAAAACTACATACTCAGATCTTCACCAAACGTTGCAGGGATACTTTGCATGTCAAGACACGTGGAAAAAACGTACAAAACAAGAGATTGGAGACATCAAGATTTTCGACGAATTTTTTAAGAATTTTCAAATTTTCGGATGGGAGGTTCCAGATAAGGTCAAAAACGACATACTCAGATCTTCACCAAACTTTGCATGGATACATTGGATGTCAAGACACGTGGAAAAAACGTACAATACAAGAGATTGGAGACATCAAGATTTTGGACGAATTTTTTAAGAATTCTCAAATTTTCAGAAAGGAGGTTCCATATAAGGTCAAAAACTACATACTCAGATCTTCACCAAACTTTGCAGGGATACATTGGATGTCAAGACACGTGGAAAAAACGTACAAAACAAGAGATTGGGGTCTTCAAGATTTTGGACGAATTTTTTAAGAATTTTCAAATTTTCAGAAAGGAGGTTCCATATAAGGTCAAAAACTACATACTCAGATCTTCACCAAACTTTGCAGGGATACATTGAATGTCAAGACACGTGGAAAAAACGTACAAAACAAGAGATTGTGGTCATCAAGATTTTGGACGGATTTTTTAGGAATTTTCAAATTTTCAGATGGGAGGTTCCAGATAAGGTCAAAAACTACATACTCAGATCTTCACCAAACTTTGCAGGGATACATTGGATGTCAAGACACGTGGAAAAAACGTACAAAACAAGAGATTGGAGACATCAAGATTTTGGACGAATTTTTTAAGAATTTTCAAATTTTCAGATAGGAGGTTCCATATAAGGTCAAAAACTACATACTCAGATCTTCACCAAACTTTGCATGGATACATTATGTGTCAAGACACGTGGAAAAAACGTACAAAACAAGAGATTGGAGACATCAACATTTTGGTCGAATTTTTTAAGAATTTTCAAATTTTCAGATGGGAGGTTCCAGATAAGGTCAAAAACTACATACTCAGATCTTCACCAAACTTTGCAGGGATACATTGGATGTCAAGACACGTGGAAAAAACGTACAAAACAAGAGATAGGAGACATCAAGATTTTGGACGAATTTTTTAACAATTTTCAAATTTTCAGAAAGGATGTTCCAGATAAGGTCAAAAACGACATACTCAGATCTTCACCAAACTTTGCAGGGATACATTGGATATCAAGACACGTGGAAAAAACGTACAAAACAAGAGATTTGAGACATCAAGATTTTGGACGAATTTTTTAAGAATTTTCAAATTTTCAGATAGGAGGTTCCAGATAAGGTCAAAAACTACATACTCAGATCTTCACCAAACTTTGCAGGGATACATTGGAGGTCGAGACACGTGGAAAAAACGTACAAAACAAGAGATTGGAGACATCAAGAATTTGGACGAATTTTTGAAGAATTTTCAAATTTTCAGATAGGAGGTTCCAGATAAGGTCTAAAACTACATACTCAGATCTCCACCAAACATTGCAGGAATACATTGGATGTCAAGACACGTGGAAAAAACGTACAAAACAAGAGATTGGAGACATCAAGATTTTCGACGAATTTTTGAAGAATTTTCAAATTTTCAGATAGGAGGTTCCAGATAAGGTCAAAAACTACATACTCAGATCTTCACCAAACGTTGCAGGGATACTTTGCATGTCAAGACACGTGGAAAAAACGTACAAAACAAAAGATTGGAGACATCAAGATTTTCGACGAATTTTTTAAGAATTTTCAAATTTTCAGATGGGAGGTTCCAGATAAGGTCAAAAACGACATACTCAGATCTTCACCAAACTTTGCATGGATACATTGGATGTCAAGACACGTGGAAAAAACGTACAAAACAAGAGATTGGAGACATCAAGATTTTGGACGAATTTTTTAAGAATTCTCAAATTTTCAGAAAGGAGGTTCCATATAAGGTCAAAAACTACATACTCAGATCTTCACCAAACTTTGCAGGGATACTTTGGATGTCAAGACACGTGGAAAAAACGTACAAAACAAGAGATTGGGGTCATCAAGATTTTGGACGAATTTTTTAAGAATTTTCAAATTTTCAGATGGGAGGTTCAATATAAGGTCAAAAACTACATACTCAGATCTTCACCAAACTTTGCATGGATACATTGGATGTCAAGACACGTGGAAAAAACATACAAAACATAGGATTCGGAACATCAAGATTTTGGTCGAATTTTTTAAGAATTTTCAAATTTTCAGATAGGAGGTTCCATATAAGGTCAAAAACTACATACTCAGATCTTCACCAAACATTACAGGAATACATTGGATGTCAAGACACGTGGAAAAAACGTACAAAACAAGAGATTGGGGTCATCAAGATTTTGCACGGATTTTTTAGGAATTTTCAAATTTTCAGATGGGAGGTTCCAGATAAGGTCAAAAACTACATACTCAGATCTTCACCAAACTTTGCAGGGATACATTGGATGTCAAGACACGTGGAAAAAACGTACAAAACAAGAGATTGGAGACATCAAGATTTTGGACGAATTTTTTAAGAATTTTCAAATTTTCAGATAGGAGGTTCCATATAAGGTCAAAAACTACATACTCAGATCTTCACCAAACTTTGCATGGATACATTATGTGTCAAGACACGTGGAAAAAACGTACAAAACAAAAGATTGGAGACATCAAGATTTTGGTCGAATTTTTTAAGAATTTTCAAATTTTCAGATGGGAGGTTCCAGATAAGGTCAAAAACTACATACTCAGATCTTCACCAAACTTTGCAGGGATACATTGGATGTCAAGACACGTGGAAAAAACGTACAAAACAAGAGATTGGAGACATCAAGATTTTGGACGAATTTTTTAAGAATTTTCAAATTTTCAGATAGGAGGTTCCAGATAAGGTCAAAAACTACATACTCAGATCTTCACCAAACTTTGCAGGGATACATTGGATGTCAAGACACGTGGAAAAAACGTACAAAACAAGAGATTGGAGACATCAAGATTTTGGACGAATTTTTTAAGAATTTTCAAATTTTCAGATAGGAGGTTCCAGATGAGGTCAAAAACTACATACTCAGATCTTCACCAAACTTTGCAGGAATACTTTGCATGTCAAGACACGTGGAAAAAACGTACAAAACACGAGATCGGAGACATCAAGATTTTCGACGAATTTTTTAAGAATTTTCAAATTTTCAGATGGGAGGTTCCAGATAAGGTCAAAAACGACATACTCAGATCTTCACCAAACTTTGCAGGGATCCATTGGAGGTCGAGACACGTGGAAAAAACGTACAAAACAAGAGATTGGAGACATCAAGATTTTGGACGAATTTTTTAAGAATTTTCAAATTTTCAGATAGGAGGTTCCATATAAGGTCAAAAACTACATACTCAGATCTTCACCAAACTTTGCAGGGATACATTGGATGTCAAGACACGTGGAAAAAACGTACAAAACAAGAGATTGGAGACATCAAGATTTTGGACGATTTTTTTAAAAATTTTCAAATTTTCAGAAATGCGGTTCCAGATAAGGTCAAAAACTACATACTCAGATCTTCACCAAACTTTGCAGGGATACATTGGATGTCAAGACACGTGGAAAAAACGTACAAAACAAGAGATTCGGGTCAACAAGATTTTGGACGGATTTTTTAGGAATTTTCAAATTTTCAGATGGGAGGTTCCAGATAAGGTCAAAAACTACATACTCAGATCTTCACCAAACTCTGCAGGGATACATTGTATGTCAAGACACGTGGAAAAAACATACAAAACATAGGATTGGGGACATCAAGATTTTGTTAAATTCTTTTAAGAATTTTCAAATTTTCAGATAGGAGGTTCCATATAAGGTCAAAAACTACATACTCAGATCTTCACCAAACATTGCAGGGATACATTGGATGTCAAGACACGTGGAAAGAACGTACAAAACAAGAGATTGGAGACATCAAGATTTTGGACGAATTTTTTAAGAATTTTCAAATTTTCAGATAGGAGGCTCCATATAAGGTCAAAAACTACATACTCAGATCTTCACCAAACATTGCAGGGATACATTGGATGTCAAGACACGTGGAAAAAACGTACAAAACAAGAGATTGGAGACATCAAGATTTTGGACGAATTTTTTAAGAATTTTCAAATTTTCAGATAGGAGGTTCCAGATAAGGTCAAAAACTACATACTCAGATCTTCACCAAACGTTGCAGGGATACTTTGCATGTCAAGACACGTGGAAAAAACGTACAAAACAAGAGATTGGAGACATCAAGATTTTCGACGAATTTTTTAAGAATTTTCAAATTTTCAGATGGGAGGTTCCAGATAAGGTCAAAAACGACATACTCAGATCTTCACCAAACTTTGCATGGATACATTGGATGTCAAGACACGTGGAAAAAACGTACAAAACAAGAGATTGGGGTCATCAAGATTTTGCACGGATTTTTTAAGAATTTTCAAATTTTCAGATGGGAGGTTCCAGATAAGGTCAAAAACGACATACTCAGATCTTCACCAAACTTTGCATGGATACATTGGATGTCAAGACACGTGGAAAAAACGTACAAAACAAGAGATTGGAGACATCAAGATTTTGGACGAATTTTTTAAGAATTCTCAAATTTTCAGAAAGGAGGTTCCATATAAGGTCAAAAACTACATACTCAGATCTTCACCAAACTTTGCAGGGATACTTTGGATGTCAAGACACGTGGAAAAAACGTACAAAACAAGAGATTGGGGTCATCAAGATTTTGGACGAATTTTTTAAGAATTTTCAAATTTTCAGATGGGAGGTTCAATATAAGGTCAAAAACTACATACTCAGATCTTCACCAAACTTTGCATGGATACATTGGATGTCAAGACACGTGGAAAAAACATACAAAACATAGGATTCGGAACATCAAGATTTTGGTCGAATTTTTTAAGAATTTTCAAATTTTCAGATAGGAGGTTCCATATAAGGTCAAAAACTACATACTCAGATCTTCACCAAACTTTGCAGGGATACATTGGATGTCAAGACACGTGGAAAAAACGTACAAAACAAGAGATTGGAGACATCAAGATTTTCGAGGAATTTTTTAAGAATTTTCAAATTTTCAGAAAGGATGTTCCAGATAAGGTCAAAAACGACATACTCAGATCTTCACCAAACTTTGCAGGGATACATTGGAGGTCGAGACACGTGGAAAAAACGTACAAAACAAGAGATTGGAGACATCAAGATTTTGGACGAATTTTTGAAGAATTTTCAAATTTTCTGATAGGAGGTCCCAGATAAGGTCAAAAACTACATACTCAGATCTTAACCAAACATTGCAGGGATACATTGGATGTCAAGACACGTGGAAAAAACGTACAAAACAAGAGATTGGAGACATCAAGATTTTCGACGAATTTTTGAAGAATTTTCAAATTTTCAGATAGGAGGTTCCAGATAAGGTCAAAAACTACATACTCAGATCTTCACCAAACGTTGCAGGGATACTTTGCATGTCAAGACACGTGGAAAAAACGTACAAAACAAGAGATTGGAGACATCAAGATTTTCGACGAATTTTTTAAGAATTTTCAAATTTTCAGATGGGAGGTTCCAGATAAGGTCAAAAACGACATACTCAGATATTCACCAAACTTTGCATGGATACATTGGATGTCAAGACACGTGGAAAAAACGTACAAAACAAGAGATTGGGGTCATCAAGATTTTGCACGGATTTTTTAAGAATTTTCAAATTTTCAGATGGGAGGTTCCAGATAAGGTCAAAAACGACATACTCAGATCTTCACCAAACTTTGCATGGATACATTGGATGTCATGACACGTGGAAAAAACGTACAAAACAAGAGATTGGAGACATCAAGATTTTGGACGAATTTTTTAAGAATTCTCAAATTTTCAGAAAGGAGGTTCCATATAAGGTCAAAAACTACATACTCAGATCTTCACCAAACTTTGCAGGGATACTTTGGATGTCAAGACACGTGGAAAAAACGTACAAAACAAGAGATTGGGGTCATCAAGATTTTGGACGAATTTTTTAAGAATTTTCAAATTTTCAGATGGGAGGTTCAATATAAGGTCAAAAACTACATACTCAGATCTTCACCAAACTTTGCATGGATACATTGGATGTCAAGACACGTGGAAAAAACATACAAAACATAGGATTCGGAACATCAAGATTTTGGTCGAATTTTTTAAGAATTTTCAAATTTTCAGATAGGAGGTTCCATATAAGGTCAAAAACTACATACTCAGATCTTCACCAAACATTGCAGGAATACATTGGATGTCAAGACACGTGGAAAAAACGTACAAAACAAGAGATTGGGGTCATCAAGATTTTGCACGGATTTTTTAGGAATTTTCAAATTTTCAGATGGGAGGTTCCAGATAAGGTCAAAAACTACATACTCAGATCTTCACCAAACTTTGCAGGGATACATTGGATGTCAAGACACGTGGAAAAAACGTACAAAACAAGAGATTGGAGACATCAAGATTTTGGACGAATTTTTTAAGAATTCTCAAATTTTCAGAAAGGAGGTTCCATATAAGGTCAAAAACTACATACTCAGATCTTCACCAAACTTTGCAGGGATACTTTGGATGTCAAGACACGTGGAAAAAACGTACAAAACAAGAGATTGGGGTCATCAAGATTTTGGACGAATTTTTTAAGAATTTTCAAATTTTCAGATGGGAGGTTCAATATAAGGTCAAAAACTACATACTCAGATCTTCACCAAACTTTGCATGGATACATTGGATGTCAAGACACGTGGAAAAAACATACAAAACATAGGATTCGGAACATCAAGATTTTGGTCGAATTTTTTAAGAATTTTCAAATTTTCAGATAGGAGGTTCCATATAAGGTCAAAAACTACATACTCAGATCTTCACCAAACATTGCAGGAATACATTGGATGTCAAGACACGTGGAAAAAACGTACAAAACAAGAGATTGGGGTCATCAAGATTTTGCACGGATTTTTTAGGAATTTTCAAATTTTCAGATGGGAGGTTCCAGATAAGGTCAAAAACTACATACTCAGATCTTCACCAAACTTTGCAGGGATACATTGGATGTCAAGACACGTGGAAAAAACGTACAAAACAAGAGATTGGAGACATCAAGATTTTGGACGAATTTTTTAAGAATTTTCAAATTTTCAGATAGGAGGTTCCATATAAGGTCAAAAACTACATACTCAGATCTTCACCAAACTTTGCATGGATACATTATGTGTCAAGACACGTGGAAAAAACGTACAAAACAAAAGATTGGAGACATCAAGATTTTGGTCGAATTTTTTAAGAATTTTCAAATTTTCAGATGGGAGGTTCCAGATAAGGTCAAAAACTACATACTCAGATCTTCACCAAACTTTGCAGGGATACATTGGATGTCAAGACACGTGGAAAAAACGTACAAAAAAGAGATTGGAGACATCAAGATTTTGGACGAATTTTTTAACAATTTTCAAATTTTCAGAAAGGATGTTCCAGATAAGGTCAAAAACGACATACTCAGATCTTCACCAAACTTTGCAGGGATACATTGGATATCAAGACACGTGGAAAAAACGTACAAAACAAGAGATTGGAGACATCAAGATTTTGGACGAATTTTTTAAGAATTTTCAAATTTTCAGATAGGAGGTTCCAGATAAGGTCAAAAACTACATACTCAGATCTTCACCAAACTTTGCAGGGATACATTGGATGTCAAGACACGTGGAAAAAACGTACAAAACAAGAGATTGGGGTCATCAAGATTTTGGACGGATTTTTTAGGAATTTTCAAATTTTCAGATGGGAGGTTCCAGATAAGGTCAAAAACTACATACTCAGATCTTCACCAAACATTGCAGGGATACATTGGATGTCAAGACACGTGGAAAAAACGTACAAAACAAGAGATTGGAGACATCAAGATTTTGGACGAATTTTTTAAGAATTTTCAAATTTTCAGATAGGAGGTTCCAGATGAGGTCAAAAACTACATACTCAGATCTTCACCAAACTTTGCAGGAATACTTTGCATGTCAAGACACGTGGAAAAAACGTACAAAACAAGAGATCGGAGACATCAAGATTTTCGACGAATTTTTTAAGAATTTTCAAATTTTCAGATGGGAGGTTCCAGATATGGTCAAAAACGACATACTCAGATCTTCACCAAACTTTGCATGGATACATTGGATGTCAAGACACGTGGAAAAAACATACAAAACATAGGATTGGTGACATCAAGATTTTGGACGAATTTTTTAAGAATTTTCAAATTTTCAGATAGGAGGTTCCATATAAGGTCAAAAACTACATACTCAGATCTTCATCAAACTTTGCAGGGATACATTGGATGTCAAGACACGTGGAAAAAACGTACAAAACAAGAGATTGGAGACATCAAGATTTTCGACGAATTTTTTAAGAATTTTCAAATTTTCAGAAAGGATGTTCCAGATAAGGTCAAAAACGACATACTCAGATCTTCACCAAACTTTGCAGGGATACATTGGAGGTCGAGACACGTGGAAAAAACGTACAAAACAAGAGATTGGAGACATCAAGATTTTGGACGAATTTTTGAAGAATTTTCAAATTTTCAGATAGGAGGTTCCAGATAAGGTCAAAAACTACATACTCAGATCTCAACCAAACATTGCAGGGATACATTGGATGTCAAGACACGTGGAAAAAACATACAAAACATAGGATTGGTGACATCAAGATTTTCGACGAATTTTTTAAGAATTTTCAAATTTTCAGATAGGAGGTTCCATATAAGGTCAAAAACTACATGCTCAGATCTTCACCAAACTTTGCAGGGATACATTGGATGTCAAGACACGTGGAAAAAACGTACAAAACAAGAGATTGGAGACATCAAGATTATGGACGAATTTTTTGAGAATTTTCAAATTTTCAGAAAGGATGTTCCATATAAGGTCAAAAACTACATACTCAGATCTTCACCAAACTTTGCAGGGATACATTGGATGTCAAGACACGTGGAAAAAACGTACAAAACAAGAGATAGGAGACATCAAGATTTTCGACGAATTTTTTAAGAATTTTCAAATTTTCAGAAAGGATGTTCCAGATAAGGTCATAAACTACATACTCAGATCTTCACCAAACTTTGCAGGGATACATTGGATATCAAGACACGTGGAAAAAACGTACAAAACAAGAGATTGGAGACATCAAGATTTTGGACGAATTTTTTAAGAATTTTCAAATTTTCAGATAGGAGGTTCCAGAGAAGGTCAAAAACGACATACTCAGATCTTCACCAAACTTTGCAGGGATACATTGGATGTCAAGACACGTGGAAAAAACGTACAAAACAAGAGATTGGGGTCATCAAGATTTTGGACGGATTTTTTAGGAATTTTCAAATTTTCAGATGGGAGGTTCCAGATAAGGTCAAAAACTACATACTCAGATCTTCACCAAACATTGCAGGGATACATTGGATGTCAAGACACGTGGAAAAAACGTACAAAACAAGAGATTGGAGACATCAAAATTTTGGACGAATTTTTTAAGAATTTTCAAATTTTCAGATAGGAGGTTCCAGATGAGGTCAAAAACTACATACTCAGATCTTCACCAAACTTTGCAGGAATACTTTGCATGTCAAGACACGTGGAAAAAACGTACAAACAAGAGATCGGAGACATCAAGATTTTCGACGAATTTTTTAAGAATTTTCAAATTTTCAGATGGGAGGTTCCAGATAAGGTCAAAAACGACATACTCAGATCTTCACCAAACTTTGCATGGATACATTGGATGTCAAGACACGTGGAAAAAACATACAAAACATAGGATTGGTGACATCAAGATTTTGGACGAATTTTTTAAGAATTTTCAAATTTTCAGATAGGAGGTTCCATATAAGGTCAAAAACTACATACTCAGATCTTCACCAAACTTTGCATGGATACATTATGTGTCAAGACACGTGGAAAAAACGTACAAAACAAAAGATTGGAGACATCAAGATTTTGGTCGAATTTTTTAAGAATTTTCAAATTTTCAGATGGGAGGTTCCAGATAAGGTCAAAAACTACATACTCAGATCTTCACCAAACTTTGCAGGGATACATTGGATGTCAAGACACGTGGAAAAAACGTACAAAAAAGAGATTGGAGACATCAAGATTTTGGACGAATTTTTTAACAATTTTCAAATTTTCAGAAAGGATGTTCCAGATAAGGTCAAAAACGACATACTCAGATCTTCACCAAACTTTGCAGGGATACATTGGATATCAAGACACGTGGAAAAAACGTACAAAACAAGAGATTGGAGACATCAAGATTTTGGACGAATTTTTTAAGAATTTTCAAATTTTCAGATAGGAGGTTCCAGATAAGGTCAAAAACTACATACTCAGATCTTCACCAAACTTTGCAGGGATACATTGGATGTCAAGACACGTGGAAAAAACGTACAAAACAAGAGATTGGGGTCATCAAGATTTTGGACGGATTTTTTAGGAATTTTCAAATTTTCAGATGGGAGGTTCCAGATAAGGTCAAAAACTACATACTCAGATCTTCACCAAACATTGCAGGGATACATTGGATGTCAAGACACGTGGAAAAAACGTACAAAACAAGAGATTGGAGACATCAAAATTTTGGACGAATTTTTTAAGAATTTTCAAATTTTCAGATAGGAGGTTCCAGATAAGGTCAAAAACTACATACTCAGATCTTCACCAAACTTTGCAGGGATACATTGGATGTCAAGACACGTGGAAAAAACGTACAAAACAAGAGATTGGAGACATCAAGATTTTGGACGAATTTTTTAAGAATTTTCAAATTTTCAGATGGGAGGTTCCATATAAGGTCAAAAACGACATACTCAGATCTTCACGAAACTTTGCATGGATACATTATGTGTCAAGACACGTGGAAAAAACGTACAAAACAAAAGATTGGAGACATCAAGATTTTGGTCGAATTTTTTAAGAATTTTCAAATTTTCAGATAGGAGGTTCCAGATAAGGTCAAAAACTACATACTCAGATCTTCACCAAACTTTGCAGGGATACATTGGATGTCAAGACACGTGGAAAAAACGTACAAACCAAGAGATTGGAGACATCAAGATTTTGGACGAATTTTTTGAGAATTTTCAAATTTTCAGAAAGGATGTTCCAGATAAGGTCAAAAACGACATACTCAGATCTTCACCAAACTTTGCAGGGATACATTGGATATCAAGACACGTGGAAAAAACGTACAAAACAAGAGATTGGAGACATCAAGATTTTGGACGAATTTTTTAAGAATTTTCAAATTTTCAGATAGGAGGTTCCAGATAAGGTCAAAAACTACATACTCAGATCTTCACCAAACTTTGCAGGGATACATTGGATGTCAAGACACGTGGAAAAAACGTACAAAACAAGAGATTGGGGTCATCAAGATTTTGGACGGATTTTTTAGGAATTTTCAAATTTTCAGATGGGAGGTTCCAGATAAGGTCAAAAACTACATACTCAGATCTTCACCAAACATTGCAGGGATACATTAAATGTCAAGACACGTGGAAAAAACGTACAAAACAAGAGATTGGAGACATCAAAATTTTGGACGAATTTTTTAAGAATTTTCAAATTTTCAGATAGGAGGTTCAGATGAGGTCAAAAACTACATACTCAGATCTTCACCAAACTTTGCAGGAATACTTTGCATGTCAAGACACGTGGAAAAAACGTACAAAACAAGAGATCGGAGACATCAAGATTTTCGACGAATTTTTTAAGAATTTTCAAATTTTCAGATAGGAGGTTCCATATAAGGTCAAAAACTACATACTCAGATCTTCACCAAACTTTGCATGGATACATTATGTGTCAAGACACGTGGAAAAAACGTACAAAACAAAAGATTGGAGACATCAAGATTTTGGTCGAATTTTTTAAGAATTTTCAAATTTTCAGATGGGAGGTTCCAGATAAGGTCAAAAACTACATACTCAGATCTTCACCAAACTTTGCAGGGATACATTGGATGTCAAGACACGTGGAAAAAACGTACAAAAAAGAGATTGGAGACATCAAGATTTTGGACGAATTTTTTAACAATTTTCAAATTTTCAGAAAGGATGTTCCAGATAAGGTCAAAAACGACATACTCAGATCTTCACCAAACTTTGCAGGGATACATTGGATATCAAGACACGTGGAAAAAACGTACAAAACAAGAGATTGGAGACATCAAGATTTTGGACGAATTTTTTAAGAATTTTCAAATTTTCAGATAGGAGGTTCCAGATAAGGTCAAAAACTACATACTCAGATCTTCACCAAACTTTGCAGGGATACATTGGATGTCAAGACACGTGGAAAAAACGTACAAAACAAGAGATTGGGGTCATCAAGATTTTGGACGGATTTTTTAGGAATTTTCAAATTTTCAGATGGGAGGTTCCAGATAAGGTCAAAAACTACATACTCAGATCTTCACCAAACATTGCAGGGATACATTGGATGTCAAGACACGTGGAAAAAACGTACAAAACAAGAGATTGGAGACATCAAAATTTTGGACGAATTTTTTAAGAATTTTCAAATTTTCAGATAGGAGGTTCCAGATGAGGTCAAAAACTACATACTCAGATCTTCACCAAACTTTGCAGGAATACTTTGCATGTCAAGACACGTGGAAAAAACGTACAAAACAAGAGATCGGAGACATCAAGATTTTCGACGAATTTTTTAAGAATTTTCAAATTTTCAGATGGGAGGTTCCAGATAAGGTCAAAAACGACATACTCAGATCTTCACCAAACTTTGCATGGATACATTGGATGTCAAGACACGTGGAAAAAACATACAAAACATAGGATTGGTGACATCAAGATTTTGGACGAATTTTTTAAGAATTTTCAAATTTTCAGATAGGAGGTTCCATATAAGGTCAAAAACTACATACTCAGATCTTCACCAAACTTTGCAGGGATACATTGGATGTCAAGACACGTGGAAAAAACGTACAAAACAAGAGATTGGAGACATCAAGATTATGGACGAATTTTTTGAGAATTTTCAAATTTTCAGAAAGGAGGTTCCATATAAGGTCAAAAACTACATACTCAGATCTTCACCAAACTTTGCAGGGATACATTGGATGTCAAGACACGTGGAAAAAACGTACAAAACAAGAGATTGGAGACATCAAGATTTTCGACGAATTTTTTGAGAATTTTCAAATTTTCAGAAAGGATGTTCCAGATAAGGTCAAAAACGACATACTCAGATCTTCACCAAACTTTGCAGGGATACATTGGATATCAAGACACGTGGAAAAAACGTACAAAACAAGAGATTGGAGACATCAAGATTTTGGACGAATTTTTTAAGAATTTTCAAATTTTCAGATAGGAGGTTCCAGATAAGGTCAAAAACTACATACTCAGATCTTCACCAAACTTTGCAGGGATACATTGGATGTCAAGACACGTGGAAAAAACGTACAAAACAAGAGATTGGGGTCATCAAGATTTTGGACGGATTTTTTAGGAATTTTCAAATTTTCAGATGGGAGGTTCCAGATAAGGTCAAAAACTACATACTCAGATCTTCACCAAACATTGCAGGGATACATTAAATGTCAAGACACGTGGAAAAAACGTACAAAACAAGAGATTGGAGACATCAAAATTTTGGACGAATTTTTTAAGAATTTTCAAATTTTCAGATAGGAGGTTCCAGATGAGGTCAAAAACTACATACTCAGATCTTCACCAAACTTTGCAGGAATACTTTGCATGTCAAGACACGTGGAAAAAACGTACAAAACAAGAGATCGGAGACATCAAGATTTTCGACGAATTTTTTAAGAATTTTCAAATTTTCAGATGGGAGGTTCCAGATAAGGTCAAAAACGACATACTCAGATCTTCACCAAACTTTGCAGGGATCCATTGGAGGTCGAGACACGTGGAAAAAACGTACAAAACAAGAGATTGGAGACATCAAGATTTTGGACGAATTTTTTAAGAATTTTCAAATTTTCAGATAGGAGGTTCCATATAAGGTCAAAAACTACATACTCAGATCTTCACCAAACTTTGCAGGGATACATTGGATGTCAAGACACGTGGAAAAAACGTACAAAACAAGAGATTGGAGACATCAAGATTTTCGACGAATTTTTTAAGAATTTTCAAATTTTCAGAAAGGATGTTCCAGATAAGGTCAAAAACGACATACTCAGATCTTCACCAAACTTTGCAGGGATCCATTGGAGGTCGAGACACGTGGAAAAAACGTACAAAACAAGAGATTGGAGACATCAAGATTTTGGACGAATTTTTGAAGAATTTTCAAATTTTCAGATAGGAGGTTCCAGATAAGGTCTAAAACTACATACTCAGATCTCCACCAAACATTGCAGGAATACATTGGATGTCAAGACACGTGGAAAAAACGTACAAAACAAGAGATTGGAGACATCAAGATTTTCGACGAATTTTTGAAGAATTTTCAAATTTTCAGATAGGAGGTTCCAGATAAGGTCAAAAACTACATACTCAGATCTTCACCAAACGTTGCAGGGATACTTTGCATGTCAAGACACGTGGAAAAAACGTACAAAACAAAAGATTGGAGACATCAAGATTTTCGACGAATTTTTTAAGAATTTTCAAATTTTCAGATGGGAGGTTCCAGATAAGGTCAAAAACGACATACTCAGATCTTCACCAAACTTTGCATGGATACATTGGATGTCAAGACACGTGGAAAAAACGTACAAAACAAGAGATTGGAGACATCAAGATTTTGGACGAATTTTTTAAGAATTCTCAAATTTTCAGAAAGGAGGTTCCATATAAGGTCAAAAACTACATACTCAGATCTTCACCAAACTTTGCAGGGATACTTTGGATGTCAAGACACGTGGAAAAAACGTACAAAACAAGAGATTGGGGTCATCAAGATTTTGGACGAATTTTTTAAGAATTTTCAAATTTTCAGATGGGAGGTTCCAGATAAGGTCAAAAACTACATACTCAGATCTTCACCAAACTTTGCAGGGATACATTGGATGTCAAGACACGTGGAAAAAACGTACAAAACAAGAGATTGGAGACATCAAGATTTTGGACGAATTTTTTAAGAATTTTCAAATTTTCAGATAGGAGGTTCCATATAAGGTCAAAAACTACATACTCAGATCTTCACCAAACTTTGCATGGATACATTATGTGTCAAGACACGTGGAAAAAACGTACAAAACAAAAGATTGGAGACATCAAGATTTTGGTCGAATTTTTTAAGAATTTTCAAATTTTCAGATGGGAGGTTCCAGATAAGGTCAAAAACTACATACTCAGATCTTCACCAAACTTTGCAGGGATACATTGGATGTCAAGACACGTGGAAAAAACGTACAAAAAAGAGATTGGAGACATCAAGATTTTGGACGAATTTTTTAACAATTTTCAAATTTTCAGAAAGGATGTTCCAGATAAGGTCAAAAACGACATACTCAGATCTTCACCAAACTTTGCAGGGATACATTGGATATCAAGACACGTGGAAAAAACGTACAAAACAAGAGATTGGAGACATCAAGATTTTGGACGAATTTTTTAAGAATTTTCAAATTATAAGATAGGAGGTTCCAGATAAGGTCAAAAACTACATACTCAGATCTTCACCAAACTTTGCAGGGATACATTGGATGTCAAGACACGTGGAAAAAACGTACAAAACAAGAGATTGGGGTCATCAAGATTTTGGACGGATTTTTTAGGAATTTTCAAATTTTCAGATGGGAGGTTCCAGATAAGGTCAAAAACTACATACTCAGATCTTCACCAAACATTGCAGGGATACATTGGATGTCAAGACACGTGGAAAAAACATACAAAACATAGGATTGGTGACATCAAGATTTTGGACGAATTTTTTAAGAATTTTCAAATTTTCAGATAGGAGGTTCCATATAAGGTCAAAAACTACATACTCAGATCTTCACCAAACTTTGCAGGGATACATTGGATGTCAAGACACGTGGAAAAAACGTACAAAACAAGAGATTGGAGACATCAAGATTATGGACGAATTTTTTGAGAATTTTCAAATTTTCAGAAAGGAGGTTCCATATAAGGTCAAAAACTACATACTCAGATCTTCACCAAACTTTGCAGGGATACATTGGATGTCAAGACACGTGGAAAAAACGTACAAAACAAGAGATTGGAGACATCAAGATTTTCGACGAATTTTTTAAGAATTTTCAAATTTTCAGAAAGGATGTTCCAGATAAGGTCAAAAACGACATACTCAGATCTTCACCAAACTTTGCAGGGATACATTGGAGGTCGAGACACGTGGAAAAAACGTACAAAACAAGAGATTGGAGACATCAAGATTTTGGACGAATTTTTGAAGAATTTTCAAATTTTCTGATAGGAGGTCCCAGATAAGGTCAAAAACTACACACTCAGATCTCCACCAAACATTGCAGGGATACATTGGATGTCAAGACACGTGGAAAAAACGTACAAAACAAGAGATTGGAGACATCAAGATTTTCGACGAATTTTTGAAGAATTTTCAAATTTTCAGATAGGAGGTTCCAGATAAGGTCAAAAACTACATACTCAGATCTTCACCAAACGTTGCAGGGATACTTTGCATGTCAAGACACGTGGAAAAAACGTACAAAACAAGAGATTGGAGACATCAAGATTTTCGACGAATTTTTTAAGAATTTTCAAATTTTCAGATGGGAGGTTCCAGATAAGGTCAAAAACGACATACTCAGATCTTCACCAAACTTTGCATGGATACATTGGATGTCAAGACACGTGGAAAAAACGTACAAAACAAGAGATTGGGGTCATCAAGATTTTGCACGGATTTTTTACAAATTTTCAAATTTTCAGATGGGAGGTTCCAGATAAGGTCAAAAACTACATACTCAGATCTTCACCAAACTTTGCAGGGATACATTGGATGTCAAGACACGTGGAAAAAACGTACAAAACAAGAGCTTGGAGACATCAAGATTTTGGACGAATTTTTTAAGAATTTTCAAATTTTCAGATAGGAGGTTTCATATAAGGTCAAAAACTACATACTCAGATCTTCACCAAACTTTGCATGGATACATTATGTGTCAAGACACGTGGAAAAAACGTACAAAACAAAAGATTGGAGACATCAAGATTTTGGTCGAATTTTTTAAGAATTTTCAAATTTTCAGATGGGAGGTTCCAGATAAAGTCAAAAACTACATACTCAGATCTTCACCAAACTTTGCAGGGATACATTGGATGTCAAGACACGTGGAAAAAACGTACAAAAAAGAGATTGGAGACATCAAGATTTTGGACGAATTTTTTAACAATTTTCAAATTTTCAGAAAGGATGTTCCAGATAAGGTCAAAAACGACATACTCAGATCTTCACCAAACTTTGCAGGGATACATTGGATATCAAGACACGTGGAAAAAACGTACAAAACAAGAGATTGGAGACATCAAGATTTTGGACGAATTTTTTAAGAATTTTCAAATTTTCAGATAGGAGGTTCCAGATAAGGTCAAAAACTACATACTCAGATCTTCACCAAACTTTGCAGGGATACATTGGATGTCAAGACACGTGGAAAAAACGTACAAAACAAGAGATTGGGGTCATCAAGATTTTGGACGGATTTTTTAGGAATTTTCAAATTTTCAGATGGGAGGTTCCAGATAAGGTCAAAAACTACATACTCAGATCTTCACCAAACATTGCAGGGATACATTGGATGTCAAGACACGTGGAAAAAACGTACAAAACAAGAGATTGGAGACATCAAAATTTTGGACGAATTTTTTAAGAATTTTCAAATTTTCAGATAGGAGGTTCCAGATGAGGTCAAAAACTACATACTCAGATCTTCACCAAACTTTGCAGGAATACTTTGCATGTCAAGACACGTGGAAAAAACGTACAAAACAAGAGATCGGAGACATCAAGATTTTCGACGAATTTTTTAAGAATTTTCAAATTTTTAGATGGGAGGTTCCAGATAAGGTCAAAAACGACATACTCAGATCTTCACCAAACTTTGCATGGATACATTGGATGTCAAGACACGTGGAAAAAACATACAAAACATAGGATTGGTGACATCAAGATTTTGGACGAATTTTTTAAGAATTTTCAAATTTTCAGATAGGAGGTTCCATATAAGGTCAAAAACTACATACTCAGATCTTCACCAAACTTTGCAGGGATACATTGGATGTCAAGACACGTGGAAAAAACGTACAAAACAAGAGATTGGAGACATCAAGATTATGGACGAATTTTTTGAGAATTTTCAAATTTTCAGAAAGGAGGTTCCATATAAGGTCAAAAACTACATACTCAGATCTTCACCAAACTTTGCAGGGATACATTGGATGTCAAGACACGTGGAAAAAACGTACAAAACAAGAGATTGGAGACATCAAGATTTTCGACGAATTTTTTAAGAATTTTCAAATTTTCAGAAAGGATGTTCCAGATAAGGTCAAAAACGACATACTCAGATCTTCACCAAATTTGCAGGGATACATTGGAGGTCGAGACACGTGGAAAAAACGTACAAAACAAGAGATTGGAGACATCAAGATTTTGGACGAATTTTTGAAGAATTTTCAAATTTTCTGATAGGAGGTCCCAGATAAGGTCAAAAACTACATACTCAGATCTCCACCAAACATTGCAGGGATACATTGGATGTCAAGACACGTGGAAAAAGCGTACAAAACAAGAGATTGGAGACATCAAGATTTTCGACGAATTTTTGAAGAATTTTCAAATTTTCAGATAGGAGGTTTAAGATAAGGTCAAAAACTACATACTCAGATCTTCACCAAACGTTGCAGGGATACTTTGCATGTCAAGACACGTGGAAAAAACGTACAAAACAAGAGATTGGAGACATCAAGATTTTGGAAGAATTTTTTAAGAATTTTCAAATTTTCAGATGGGAGGTTCCAGATAAGGTCAAAAACGACATACTCAGATCTTCACCAAACTTTGCATGGATACATTGGATGTCAAGACACGTGGAAAAAACGTACAAAACAAGAGATTGGGGTCATCAAGATTTTGCACGGATTTTTTAGGAATTTTCAAATTTTCAGATGGGAGGTTCCAGATAAGGTCAAAAACTACATACTCAGATCTTCACCAAACTTTGCAGGGATACATTGGATGTCAAGACACGTGGAAAAAACGTACAAAACAAGAGATTGGAGACATCAAGATTTTGGACGAATTTTTTAAGAATTTTCAAATTTTCAGATAGGAGGTTCCATATAAGGTCAAAAACTACATACTCAGATCTTCACCAAACTTTGCATGGATACATTATGTGTCAAGACACGTGGAAAAAACGTACAAAACAAAAGATTGGAGACATCAAGATTTTGGTCGAATTTTTTAAGAATTTTCAAATTTTCAGATGGGAGGTTCCAGATAAGGTCAAAAACTACGTACTCAGATCTTCACCAAACTTTGCAGGGATACATTGGATGTCAAGACACGTGGAAAAAACGTACAAAAAAGAGATTGGAGACATCAAGATTTTGGACGAATTTTTTAACAATTTTCAAATTTTCAGAAAGGATGTTCCAGATAAGGTCAAAAACGACATACTCAGATCTTCACCAAACTTTGCAGGGATACATTGGATATCAAGACACGTGGAAAAAACGTACAAAACAAGAGATTGGAGACATCAAGATTTTGGACGAATTTTTTAAGAATTTTCAAATTTTCAGATAGGAGGTTCCAGATAAGGTCAAAAACTACATACTCAGATCTTCACCAAACTTTGCAGGGATACATTGGATGTCAAGACACGTGGAAAAAACGTACAAAACAAGAGATTGGGGTCATCAAGATTTTGGGCGGATTTTTTAGGAATTTTCAAATTTTCAGATGGGAGGTTCCAGATAAGGTCAAAAACTACATACTCAGATCTTCACCAAACATTGCAGGGATACATTGCATGTCAAGACACGTGGAAAAAACATACAAAACAAGAGATTGGAGACATCAAAATTTTGGACGAATTTTTTAAGAATTTTCAAATTTTCAGATAGGAGGTTCCAGATGAGGTCAAAAACTACATACTCAGATCTTCACCAAACTTTGCATGGATACATTGGATGTCAAGACACGTGGAAAAAACGTACAAAACAAGAGATTGGGGTCATCAAGATTTTGCACGGATTTTTTAGGAATTTTCAAATTTTCAGATGGGAGGTTCCAGATAAGGTCAAAAACTACATACTCAGATCTTCACCAAAATTTGCAGGGATACATTGGATGTCAAGACACGTGGAAAAAACGTACAAAACAAGAGATTGGAGACATCAAGATTTTGGACGAATTTTTTAAGAATTTTCAAATTTTCAGATAGGAGGTTCCATATAAGGTCAAAAACTACATACTCAGATCTTCACCAAACTTTGCATGGATACATTATGTGTCAAGACACGTGGAAAAAACGTACAAAACAAAAGATTGGAGACATCAAGATTTTGGTCGAATTTTTTAAGAATTTTCAAATTTTCAGATGGGAGGTTCCAGATAAGGTCAAAAACTACATACTCAGATCTTCACCAAACTTTGCAGGGATACATTGGATGTCAAGACACGTGGAAAAAACGTACAAAAAAGAGATTGGAGACATCAAGATTTTGGACGAATTTTTTAACAATTTTCAAATTTTCAGAAAGGATGTTCCAGATAAGGTCAAAAACGACATACTCAGATCTTCACCAAACTTTGCAGGGATACATTGGATATCAAGACACGTGGAAAAAACGTACAAAACAAGAGATTGGAGACATCAAGATTTTGGACGAATTTTTTAAGAATTTTCAAATTTTCAGATAGGAGGTTCCAGATAAGGTCAAAAACTACATACTCAGATCTTCACCAAACTTTGCAGGGATACATTGGATGTCAAGACACGTGGAAAAAACGTACAAAACAAGAGATTGGGGTCATCAAGATTTTGGACGGATTTTTTAGGAATTTTCAAATTTTCAGATGGGAGGTTCCAGATAAGGTCAAAAACTACATACTCAGATCTTCACCAAACATTGCAGGGATACATTGGATGTCAAGACACGTGGAAAAAACGTACAAAACAAGAGATTGGAGACATCAAAATTTTGGACGAATTTTTTAAGAATTTTCAAATTTTCAGATAGGAGGTTCCAGATGAGGTCAAAAACTACATACTCAGATCTTCACCAAACTTTGCAGGAATACTTTGCATGTCAAGACACGTGGAAAAAACGTACAAAACAAGAGATTGGAGACATCAAGATTTTGGTCGAATTTTTTAAGAATTTTCAAATTTTCAGATGGGAGGTTCCAGATAAGGTCAAAAACTACATACTCAGATCTTCACCAAACTTTGCAGGGATACATTGGTTGTCAAGACACGTGGAAAAAACGTACAAAACAAGAGATAGGAGACATCAAGATTTTGGACGAATTTTTTAACAATTTTCAAATTTTCAGAAAGGATGTTCCAGATAAGGTCAAAAACGACATACTCAGATCTTCACCAAACTTTGCGGGGATACATTGGATATCAAGACACGTGGAAAAAACGTACAAAACAAGAGATTGGAGACATCAAGATTTTGGACGAATTTTTTAAGAATTTTCAAATTTTCAGATAGGAGGAGGTTCCAGATAAGGTCAAAAACTACATACTCAGATCTTCACCAAACTTTGCAGGGATACATTGGATGTCAAGACACGTGGAAAAAACGTACAAAACAAGAGATTGGGGTCATCAAGATTTTGGACGGATTTTTTAGGAATTTTCAAATTTTCAGATGGGAGGTTCCAGATAAGGTCAAAAACTACATACTCAGATCTTCACCAAACATTGCAGGGATACATTGGATGTCAAGACACGTGGAAAAAACGTACAAAACAAGAGATTGGAGACATCAATATTTTGGACGAATTTTTAAAGAATTTTCAAATTTTCAGATAGGAGGTTCCAGATGAGGTCAAAAACTACATAGTCAGATCTTCACCAAACTTTGCAGGAATACTTTGCATGTCAAGACACGTGGAAAAAACGTACAAAACAAGAGATCGGAGACATCAAGATTTTGGACGAATTTTTTAAGAATTTTTAAATTTTCAGATAGGAGGTTCCATATAAGGTCAAAAACTACATACTCAGATCTACACCAAACTTTGCATGGATACATTATGTGTCAAGACACGTGGAAAAAACGTACAAAACAAGAGATTGGAGACATCAAGATATTGGTCGAATTTTTTAAGAATTTTCAAATTTTCAGATGGGAGGTTCCAGATAAGGTCAAAAACTACATACTCAGATCTTCACCAAACTTTGCAGGGATACATTGGATGTCAAGACACGTGGAAAAAACGTACAAAACAAGAGATAGGAGACATCAAGATTTTGGACGAATTTTTTAACAATTTTCAAATTTTCAGAAAGGATGTTCCAGATAAGGTCAAAAACAACATACTCAGATCTTCACCAAACTTTGCAGGGATACATTGGATGTCAAGACACGTGGAAAAAACGTACAAAACAAGAGATTGGAGACATCAAGATTTTGGACGAATTTTTTAAGAATTTTCAAATTTTCAGATAGGAGGTTCCATATAAGGTCAAAAACTACATACTCAGATCTTCACCAAACTTTGCATGGATACATTATGTGTCAAGACACGTGGAAAAAACGTACAAAACAAAAGATTGGAGACATCAAGATTTTGGTCGAATTTTTTAAGAATTTTCAAATTTTCAGATGGGAGGTTCCAGATAAGGTCAAAAACTACATACTCAGATCTTCACCAAACTTTGCAGGGATACATTGGATGTCAAGACACGTGGAATAAAAGTACAAAACAAGAGATTGGAGACATCAAGATTTTGGACGAATTTTTTAAGAATTTTTAAATTTTCAGATAGGAGGTTCCATATAAGGTCAAAAACTACATACTCAGATCTTCACCAAACTTTGCATGGATACATTATGTGTCAAGACACGTGGAAAAAACGTACAAAACAAAAGATTGGAGACATCAAGATTTTGGTCGAATTTTTTAAGAATTTTTAAATTTTCAGATAGGAGGTTCCATATAAGGTCAAAAACTACATACTCAGATCTTCACCAAACTTTGCATGGATACATTATGTGTCAAGACACGTGGAAAAAACGTACAAAACAAAAGATTGGAGACATCAAGATTTTGGACGAATTTTTTAAGAATTTTTAAATTTTCAGATAGGAGGTTCCATATAAGGTCAAAAACTACATACTCAGATCTTCACCAAACTTTGCATGGATACATTATGTGTCAAGACACGTGGAAAAAACGTACAAAACAAGAGATAGGAGACATCAAGATTTTGGACGAATTTTTTAACAATTTTCAAATTTTCAGAAAGGATGTTCCAGATAAGGTCAAAAACAACATACTCAGATCTTCACCAAACTTTGCAGGGATACATTGGATATCAAGACACGTGGAAAAAACGTACAAAACAAGAGATTGGAGACATCAAGATTTTGGACGAATTTTTTAAGAATTTTCAAATTTTCAGATAGGAGGTTCCAGATAAGATCAAAAACTACATACTCAGATCTTCACCAAACTTTGCAGGGATACATTGGATGTCAAGACACGTGGAAAAAAAGTACAAAACAAGAGATTGGGGTCATCAAGATTTTGGACGGATTTTTTAGGAATTTTCAAATTTTCAGATGGGAGGTTCCAGATAAGGTCAAAAACTACATACTCAGATCTTCACCAAACATTGCAGGGATACATTGGATGTCAAGACACGTGGAAAAAACGTACAAAACAAGAGATTGGAGACATCAAGATTTTGGACGAATTTTTTAAGAATTTTCAAATTTTCAGAAAGGATGTTCCAGATAAGGTCAAAAACGACATACTCAGATCTCCACCAAACATTGCAGGAATACATTGGATGTCAAGACACGTGGAAAAAACGTACAAAACAAGAGATTGGAGACATCAAGATTTTCGACGAATTTTTGAAGAATTGTCAAATTTTCAGATAGGAGGTTCCAGATAAGGTCAAAAACTACATACTCAGATCTTCACCAAACGTTGCAGGGATACTTTGCATGTCAAGACACGTGGAAAAAACGTACAAAACAAAAGATTGGAGACATCAAGATTTTCGACGAATTTTTTAAGAATTTTCAAATTTTCAGATGGGAGGTTCCAGATAAGGTCAAAAACGACATACTCAGATCTTCACCAAACTTTGCATGGATACATTGGATGTCAAGACACGTGGAAAAAACGTACAAAACAAGAGATTGGAGACATCAAGATTTTGGAAGAATTTTTTAAGAATTCTCAAATTTTCAGAAAGGAGGTTCCATATAAGGTCAAAAACTACATACTCAGATCTTCACCAAACTTTGCAGGGATACTTTGGATGTCAAGACACGTGGAAAAAACGTACAAAACAAGAGATTGGGGTCATCAAGATTTTGGACGAATTTTTTAAGAATTTTCAAATTTTCAGATGGGAGGTTCAATATAAGGTCAAAAACTACATACTCAGATCTTCACCAAACTTTGCATGGATACATTGGATGTCAAGACACGTGGAAAAAACATACAAAACATAGGATTCGGAACATCAAGATTTTGGTCGAATTTTTTAAGAATTTTCAAATTTTCAGATAGGAGGTTCCATATAAGGTCAAAAACTACATACTCAGATCTTCACCAAACATTGCAGGAATACATTGGATGTCAAGACACGTGGAAAAAACGTACAAAACAAGAGATTGGGGTCATCAAGATTTTGCACGGATTTTTTAGGAATTTTCAAATTTTCAGATGGGAGGTTCCAGATAAGGTCAAAAACTACATACTCAGATCTTCACCAAACTTTGCAGGGATACATTGGATGTCAAGACACGTGGAAAAAACGTACAAAACAAGAGATTGGAGACATCAAGATTTTGGACGAATTTTTTAAGAATTTTCAAATTTTCAGATAGGAGGTTCCATATAAGGTCAAAAACTACATACTCAGATCTTCACCAAACTTTGCATGGATACATTATGTGTCAAGACACGTGGAAAAAACGTACAAAACAAAAGATTGGAGACATCAAGATTTTGGTCGAATTTTTTAAGAATTTTCAAATTTTCAGATGGGAGGTTCCAGATAAGGTCAAAAACTACATACTCAGATATTCACCAAACTTTGCAGGGATACATTGGATGTCAAGACACGTGGAAAAAACGTACAAAAAAGAGATTGGAGACATCAAGATTTTGGACGAATTTTTTAAAAATTTTCAAATTTTCAGAAAGGATGTTCCAGATAAGGTCAAAAACGACATACTCAGATCTTCACCAAACTTTGCAGGGATACATTGGATATCAAGACACGTGGAAAAAACGTACAAAACAAGAGATTGGAGACATCAAGATTTTGGACGAATTTTTTAAGAATTTTCAAATTTTCAGATAGGAGGTTCCAGATAAGGTCAAAAACTACATACTCAGATCTTCACCAAACTTTGCAGGGATACATTGGATGTCAAGACACGTGGAAAAAACGTACAAAACAAGAGATTGGGGTCATCAAGATTTTGGACGGATTTTTTAGGAATTTTCAAATTTTCAGATGGGAGGTTCCAGATAAGGTCAAAAACTACATACTCAGATCTTCACCAAACATTGCAGGGATACATTGGATGTCAAGACACGTGGAAAAAACGTACAAAACAAGAGATTGGAGACATCAAAATTTTGGACGAATTTTTTAAGAATTTTCAAATTTTCAGATAGGAGGTTCCAGATGAGGTCAAAAACTACATACTCAGATCTTCACCAAACTTTGCAGGAATACTTTGCATGTCAAGACACGTGGAAAAAACGTACAAAACAAGAGATCGGAGACATCAAGATTTTCGACGAATTTTTTAAGAATTTTCAAATTTTCAGATGGGAGGTTCCAGATAAGGTCAAAAACGACATACTCAGATCTTCACCAAACTTTGCATGGATACATTGGATGTCAAGACACGTGGAAAAAACATACAAAACATAGGATTGGTGACATCAAGATTTTGGACGAATTTTTTTAAGAATTTTCAAATTTTCAGATAGGAGGTTCCATATAAGGTCAAAAACTACATACTCAGATCTTCACCAAACTTTGCAGGGATACATTGGATGTCAAGACACGTGGAAAAAACGTACAAAACAAGAGATTGGAGACATCAAGATTATGGACGAATTTTTTGAGAATTTTCAAATTTTCAGAAAGGAGGTTCCATATAAGGTCAAAAACTACATACTCAGATCTTCACCAAACTTTGCAGGGATACATTGGATGTCAAGACACGTGGAAAAAACGTACAAAACAAGAGATTGGAGACATCAAGATTTTCGACGAATTTTTTAAGAATTTTCAAATTTTCAGAAAGGATGTTCCAGATAAGGTCAAAAACGACATACTCAGATCTTCACCAAACTTTGCAGGGATACATTGGAGGTCGAGACACGTGGAAAAAACGTACAAAACAAGAGATTGGAGACATCAAGATTTGCGACGAATTTTTTAAGAATTTTCAAATTTTCAGAAAGGATGTTCCAGATAAGGTCAAAAACGACATACTCAGATCTTCACCAAACTTTGCAGGGATACATTGGAGGTCGAGACACGTGGAAAAAACGTACAAAAAAGAGATTGGAGACATCAAGATTTTGGACGAATTTTTGAAGAATTTTCAAATTTTCTGATAGGAGGTCCCAGATAAGGTCAAAAACTACATACTCAGATCTCCACCAAACATTGCAGGGATACATTGGATGTCAAGACACGTGGAAAAAACGTACAAAAGAAGAGATTGGAGACATCAAGATTTTCGACGAATTTTTGAAGAATTTTCAAATTTTCAGATAGGAGGTTCCAGATAAGGTCAAAAACTACATACTCAGATCTTCACCAAACGTTGCAGGGATACTTTGCATGTCAAGACACGTGGAAAAAACGTACAAAACAAGAGATTGGAGACATCAAGATTTTCGACGAATTTTTTAAGAATTTTCAAATTTTCAGATGGGAGGTTCCAGATAAGGTCAAAAACGACATACTCAGATCTTCACCAAACTTTGCATGGATACATTGGATGTCAAGACACGTGGAAAAAACGTACAAAACAAGAGATTGGGGTCATCAAGATTTTGCACGGATTTTTTAGGAATTTTCAAATTTTCAGATGGGAGGTTCCAGATAAGGTCAAAAACTACATACTCAGATCTTCACCAAACTTTGCAGGGATACATTGGATGTCAAGACACGTGGAAAAAACAAAAACGTACAAAACAAGAGATTGGAGACATCAAGATTTTGGACGAATTTTTTAAGAATTTTCAAATTTTCAGATAGGAGGTTCCATATAAGGTCAAAAACTACATACTCAGATCTTCACCAAACTTTGCATGGATACATTATGTGTCAAGACACGTGGAAAAAACGTACAAAACAAAAGATTGGAGACATCAAGATTTTGGTCGAATTTTTTAAGAATTTTCAAATTTTCAGATGGGAGGTTCCAGATAAGGTCAAAAACTACATACTCAGATCTTCACCAAACTTTGCAGGGATACATTGGATGTCAAGACACGTGGAAAAAACGTACAAAAAAGAGATTGGAGACATCAAGATTTTGGACGAATTTTTTAACAATTTTCAAATTTTCAGAAAGGATGTTCCAGATAAGGTCAAAAACGACATACTCAGATCTTCACCAAACTTCGCAGGGATACATTGGATATCAAGACACGTGGAAAAAACGTACAAAACAAGAGATTGGAGACATCAAGATTTTGGACGAATTTTTTAAGAATTTTCAAATTTTCAGATAGGAGGTTCCAGATAAGGTCAAAAACTACATACTCAGATCTTCACCAAACTTTGCAGGGATACATTGGATGTCAAGACACGTGGAAAAAACGTACAAAACAAGAGATTGGAGACATCAAGATTTTGGACGAATTTTTTAGGAATTTTCAAATTTTCAGATGGGAGGTTCCAGATAAGGTCAAAAACTACATACTCAGATCTTCACCAAACATTGCAGGGATACATTGGATGTCAAGACACGTGGAAAAAACGTACAAAACAAGAGATTGGAGACATCAAAATTTTGGACGAATTTTTTAAGAATTTTCAAATTTTCAGATAGGAGGTTCCAGATGAGGTCAAAAACTACATACTCAGATCTTCACCAAACTTTGCAGGAATACTTTGCATATCAAGACACGTGGAAAAAACGTACAAAACAAGAGATTGGAGACATCAAGATTTTGGTCGAATTTTTTAAGAATTTTCAAATTTTCAGATGGGAGGTTCCAGATAAGGTCAAAAACTACATACTCAGATCTTCACCAAACTTTGCAGGGATACATTGGTTGTCAAGACACGTGGAAAAAACGTACAAAACAAGAGATAGGAGACATCAAGATTTTGGACGAATTTTTTAACAATTTTCAAATTTTCAGAAAGGATGTTCCAGATAAGGTCAAAAACGACATACTCAGATCTTCACCAAACTTTGCAGGGATACATTGGATATCAAGACACGTGGAAAAAACGTACAAAAACAGAGATTGGAGACATCAAGATTTTGGACGAATTTTTTAAGAATTTTCAAATTTTCAGATAGGAGGAGGTTCCAGATAAGGTCAAAAACTACATACTCAGATCTTCACCAAACTTTGCAGGGATACATTGGATGTCAAGACACGTGGAAAAACGTACAAAACCAAGAGATTGGGGTCATCAAGATTTTGGACGGATTTTTAGGAATTTTCAAATTTTCAGATGGGAGGTTCCAGATAAGGTCAAAACTACATACTCAGATCTTCACCAAACATTGCAGGGATACATTGGATGTCAAGACACGTGGAAAAAACGTACAAAACTAGAGATTGGAGACATCAATATTTTGGACGAATTTTTAATGAATTTTCAATTTTCAGATAGGAGGTTCCAGATGAGGTCAAAAACTACATAGTCAGATCTTCACCAAACTTTGCAGGAATACTTTGCATGTCAAGACACGTGGAAAAAACGTACAAAACAAGAGATCGGAGACATCAAGATTTTGGACGAATTTTTAAGAATTTTTAAATTTTCAGATAGGAGGTTCCATTATAAGGTCAAAACTACATACTCAGATCTACACCAAACTTTGCATGGATACATTATGTGTCAAGACACGTGAAAAAACGTACAAAACAAGAGATTGGAGACATCAAGATATTGGTCGAATTTTTTAAGAATTTTCAAATTTTCAGATGGGAGGTTCCAGATAAGGTCAAAAACTACATACTCAGATCTTCACCAACTTTGCAGGGATACATTGGATGTCAAGACACGTGGAAAAACGTACAAAACAAGAGATAGGAGACATCAAGATTTTGGACGAATTTTTTAACAATTTTCAAATTTTCAGAAAGGATGTTCCAGATAAATTACCTTTTGTCGGGGATAACGATGCCTATATTGTTCCACAACTTCTACGAGGTAAAGTCTGAAAATAAGTTTCCCCTGGCGACTGTAGACAGAGATGGGAAGGAAAAGCAAAAAACGTAAATGAGAAAAGGAATAGCATACTTACTTTATTTTTCCACATAGGAACCCCGGACATTCAGGCATTTTTCATACCGATTGATAAGCTTCAAAAAACCCTCTTGGAAAAAATGAGTGTCCTGTATACGGAAGAAGTGTCGCACGAAATATGTCACCTCAGCATTGCTTCCAAAGCGCCTTCCTCCGAGAGCCTTCTTCAAAGCCGGAAACAGATGGAAGTACTCGGCGCGAGATCGGGACTGTATGACGGATGGGTAAAGCGCTCCCAATCAAGGGTTGCAAGATGCTGTTGCGTAGCCTTCGCCGAGTGCGGTTTCGCATTGTCATCCAACAACAGCACGCCAGATATGAGAAAGTCAGGCCGCCTACGCCGAATAGCGTGCTTTAATTTGGACAGGGTGTGACAGTAACGTGCAGAGTTGATGGTTCCTTGTTCCAAAAAGTCCAGCAACAAAACACCATGGGCGTCCCAAAAAAACTGTGAGAAGCACCTTACCTGCCGAGGGAGTTGTCTTGAACTTCTTCCAGACAGGAGATGACGGATGTTTCCACTCCATTGATGCGGCCTTCGATTCGGGTGTGCTAAGGTGGAACCACGTTTCATCCCCCGTCACAATCCGAAAGAGAAACTCATTTCCTTCCCGGTGATAACGCATGAGATGCTCCAAACCACATGAGATGTTCCATATCTGCCGGGCCAAGACTGAGAAGCACCTCCCCTCGTTTGCACGCACTACGCTCACGCCATCTGTTGGATCGCGGTCGTACTTCACCCACTGGTGTATGGGTGTCTGTTGTGTTCCAACACAGCCTGGTTTCCCCCATTGCTGTACGATTTCCCTGGCAAAACTGGAGGAGGGGGAAACTTATTTTCGGACTTTCCCTCGTAATAAATATTGTTTCTGGTCTTCATTCTTAGTTATAAGGGCATTATACTCTTGCATAAGTGCCACACCCTTTTCAGCGTTGTCATTATCAACTCTTAAATGTTTAACTGTTGTCCTTGCTTGTTTATAGTCATCTCTGAGATGCCATTTTTCAGGATCAAAATCTAAGGAATCTCTTGGGAATGAAGCATAGCTTTTTCTTGAACTTGTGGACACAGTTTTATCAAAAAAGACCAAACCCACAAGCTTCTCACTCTCACTGAAATACCACAGATGACCTTCAAGTTTCTTGCTGGCAACTTTAGAGATACCAGAGTTAATCTTTTCATAAGCACTTAGTTCTTGCAGTAGTTTCAATTCATTAGAGGGTGCTGAAATAGGAACATGAGTTGTAAACCAAGCTCTCAGATAAATACACACAAGAGAAATGCAGATGTTACAAAATCCGTTTTCTTCCAACATAGAGAGTTTGAATTGACGACGAAACATCCATATTTTAAAATAATACAATGCCTTTCTCATCCATCTAGCATGATGGAAGGCCCGTGGGATATAAAGTGTATCCCACATGGAGGAACACCTCCCAAGAAGATAATTGCAAGCTCTAGAAATTCTCTGTAATCTTCTCTGACTTGTGTTGCCTCAAGCTGTTAAACTGCAAATTGAGTCACAGTGCCCTTGTCATCTCCCAATGCTGCCAAAACTGTTGCAAGTGTTGCATTATAGGTTGCACTTTCGTAAGCTGATTGATCAATCTTATTCCAGGACTGTTTAAAACTTTTAAAGATGGCTATATCGGGACCAGATGATGTACATCGCATAGCCTCTTTGAACACACTTGCAAGAATGAGTTCTAATATGTGGTGACAACATGCTAGGTAAAGAAGGTCCTTTTGCAACTTCTGTTCCAAAAGTATGCAAGCTCGTTTCTGTGACCTGTATTGCTGGCAGTGGTGTCAAAGCACATTGCGCTTACTTGGTGAACCAGTCCTCACTCTTCAAGCAAAGTAGCCACTGCTCCAGCCTGCGCTTCTCCAGTACCTGGATGCAACTTTGGTACGTCAAGCAGCTGATTTACTCCTACACCAGACACAATCACTGGTAGTCGATCTACCTTTTCATTCCCAGTCAGGTCTGGAAGAAGTTTACCATCCCAGTGAACAACAAGGGATGAGTTTGCCCGGAAGGCTTCCTTTAAATTCTTTGCTAGTTCTGCACGTAGTTTTTCTCGACATATCCGAATAGAAGTCCTGTTAATATTAAGATCATCTACTTTGTGGCCAAGACCCTCAGCATTTGCAGCTAACAGATATGTGACTTTCCTATCACTTAATTTACTCTATCTAAGGCCATAGCGACAGATGGTGTGATAATGTTCATACGTGCGCTTTTACGTCTGGAAGCAGTGGAAGTGGAAGGTGTAGCTGTAGCCATTGCTTGTTCAGTGCTTGATTTTGCTTTCTTCTGTTCCGAATCATCACTATTACTTCCACTGTGCTCATCACTGGAGGGAATTAGAGCAGAACTTTCAGTCTGAGTCATATGTTGCTTCTCATACTTCTTATGGAAATATTGTTTTTTTTTTTTCGTTTCCGTTGTTAGGCTCTCGTTTCTTTTAATGCCAACAGCCCGACCCTGTGGCCGAGTGGTTAGTACATCGCGCTGCGACGCCAAGGGTCCCGGGTTCGAATCCCGGTCGGGTATGGTTGTTTGTGAATGTCCATTTTCATCCATTTCATCATTTCATCACTCATCCCCATCTTCGCAAATTAGCCAAGAGGCACAAAACGCGAAGTAAAATAAACTAAATCAATCAATTTAATGCCAACACTTCATCGACTTGCCCAAAGCAACCACGGCGACCAGGTTCTCTCTGTGCAAGAAAACTCCTTGTCCACTAAGATCTTGATCATCTGCAAGGCTTCCTGATGAGCAATATCAAATAAGTTGTCAAGGTCTCTTAAAAATAGAGACTCATTGCTTTGCTGCACAGATGTTTTTCTAATGGATTTCTTTTTCAGCTTAGTCCACTTTTCATGAAGCTTCTCCAGTTTTTTTGTAGGGGTGTGGAGGATCCAGAAAAGTCGGGACCGGGATCGGGAAAAAAATTTACCGTCCCGATCCCGACTTCGGGAAATAACTTCCCGACTTTTCGGGATCCCGAGCAGTCGGAAAATACCGAATGGTTATTTTAAAATGACGTTAATTCTCGACGTTTTCTGCATTGTAAGTGTGTGGAAATAGTTTGTTTTTATTCCAGAAATGCAAAAACAAGGACTTATGTTAAAAATGACGAGTAGAATTCGAGATTTCCAGAGCTTCGGGAAATTTCGAACATTTCTCGTCCAGAAAATTTCCCCACCTTGTCGGGAAATGGCGAGTTTTTCCCGTCCCGAATGTTGGGATTTAAAAAATTTCCTGTCATGATCCCGTCCCAACCAAAAATTCTTTCCCACACACCTCCAGTTTTTTGATACAATCCTGTTCATGATGAATGGGAATATGAGCCTTTTCCCAAAACACATAAATTTGCTTCACTACGGTCCTACAGCTTTCACGAATTGTTATTTTCAAGGTTTTATGGCGATAGAAAAATACACTTAACACTATAATATATTTGAAGGTAACTTGGATCCTTTCAGTTCACTTTCTTCAGAGCCAAATAACCAAATTGTAGAGACCCGTCTAGTATTAGCTGCTGCTGCCATGTTCAGTTTTCACCATTCCTGGAAAAATAATTTTAAAATTAGAAAAAACAGGATATTTAAATTGATTGAACGACCTCTAAATATGGTCTGATCTGCATGAAACTTTGGTAACACTTCTGTATGGTCCCAACGGATTTCTCCATTTTTACAGAAGAATCTACTTACGTGAATGAGTTTCTGTAGCATTTTGAAAGTTTCTTGTAGGTATTTTCTTTCGTCGTGGAATTCATGTGTTTTTCAAGAAAAATATCTCTCCGACGCACAATTGCTGTTGCTCTTATTTGCTTCCGTGAACTGGATGTTGCGATGACGTAACCCCCTGACAGTGTTTCCAACCACGCCGTTGTTTTGCAAGAAGATCAAGAAACGAAATATACATTCCTGATATTACAAGGACCCAAAATTTTAACCTAACCTAACCTTACCGTGAATGGTTTTTGGAGCTATGCGTGAATGGTTCTTGGGGCTATGCTGGAAATGGTTTGTGGGGCATTTTTCGGTTACGAAGGTTTGAAACACTGCATACCCACTGATCATCCACTACGCTAGTCAAGCTGTGCTCGCCATATTGTGTGTTACGGAAGTGAAAAAAGGAAGAACAATTACTCGTAATGTGAAAAATTGAAATTATTTCCGTGAAAGAAGCCAAATCCCATCTTCAAGAATCTTTCGCAATGCAGAATATGGAAGTACGAATGTTAAAAATTACGAAATAAACGACTGAGACGTGTTGGGACCATATGGAAGTAGTAATGAAACTTTTCACAACATATTTTTTTACATCATAGAACAACGTAGGAGGGTCAGACAACAACATTTCAAAACTTCAAAAATAAGGACTACCCTAATATCTTATCTTCAATGTCTGAAAAGCGCGCTAATGGTCCTGATGAAATCACTAATATTTTCCTCAAAAACACTGCTTCTTCTCCCTCTATCGCCTTCTCCATTTTATTAAACAGGTGCTTCGATGAGGGTACATTCCCAGATTCATGGAAAAACGCTAATGTGGTGCCGACCTAAATCACATCAAGTTTAGGGCCTCCCCATGGCGCAGTGGTAGCGCCATTGCCTCATACCCGGTGGAGGCACAAGTGGTTCGGATCCCACTTTAAACTGTAGGTCCAGTCCCGATTAGCCTTACTGTGCATAAAGTGGACTTAAAACATCAAACCATCAAACCAAACCACATGAAGTTTAGTGCACTTTGTGCATAAACACACTATATTTAGCCCGTATGAGCAACCCTGACGTTGCGCTTTAACATATTCTTACGTTCAGGAGAATGTAATTTTCGGAACAGTTTGGCAGAGAGCCGTTCCGAAAGTCGAACGAGTTTAAAGAGTTATGGTAACTGGCTGTCCCACAAGGGCTTCCGTGCGTTTCGTGATGTTCATTATGCTGTCCCAAAAGTCGCATTCCGTGCGTTTCGTGAAAGCATAGGTGAAAGTACGAGATTCACCAAACACACGGGCCAGGAGGCTGGATTGTTCGCTGAGCTAATCTGTGGTGGAAATCGTCTGCTACTCGCAGACAAGGCGCGTGCATGATGGCTTCAAACTGCACATGCGGAAAATTTCTATAAACAAAACACTGAGCGTCTAGAGCGTCCCATACGTCTGTAAAATACATGGTTTCACCAGGTTCACGAGGCCAGTTACATTCGTTCGTTTCGTTAAGACGTTCGGAACGCACCCAATGAACAGCCCCATTGCCGATGAAAAGCGTGGGAACACAACAGGGGTGCTTCCACCTACAATAGTTTGCTTTATGCTTTGGCCAGGCCCATAAAAAAAATAAACTGGCCAGAAGTTCGCCAAAACAAGGCTAAAGGCCAAACAAACAAACAGAAGAAGATGCTGTATTTATTTTGTGAACTCTGTGGTGTGGTAGTTAATCTG